>NC_137198.1:19360092-19452592 GCF_960531495.2 Zeus faber
GCCCAAATTGAAGATGAAGGTTCCCTCAAGGATGGACTGCCACGGACTGTCATCTGATATTTTCAGTTGCTACTGTAGGTCAACCTCCCATTGGGTGTGGCGAGGGAGGGACAGTGGTGTTCTGTATCACCCCAGTGAGGTGAGGACCATCATCTTCTTCCTTTGACTGCAAGTGCGAAGACACTTTACCGTACATTTATGGAGTTTCCCTGATTTGTATTACTCGGACGTTTAATTTAAGAGGGAAATCAAGTTTCAGTTGGAGTTTTATGAGAACCGAGACGACCAGAAGTATCGAAAAAAACCCTCCCTTCCCCATACAGGACCACGCTCGCAGATCCAAAGCAATGTCAACATGGACCGACATACGCTCGGATCGATTTGAATTATGTTGCGCTCTCACGGTCACGCATCGTGGAACAATCCGAGGGCATTTAAAATGCCTCAGTAGCCGACGGTGGGGTTCCCCTCTCTCACCTTCTTCTCCGGGCTGTCCAGGGGCCTCCAGTTGTTGTTTTTCATCTGCTGCAGCTGATCGAACTTCATGGTGACGTCGTCAATGGAGAGCTGCAGCAGGTCCCAGAAACCCGCGAGGTCCTGAGAGGTGGGCCGCGGCATGGCGCTGGGGTCCTGGCAGAAGGACACAACGTGTGAGGTGGCTAAGTTAGTGGCTGAGTGCCAGTAACACAACATACATAGACTACAGGTTAAAGCAGGGGTTCTCAGCGTTGGAGCGGGGGACCCCCAGGGGTCCTTCAAGAAGTAAGAACCCTTACGAGAATGTACTGTTCAATAATGACTGTTTTGGTCATAGTTTCACTGTGATTTTTGTAACTGTACAATAGGCAATATGGAAGTTTGGACTTAATTATACCTAACAAGAAAAAAAAAAGTTCTCAGATTAGGCTACTACATACAAAATGATAGCAAATGAAAAATGTCAGTGACCTGATGCGTATCAAATTGAGGGTCACAAAGCAGTACATCTTGTGCAGCGGGACCTCGCAACGTTGTTTAGGTGTACTTTTTACTTAACAAGGTCCAGGTGGAGCAATTCCTGATCAAGGATGCCTTTAAAAAGCCCTTCATTAAAAAAAAGATAAACCGAAGTTCCTCGCAAGAAAAAAGCCACACATGGACAGTTTCCCATGCAGCCAAGGATGCCTCTAATGGACCTTCATGTTCTCCCAACCTCAGCCCCACAGACCCTCCTGTGGGACGCTCTGCCTCCGCCAGCAACTTCATGATGAGCTTCTGTAGGAATGGGATAATATCCCCACACTCTACATTGTATATACAGTACAGTATATATACGTATATGATTTTCACATGCATTAGAACCCTTTCTGCCCTTTGGGTTAATCCAATAAATATCCTTATCAGAACTATTGTGGGTATACAATAACCCTGTATACCCACAACCGCTGTGGGCTTTCCATTGAACCGAGCAATAGTAATTTATGACGGGACCCATCCTCTCATATCTCCTCGAATGAGCTCTAAACCAGTAAAGTGATTCATTCAGTGTGGTCTTATTTATCAAAGTCTGAAGTTTCCCTGATAATAAAGGGCAATAAATTCAAAGGGGGCTTCTCTTGTCTCAGGCACTGGAACTGCCATGGCCGGCCAAAGCCTTTACTAGCCTCCGGAGGTCACGCTAATATCCTACAGTACGACCCGCTCTGATCCTTTGCTTATGGTGCATTTCAGAGGTGGGAGCTAATATCTAATGTATGAGGCCACAACGGGCCCCGCCTTTGGGCTTTGCCTCCATTAATTCGGCCACCTTACGTGCTCCCCATATTGGATGGCTGCGAGGCATACCGATGCCTGCGAATGTAGGAGCTTAGATTTGGATAAAGTTGTCCTTTGGTAGAAAGAAAGCTTTTGAATTTTCGGAAACACCTAAGTGAGAGATATGAGAGATAAGATAAGATAATGCTTTATTGATCCCCGGAGGGAAATTCAAGTGTTACAGAAGCGGCAGCGGAAGATGACAGAACAGAGCAGACAGAGTCAAAGAAGAGGGAAAAAAAATAAATACAAACGGCATAAATATATGTACACATCTATAAACTGCAATTAACAGGAAGTAGCACTTCTGCAACTGATTAGTACAAGTTGTGCAACAGATGCAGCTCAACTGAGCTCAATATGGACAGATTGCAAGTATGCTTAAATAAAGCATGTCACATGAGTATATTGCAAATAGTGCATAAAATAATACATATTGTTATAAATGGCAATATGCTGGTATAATATTTGTATAGCTGTATAGTGAAACAGATCTATATGTATCTGTATAAGATAGTAGTATAGTACTCAAATAATAATAATAATGGCATTATAATAATATGAACAGTAATAATGCCAGTTGTAGTAATAATAATAATAATAACAACAACAACAACAACAGCAACAATGATAATAATAATAATAATAATAATAATAATAATAATAATATAATAATAATAATAATAATAATAATAATAATAACAACCTACTACCATAATTATTATAATATTTATAACTGTAATGTAGACCGTAATGGAGCAATTATTTCCCTGAACTGTATCCCCGGATGGACAGACAGACATAGTGACAGACAGATGTTTCGAGAAATCCACAAGAAACAGCCGATGTTACCAGAAGTCCTCGGTTGGTGGGGGTAATTACAAAAATAAAGCCGTCGATTGACACATACGAGCGCTATCTTATCAGCTAGGAAGTGTATTGCGGTCCATAGATATCATAACATTCAGAACGCATGCCCCGCGCTGACATACCAAATCCAATCGGGGACTCACACGACGCAGCGCTTATGTTTCACGCTCCACGTCGCCGTGAAAACCATCACACTGCGTATGCGTTCAGAGGACGGCGCTGTCGCCCGATATAATCATCCCCTTTTCAGAAGCCGGGGCCAAATTTAGAAAAGGCTTTTCTACTCCTCGAGTCGGCGAGGGGAGCCCAGCTGCCTGTAGTGGGCGGAGGCAGCGGAGCCCACTGCGGCCGAGCCCCGGACGAGCGATGGGGGGGGACCTCCGAACGAGGCCTCCGAGGCGCGCTCCAAAAGACGCAGCTGCGCACGAACCCCGACGCACTGAAGGACCCGGGGACCCAATGTGCGCCGCAGAGGTTCGCAAATTTGAGGGGTTTTGCTGCAAACCACGGCAAACAAAGCAGCGGCGGCGGATGTTTGTCTTTCAGGGCGCTTCCTACTCTGAGAACCTGCCTCTGGATCAGAAGGCTCAACAAGTCATTGGATCGAGTCAAAAATGTCTCCATGTGCTTAACCTACATATTTGAGGTTTTCTCAACTTCCCATTTCCACCTGAATTAGATCCTCAATAAAGAGAAAAGTGTAGGGGTTACAGACTGAAAGCTCTTTTTGATAGAGCTGATGCAATGACTTGTTTTTTTAGCTTTAAATTTTGGTTCCATCAAAGATTATTCTAAAGCTCTATCAAAATAAACAGCGCTAAAATAAGAATACTGCACTATATGATAAAAAAAAACACCAACGCAATAAAACAAAGGTAGGTGTTGGAAAAGCAATATTATGCAATAACACTGAATTTTGTAGTTGTGAAAATTACAAAAATGTAATAAATGTGACCTTTATTATGTAATTTTGTAATGAGGATCTTGAACTCAATATATAATAAATTTTGTAAACACATTTTGTAAAAACCTAGTACATAATGCGTGGTTAATACATATTGTTACGGGGCTGCAACAAAGTGAAAATTGATCAATTACTAAAGTTGTAGTTTACTCACTTGATACAGCAATTATGCATTATTATTGTTTATTATCATTAAATATTCATCATAAAAATGTTTAACACCGCCACAGAATATGTAATACATATACACAATATCATATATTGAGTTCAGGATGTTTATCACAAAATGGAGGTCTTATGACATAATAAAGGTCAAGTGTATTGTATTTTGGCAAGTTTTTACAAAATGTGGTGTTATTACAAATGCGGTATTACATAATTGTTGTTGTCCTAATGGGAATAGCAAGGGGTCTTCCGAAGAGCCGTCGTCGTGAAATAAAAGCTGGACACGATACAGACGAGACTTTATATGAATCATAAAGAGTGAGTGTCATCTACATCCTCACCCTTGGACCTCCAACATTTTTGAAAACTCTCGTTCAAACTCTCAAAACCTTAAGGCTTCACCAGCCCAAACCTGCACATTTGAGCGCAGTCAGCAAGCAGGGTATTTCTTTTTTTTTTAAGCTCGACCTTGTCAGAGTGTGTGTTTCTAACCCCGCGGGCCCCGACTCCTCCCAGAGTCAGGCTACACGCACACACACACACGCACGCACACACACACACAGACACACACACACACACACACACACACACTCTGAAAAGCATGTTCAAGTCAGGCTTTGGTGAGTATGTATGATGTGTGTTTGTATGAGTAGTCAGTATAGAGCGACAGACAGCAATTAGAGATCCCTTTAAGCTCCTTATTCACATTGTCTCCAGCGCCGCACTTCATCCATGCGATGAAGTGCGTAATACAGGAGGAGCCTTTCTTACGAAACGGAAACATTTCGGGGCTTGTGAAAATGTGTGGGAGAAAGTTCCTAAGTAAACTTACAAAACAGCGTCTGGCTCGGTGGGAAAACAGTGAGGCAGCAGGGTTAAAAAAAAAAAAAAAAGGCTCCTTCAGACCTCATTTAATCCCTGTGTGGTGCTCTCCTTGAACAAGAGCTTTCTGCTGCCCACTGCAGAAAAAAACGGCAACGCCGTTTTCTCATAACTCTGGAGCAACCGCATCGGGAAATATCGGGTATTCGCCTCGGATCGATGAAGAATAGTCCCGAATAAGGGAAGAAAGCGATAGCGGATGGAATGACTAATCCCCGTCTGCCTCAGCAACAGACGAGCAATAGAGTAGGGAAGTACAAAGGGATCATTAAAGGCCCGCTCGGCATTACTTCTCCTCACACAGAACACGTTTTTCTCGGTCGGTATACAAACAGACGTACACACAGAGGGACCGGAACGGACGAGGATCCTCACCAGGTTTTGCTGACACAGCCAGTAGAACTGCTGGAATTTCTGAGACATGAGCAGCTGAGCGCTCCCCACCGCACTCCGGATTTTACCTAGGACTGAAGCACGTGTACGCACACACACGCACGCACGCACGCGCACACACACACACACACACACACACACACACCAACACACGCACAGCACAGCTCAGCACAGCCTTCAGCACTGCAGCAAATCCACAGGCTCCTGCATTTCGTGTCAGACAACAATACCCACCATAAACAATCTTTCCCCGACATTGCCTTGAGTCCTAAATGTGCAAAAGTAAGTCTTTGCTCTTTGTTTAATTGTGATGAATTGTATTTTAATTGTATTGGATTATAAAGCATTGCATTCTATTCTGGTGTGTTATTACCGCCTCCACACTGAATTAACACATTTTCATTACACACCTCTGTGGAATTGTGATTGGTCCACAGCGACAATCAGCGGTCACTTATTTCTGAATAATGTTGCTGATCTCTTAACCGTCCGTTAACTGTGAACCTGTTGACCGTTGCCACTGGCGACCGTGCTCACTAGCTGGTGGCGCCATCTTGTGACGTCACATAGAAGCTACAACGGGAGACTTCAAGACATGAACGCGAATATTGATATCAAAATCCCAAATGTCCCATTCAGCATGACTCATTTAACAATTAACGTAAATGTCCAATTCAACATTAATGACAGCAAATAGATTCGTCACAGGTGAAAATTATTTTTGTTCAGTATGTTGGTGGGGTACTTTTCTTAGTGTGACACTCTTAAACAAGGCATACTCAATTTAAATCATTATTAATTAATCAGTAGCCATGGAATAAGCGGGCAGCCGGACATTATCCCAAAATAACCTGCTTCAGAGAGACTGCTGGGGGTTATTTTGTGTTAATGACAGGTGGGCTGCACGTCATGCCTTACATATATTTTGCCAGATCAATGTAATATCTTTACAAAAACGTACATTTTTATCAAAAAGACACCAAGACTTTCAGCAGGCCACTTACTTTCCTCTGACAGGTCGTTCTCTTCCGCCTCCGCCTCCATCTCCTTGCACCACCCCTCCATCCTCTTGGTCTCTGTGTGGAGGAGCTGCATGAACCAGCTGCCGTCCCTCCGCAGGGAGGGCGACGCCCGGCCCGACTCGCCCGACGACGCGGCGCTCTCCCTGGGCGGGGGCGGCTCCAGCTGCCAGGTGGTCTCGCTGGCGGTCTCCCTGGGGCTGGGGGGCTCGGCCGGCGCGCGGTAGTCCTCGCGGTAGCTGAACAGGCCCTGCGTGCGCACGGTGCGCACGGCGCTGTACTGCGTGGGCGTGCTGGGCTCCGAGTGGCGCTGGAAGCCGCCGCCGAACTGCAGGCCCTTGTCCTCCATGGTGGGGAAGCCCTCCAGCTCCAGGTCGGCCTGCACGGCCGCCGTCACGCTGTTGGAGCGCTTGAACCTGCCCTGGCTGAGGGAGGGGGGAGCGGGAGCCATAACTACAAAGTCAAAGTATGTTGAGCAAAAAGACAAAACATGGAGATCTTCCCAGAAGGTTCCTCTCCTCATCTCACCCTTTCTTATCATCCTCCACCTGGATCCCCACAGAATGATATTCCCGCGAGCCTTTGCTTTCCGACTCGGAGTCCGTGGCCGCCTCCACCTAATGCAAAGGGGAAAGTGACACGGAACCAAAAGCGGTTCTCATTATGCGAACCACGGCTAACGGCTCCCCCGGCGTCCTCGGCCCGTTATTGGTTTGGGAGCGCCGCGACCGAAGACGACCGGCTGGAGAGTCTGGGCCTCGTGATTAATGGAGGCTGCGCTGGCAACAAAAGTCTGGATGCTGATTAGGGGGTCTTTTAAGTTCCATGGAAGTGAGCGTATTGGGGGGAGGGGAATTTCATGTTACATAACCTCCCAATCGGCTATATATTAAAAAATAGATTGCGGCGACGCCGGGAGCATAACTTCATCATCACTGCAAAAGGGAATCCATTTGGAACATTTTGCTTGGGAAATGAGCACGCTGTTTTAATAACCTGAATAATGGATCCGCGCCCGGTGTTATTCAGGCCGCACCAGCTTAGAGATAGTTTACTGTCAAGCGCGGGGCGATCTGCGGTACCGTAACCATGGTAACAGAGAGTGACAGCTAGGGTGAGGTTGGTGGATATCATGGAGCGGCGGGGAAATGATTGATCCCGATAGCGCTGCGTCCCTGAGGAGCTGGGGGGGCGGGGTCAAGGCAGAGGCTTTCTCTTCTTTCTTTGTTTTTGACATCATGTGCCAGACCATTGCATTTAACTGGCTTTTATGGACACCAAGTCACTGGTGCTACCCCTCCCTCTCTCAGTCCCTCCCTTTCTCTCTCTCTCTCTCTCTCTCTCTCTCTCTCTCTCTCCCCCTCGGTCTCTCCCTCTATCTCTCTCTCGTCATCGCTCTGTTTTTGATTTTGTTTCGCTCGCTTTCATGCCTTCCATTTTTTCTCTGCCCGCCACATTTTCTGGATAGCTTACTGTCACAAACGTTCTCTTTCTTCGCTGCCTTAAGCCTCTTTTTTTTTTTCTTTTTTTTTTTGTGTGTCATTTTTATTTTTCGATTCCCGCACCGCCGGCCCATCCCTCCCTCTCAGCGGCGGTGCCAGCTCGGGGGCTGCGACTCGCAGGATTGATTATGCGGCAGGTAACCAGATTTTGGAAGGGGGCGTACGTTGGCTCATCGGATAGTAAGACTTGGCAGCGCTAATCTCTTCGCCTCCCTTTCCATGTTCCCGTTTGCCTGGTTTAGCTTACCGGCGTTTCTCATTACGGCTTATAATATGCAGCCTGAGAATAACGATGAACTATAAATCAAATTTTGTTCATGAAAGGCAAATTGTTTTTAGAATTATTATTATTGATTTTTTTACCCCCCCACTATCTAACAGTACCAAGGTGAACGAAAGTTTGAACTGTGAACGATGCATTAGGCTGTCTGCCAATGCCGGTGGACGTCTAAAAGTTCCAATCCGAACAGCGTATGTATAAAGACCAATGTAATAAGTGAATTTGCCAACCATCCATAGCTCTCATCATCAAGTTTTGCCTTTGCAAAGTTGAAAGAGAGTAAAAAAGTACTGATGAGTTCTGATAAGGGGGCTTTCAGATTCATTTTGGCCTGCAGTGGTCAGTGCAGCAGCCAGGAATTTACATTTCTTGAGAGACCATTTCGGATTCTGTCAGGGCATTTGGGAGAGGCTGTTAGCGGAGAGGAAATTAGTGCTGAGAGGCTCGTCAGGATGACCTCCATTACTTTGTGTTGGAGGAAAAGCAAAGTCCACCTCATGAAAAGAGGACGAATTCTCTGCCAGTGATAGATGGGGACGAAAGGATGGAAAGAACCCCCAAGGCCATGCGAGTTGAGGTTAAACCCCAACAGGTGAGGTTCACCTGGGGGGACTTGTGTTGGGGTGTTGCACGCTCGCACGCACGCTCGCACGCACGCTCGCACGCACCCACGCACGCACGCACACACACACAGACATTGCACTTTGTGAAAAAACAAAGCATCAGCAAAAAGTTCAAGACAGCCAATGGTGCAAAGAGCACCGGGTGACTCCGAAGATTATTCATAAAGGTAAAAACTTTTGACTCCCTCTTTGGCCCAACTAAATTAAGGGGCCAATTAAAAAAACTGCTTTCTGGTAATAAAACCATCCCTTTCATGAGAAAATTATGTTGATTCAAGGAACCAATATTGCTGCTGAAATGGTGATAAGGATACTGTTAAGGACCATTAAATATCAATGCCAATGTAAAAGGTAATGGACAAAATTCATAGACAGGATGTGTGGTGTGTGGAGGCAAGGGTCACAGGAGCATAAGGCCAAGTCTGAAGGGAGGCAGGACAATGTAGGACAGCTCTAACTCCCCATGTAGGTCAACAGGGCCAATTAAAGCATAGGGAGTCGAGGCGAACGCACGCCGTCAGCAGCATGCATGGCGGTCGATATACGAATCGCAAACACCTACCCTAAGAGCTAACTGCAGCCAAACAGTATTGATCGGTAGATCATTTGATCGGGCAACTCAAACGTTTGCTATCTACAAATTGGCAGGACAGCAGCGTCGCCTGATATTCAGAGAGGCCCCACAGTGACTGTTCACGCCATCCCTTCGTCCTTTGAAAGACACATTGGGACCCAAGACACCACCTGCTCCAAAGGCTCGAGACCTTCAAACCGTCAAACTCCGGGGTCTCATACGGTGACACCAGCAAACAAGCACATGTGTCCGAACCACGTCTGCAAAATTACAAATTCACACCTGGACTGTGTTTCAAAGTGATTCGCGAGGCGCTGAGGAGCATCTAAAGCAAATCGATTATGAGAGTGTCTTGGAAGGAAGACTTGTAACTTGTAGGCAGCTGATTTTTTGGTACTGGAGATCTCCCCAGTTACAGTAGAGCTATTGTCATTAAAAGTAGTGGAGCGGTACGATACTGGACTTTTCTGTCGAGGATCTCATCTGTTTTGTTCTCTTTCTTTCTTCTTCCTTCCTTCCTTCCTTTTGAACACTTTTTTTTTCCCGTCATACATTTCCTTATCAAAGAAAAAGCCCTCCTCCACCCAACACTCAATATTAATACAGTTAAAATCAGGAATTACCCTTTAAGGCTTTCGGGATTTTTTCTTTTTTTTTTTGCGAGAAATCAAAACACCTCCCGAGGACCTCCAAACTTTCATGTATAAACTTAGAAGATCTAAAAGGTCCTCATCTCCAACTTTGCATATTGTTTGCTATTCCGCATGCGAGAAAGACTTAAAGCGGGGGATAATGGAAGTGGGAGTAGGAGAATTAATGAGAGGCGAGTATGCGAGGAAGGAGGGGGAGGCAGAATTATAACAGGGAGGGGAGGAAGCAGAGGAACTGAGGGGAATTTGGCGAATAAAACAGGAATAAAGGAAACCTCCCACACCCACAGGACACCCCGATCTGACTCCCAAATTTCCAGAGCGACTCTAATATTCATTCTTTGATGAGGTGCCGCGTGAGCCCACACAGACGCCCACTGGCTTTTTGTGACACGGCAGAACCCACTGCTTTCCACCCTGCCACCGTGGAGTCGACGATCCAGAAACTGGTAGCTGCTGCAGCATCATAGGAGTAAATGATGGAGATGGATGTGAGGTAAATACGGTGGTACGGAGGGAGCGGCGATGGAGAGAAACTGCACCCCAGCACAGTACATTTTTAGTATTTGTATTTGTTCTTTACTCCCCTGAGTCCATTTCAGGGTAGTGCATATTTATCCTCCACGACACTTGCACGTCATTTTGTAGATCGTTTTAATGGAAGGTTTTTTCCTTACAAGCATTAAAGTCAGTTTTATCCCGTCACCATAAGGAGCAACTTGCACAAAAATTGTCATGATGTTGAAAAAGTACTTTAATATTTGGGTATATTTACTATCAAATACTTTAATATTTTGCATGGGTGGAATGTTAAATGGAGAACTTTTGCCATTTTTCCTCTCGTGGTATTTAAGTAGTTTTACTTAAGTTTAGGACATGTGGGGGTGGTGTGATTTAAGCAGCCACACCTTTCTTAGGTCTTGTTAATTGGATGCAGGATCAGGAGTGGCTGTGCGCCTCTTGCTCATAAGAGCAATAACTGAGTACGGGTTAAATCACCCATCCCCACACACACATGGAAGGGGAGCCTTTGTCATGACAATGTTCCATCTGCTGCCAGCTTCTTACATCTTGCCCATCGCTTCAATAAGTGGAGTGAGGGATGGCGGGGGAGTTGACGAGATGGAGAGACAGTAGTGCATGGTGCAGCAGCCAGAAACACACAACATACGTATTTTACTTTTCTTCTCTAGGTTTTTAAAATATTTATTGGAATTATGCCTTTATACTGCTAATAACAATTAAATAATCGTGTCCCTCGAATGGTATTGTATCATTTCCGGTGTCAAGTCTTGCTTTCTTGACAAAACGTAGTTTGGAGACCCGACAGACGGGGATACCTCCTGGTGAAAGATCTTGTAATGCGTGACCCCCTGTCAGCGATCAGTCATGGAATGTGCAAACCAAAAGACTGCAAGACTCCCGACACAAGACAGAAAGGTGTATAGTGTGAACAGTACAGCGATTTGACGACTTTGAAAGTCGTGTAATGTGCAGAGGGACTGCCACACTGGCATCCGAACAGAGACCCGACACAAGGAAGGGTCACAGAAGGGGCGGCTGGACATGCAGCGGAGCCACCGCCAGGTCGACGGATGGCCACACCACCAGCACTCTCCTGACTGGTGGCAGCAACACCCAGTGGATGGCAAGTGGAGGACCGGGGGACAAGCAGCCGCAGCTGGTGGTATGTGGTATGGGTGTGTTGTGATTTAAGCAGGCACACCTGTCTTCGGTCTAGTTAATTGGGCCCAGGATCAGGGGTGGCTGTGCACCTGTTGCTCATCAGAGCAACTGATGCGCACGGGTTAAATCACCCATGTAAGGGGAGACCTGGTCATGAAAGCGTTCCATCTGCGCCCGGGTTGTTACACCTTGCAACTCTCTTCAACAAAAAGGTTTGACTTCAACCTCATCACCTTTGTCTCTGTGTCGGGGAGCCTGGGAAAAGTCACTTAGGTGACATGTGGCAGGGGAGCTGTCACAGATATGAGTACTTTTTTCCACAAATGCCAACGTGTGACCAGATAGAGGGAGACATAGAAAGGAAATTACAGTAAATAGAGAGAGCAAATAACGTAGTGAATGAGAGCGAGCGAGAGAGGCCATTCAGTAAAACCCACTCTAGCATGAGCTGAATCTTAATTTAATGGATTGCAGTGAGATGACTCATTCCACGCTATTTTTAGCTACCGGAGAGGAGAAAGCAGCTCCTCGGTTCCTTAGATATTGTTTTTGTTTTTTTCATGATTTATGATTTATTAGATGCATATCAGGTGGTGAATTAATTACCCCATTGCGCTAAGGTGGAACTGACCTGTATCCCTATGGAGGAGCGCGGGGTCTTGAGGTACTCCTCGGCCTTGGACACCAGGACGGCCTTGTCGCAGGTGAGCACCGAGCTGTGGCTGTCGGTGGACGGGTGCCTCTTGCCGGCCATCAACCCGGCGGCCTCCATGGCGATGGTGACAGCCTTGGCGCTGTCCAGGCTGTCGGTAGAGTTGTACAGGGCCCGGCCCAGGCTCAGCCCCAGGCCGCCGAGGCCATCGGGGGCCCACATGCTCCCGCGGGGGTGCCTCCCCTCGTGGTAGGCATCCTGGGTGGACTCGGTGCTGCTCTGGGCGGTCACGGAGATGAGGGGCTTGGAGGTGGTCCGAGGCGGGACGGGCGGCGGGGTCTTCTTGTAGCTGGGCGTGTAGGTGACGGCTGCGAACAACAGAAGGGTGTGTGACTATCAAAACAAATCAGTAAATCAATATATCGAAGCCTGGTCTGCATTTATTGAATGTGTAAAAAATTTAGTTTACTGTCTTCTTTTGCCTTTTATTGTTATCATTTTTTCGACCCTGGGTATTGTGGTGGTGGCCTAAATACCATGTTATTACCTTAACATTCCATAAAAAGGTTTGATTTGTCTTGTAGAACGTCTATTTTTTGTGAATAAAAAACATGAATAAATGTATAAATAAAAACAAACCAAAAAAACGACATAGGGCATTAATGTGATAATTCACATTATGTTTTTTGTACAAAGTTTCTGTTTCTGATGGAAACGTGGAGTATTATTGTTGTGTTTATCCAAATAATTTATGCAAGTAAACATAATGCAATTTGAAATGTTTGGCCTGAAATATTTTCCCTGTGGGACAAATATATACCTCAGTATACTGTATACACTGTCTTAATAACATTTCTGACAACCAGTACCTAACAACGACAAATAACAAGTAGATATAATACAATAGTATATACAGTAATTAACCAGTTTTGAAAATCAGCCCAACTTTGCTAATATGACTGATTGCAATTTAAACACCACCAAGTTATCTGTCACAACAAGAAATAGGAAGATATGGATTTATTAAATATATCTTTGACAAAGTTTTTCAGCCTTAATGCTGAAGAACTCATCACATTTCTTCAAGATGGCCAAAAGTACTCTTTTGCATCAGCGCTTTTGCGTGTCTAATTGAATGCACTTAATCAGTAAAATGGGAAAACCATAAAGAGTGATAAAAGTCTTTGAATTTAGCGATGACACGTTGCCTTGTCTGAGCGCTTCCTCCTCAAAGGGAGATGTATTCACTGTGGTAATGAAGGGGTTTTGGTTGCGTCAATGAAAATGTGACCGCCACATGTTTGAAAGCCCTGGATCTTTTCTCCCCCTCTTTTGTTTGCTTTCACAATTGTGATTGGGGATGCAACAGCTCAAAATATGAGCCCACTTTAAAGGTCACGTCATTTGTATCCCAGGCAGGCATAAGCTTTCGTGTATAGAACACCAGGGAAACACGAAAGGCTAAGATACGGGGAGGCATGGCCTCTGGTAGAAAACTGGTGAAAAAACAGAGATAATGTAGCCAGAGCAAGCTCGGTGCTCCGCAGTAACACGCTCAAAACGTCTGAAATACCAGTTCTGCTCATCCTGTACCAATCAAAGCTCAGAGTAGTCCATTTTGCTGCGAGCCATATGTTAAAAGGGGAGGAAAAGGAGTTTCTTTTGACTACTTGTTAAAGGGGACCTATTATGAAAAGCTCACTCTTTCAGTGCTTGTGCACATACATTTGGTTTCTCTGATGGGCTTACTAACACACAAACTGTGAAATAAGACAACCCGATCGGTTCTTTGTGAGCTGTCTATTTCAGAAAACATGTCCTGAAACACCCCGCTCAGATTTTTGATCCCTTCGTACATCACAGGGCCCACAGTAGAATTAGAACCGCCCTCCATCTGAGAGAAATAGCACAGAGAATAACAAGCGCCACTGGGAAGACCAGCACAAATCTTTTCAAAGAAAGAGGAATTCGTACCAACTGTCCCTGAAGAAACTGGAGAAGATGGAAATGTAAATATTTAAAAAATAATTCTGCTTTGTCTCTTTCTAAATAAAAAAAGGAAAAAGTATGCGGTAGACTGTAGGCTGCGGCGCGTGATCCGCTGTGCATTTCCCCAAACAAAACCAATAAAAATAGTGTGTTTTTTTTTAAATCGTAGATATATTTATTTTATTTTCCAACGTTAACATGAAACAAAAAACCACCCTGTGCAGTGTCCGGTGTTCCGGTGCAGTGATCCACCTCAAGCTTGAAGAACA
Organism: Zeus faber; assembly: GCF_960531495.2. NCBI lineage: Eukaryota > Metazoa > Chordata > Actinopteri > Zeiformes > Zeidae > Zeus > Zeus faber. Next base: position 19,374,405 of record NC_137198.1, read on the forward strand.
GCAATGAGAGTCGGAACAAACTCTCAATTAGTCCTTGAACATCAAATATGAATGAAGATTCAGCAACTGGTTTATTTCCCGCCTCAAACTTGCTCAAAAACAGATTATGGTGGACCGATAAGGAGAAATCAGTGAACGTTTGAAGAACCCAGAAGTAAAAACCTCAAAGCCAGTTGGCTCCCAGAACCCGGAAGGAAAGCTCAAACCACATTGGCTCACAGAACTAGGGGCCTCAGGAGGGTGGCTCTTCCCCACAAAAAACAGCCTGTTTTGGAACAGGATGGTATAGAGGCACGTTATATTAGAATGCACAACCGGAGTGGTGTTTTCAGCAAACAAACTTCAAAAACATGTTTTGGGGACCTATATGAACTTGTTGAAAAGCGGCATAATAGGTCCGCTTTAGGTCGCTTTTACAAAGGGTTTCGTAAATCCCTCATGAATGCTTGCAGCGTTCAAAGCAATTAAGGCACTACTTCCCAATGAGGCTAAAACCGAGCATACTTTGGGTTTTAATGAGATGGGGTAGAATTCAAAAAAAAAAAAATTACTACAGCACTTTCAAAGTTATTGGTTAGTTCAAGGAGGGTACAGATTGTGTTGGCTCCTAACCACCTTCAGGGAGAGTGGCATTTAATAATTCATAATCAATGAACCTTGATTACTCAGATCTGAACCACTAAGATCTGGCCTTTGAGGGATGGATCTGTCCAGAGCCACTCTGCTGTCATCCACAAAATGATATGCATGAGTGCAGAAAGTGAGAAAGGTTTTAGCATGTTCTCGCCACATTATCATAACATTTGGTTGTTCTTGGCACGTATCACTAATAGATTCCTGCTCAAGTTTATGGTTGTCGTAATCAGCACCCATGTGAGTCCTCTTTTGCTCCTATTGACATCAAGCTACAGTTACTAAAGAAAAGTAGCACTAGGGATGCATTGGTGATAATGGCGAGAAAAGCCAAGTCTAAATCGGAACAAAATAAAAATATTGGAACATGAGGATCCAGCAGATTATACCAGCAGATTGCATGGTGTCAATAAATTGCATTGGGGATTAGATACTGATGCTAGCCAATCTTTTTTTTTTTGTGCCAATGTACGTCAATGGCTCGCTGCCAGACATGGCCCAGGCGCTGTGCCAGATCCTGAGAGCAAGGCAGCACCAAACAAAGGGAGAATATCATTGAAGCAGTTTCACAGGTAGCTAGAGAGCAAAGTAGACACTGAGGTGCAAATTCACAAAAGGACTGTGTGGCTTTTGCGGTCCCTTAACCTGAACAATGAAGAAAAAAAGAAGCCGTGTCATTCTCAAAGGGTGAAATGCACCCTTAACTGCACTGCCAGGCAAATAGCGCCTCGGTGCAATTTTTCATATTTTCATATTTAAATATTTGATATGCATACATTTGGCGCCCTTTCTATGCAAACGAGACTCATTTCACAAACTTATAGCCACACGCAGTTAGAGTGAAAATTATTAGTGTCTTCAGAGGCAATTATAAGGGGTTTCACGCCCAGACTTTCCAGTGATCGTGGCCGCAGTGACTGTAGCCAGGCGAAGGCATCGCCATGCCAGGCGTGAGCTGATATTTCAAGGGAGAATATCACTTTTTGATTTAACTGGGACCGAAATCAATCGCAGATACAGGTTGCCAGCTCAAACAACGCTTTCTATATTTGATGACATCAAGGATGACATTCAGGCTGCCACCCAAAGATGCCAATGCATGCAATACATGGAATTGTCAAACTGCTTTCAAACACTCCAGGTTCTCGTGTCTTGCTGGAGCGTCTGGGTCATCACAACCATCCGTTAGCAGGGCCATGGGATGTTGTACCAGCCATTGCTCGTAGAGTGGTGAGGTACAGCAGATTTCCCCAAAACAGATAGGAAATTGAGGGGACAAAGCAAGAATTCAAGGTTTTTCGGCGCTATTGACTGTACGCACGTCGAAAAGAAATAGGAAGCCCACGCATTCAATCAACGTCCAGGTAGTTTGCAACGCCACTAACATCATCAGAAATGTGGTTGCCAAATTCCCTGGGTCTGTGCATGACAGCTACATTTTTAGGAACGCCAGTCTCTACAGAATAGTGCAAAACACGGATGACAACCCCTGGCTACTGGGTTAGAAAGTTGTTTTAAGAAAATGTTTGTGCTGTAATATTGACGGCAACGGTGTGGGAAAGAACATGTGCTTTTCCCATTATAGGTGACAGCCGCTACCGACTGCAGCCATGGATGATGACTCCACCGCGCAGTCCATCGACGGGGAAGCAGCTTACAACCGGTCACACATCAAAACACGCGGTGTGATTGAGCGCACCTCTGGCATTCTAAAAAGCAGATTTAGATGCCTGCATCGTAGCCGCGGAGCAATGCTGTATAGTCCCGCCAAAGTGTGGCAGATTATAGTTGTGTGCTGCATCCTTCACAACACAGCCATTAGAGTCGGTCTGCGACTTCAGGGGCACGAAAATGATCAAGACTCCAGAGCCAGATGAAGAGGAGCCGCCTGCCCCACTGGCTCATTTGCGAGCAGACGAGGGCAGGCGTGTCAGACAAAATCATCATTTCACACGATTTCCAATAATATGATGCGTTTTCAGTTTGTTTTGACCTTGAAAAATGTCTCTGCAACAATTCCACCTTAGTTTTAATCCATTATTATAATTATTATTACCGTCACGGCATCCAAAGGCGCGATGCCTTGAACGGGTAGCAGCCCGTGGTGGTTTTTCTAAATGCACTTCAAAAGCAAGTTGTTGAAACTTTGAATAATTTATCGTACAAAAAAGGGCTTCCAAACGTTGACAAAAATTATTCCATAATTCCTATTAAACAGAGATGATATTGAAAAAACGTCTAAAAGTCATAGGGAATAGCGATAAAGTGGGCAAAATTGGCATTGAACCACAGCCTCAACCCGTCTGACACTGATAGACTGACTGCCTGGGGATAGTATACGGTAGTAGTCACTAAACAATTAAGCCTCCCAAGTCATCAAAGGTTATTAATATCGCAATTCTTATTCACATTATAGACAATCATTCATAGGCTACACGATTACATTTATTTTAAACAGAAAAATGGCTACAAAAACTGTCATAGAACTTTTCAACACAGACTGCTTCGCAAACAAATGCACATAAATCAGTAAAACCAAACATCAAATCAATACAACTCAATTTCTCAGTCTGAAAATAACAATTTACATCATCTCACTAGTCAGCACAGTGAACCTTATTTTAGCCTCAAGATTCGGGGCCACGGACAGCTCCGCTCAAATCCATTCTTTTTAGAGGACGCAGTGACAGGATGCGATGACAGTTGTCATGAAAAATAAACGAATAAAGCTCCCCTACATGTCATTTTTTTAAATAAATGAGGAAGAAAAAAAACAAAAAAAACGAGAACGAAATGAATGAAAAATAAGGTTATTATATCAACAAATAAACAAAAGATTTCTTCCCTTTCCGCTCATAATTGCCTTCTTCTCATGCCTGACTAGCTGACGTGAGCTACTGGCTTTTGACCCAAGTTCTTGACGCATGGTTCTCAGTTCACTTGTTTGACCATTTAATTGGGAAGCATATTTTCGCCGTGCAGATGTTTGTTTTTGCAGTTCGATGTAGAGGAGTTGGTCATTCTCTTCATAATTCACAGACACAGGCACTTAGGGGGGGGGGGGGGATGTCCAAACTTTGGCTGGGCACCGAGGGGGGAGGTGTCCAGTGTCTTTTGGGATTTTGGGTGACCACAGTCTCGATAGTTGAGGCTGATCTAAAAAGTAGTGGGACATTTAAATATGCTATATTTTTAGACAAACTAACTCCAGTTAAACAAATGAAACAAAGACATTTTTTTGGAACATAGTCGCCTAGAGCCCAATAATAATAAATAATAAAAATAACAATAAACATAACCATCAAATCATGCCATCTTTTCCAGTCTGAAGGTGTGTGTTTGAAAACACCAACCGACCGACCGCGATATTGAATCCCAAACACGGTTTCTCTCTGTCACGTTCAAATTCCTTGCCTGCCAAATTTTCTCCTTCTCTCTGCCATTGTCTTGCCGACTGTGTTCTTGGCGTAAAGCCACCATTTATACTTTGCCACAAGGTTAACTGCGGTCAGACGCAAAACAAGGGCAAATTGCACAGAGCAGGGAAACTTTATGGCCGTGTTTGCGCCGTGATATCATTGGTGCAATTTTTGGAATCGGACCTTGGAGACGGTGCAGATATCGGTTGCAAGTCCTGCGCAATTCATGGCGTAATCAGCGGCTGCAATCCGTTCCTTGTGAATTCGCCCCTGAGAAGTTATTGGATCGAACAAAGCATCGCCAAAAACACGCCGTAGCGATGACTGCACACTTGAAGCCACCTACTCGGCATGGAACTGCTTTGCAATCACCAGCTCAACCTGTCATGATTATTCAACAAACTCACCGCTGTAATTAATGTGCAAATTTATCCACCACCTGCATGGGCGAGGGTACACAAAATGTCTAGAGGGTGATCCAGCAGAGGACATAACAGACAGTCCAACAGGCAAAGTTTCATCCCGCTTGTGCAAAATGGTAATCCCTGCGACTATGCTTGCTTCACTTGTGGTATCTTAGATCATCAAAGCAGTGGGAAACTAAGCATTCTCCTGAATTAATGATTCTCCCTGCTCCTCCAGGAAAAACAGGCAAAACACGCAGCAGCTCCGCCCGCACAACAGCATCAAGGTAATGGGGATAGAGACCGTGTAGTCTGTTTCTCCAGTGGCGGGACCTATTCCACAATTCCAGAACCCTCTCTTGTCATAAACCAACGGCGGTCTGCTGAAGGGGCTGATGTAGTAGTAGTCCAACAGAAAGAGTCACAACGCTTCATCCAAGTATACAGTATGATACCACTTTGGACAACCGCAATGCTATCCAAACCCCACTCAACACTGCCCGGAAACCAATGCTGGCTTCAGTTCCAGAAACACTGCGGTCCGCTCAACCCAACGATGTAGGCCAAGTCAGATCCGTGGACCCTTTGGATATTGCATTTGACCAGTGCTAGCGAAACCTTTTCCGAGGAAAGCCTGATACTGTAACGGGGGCGGGGGAGAAGGTTGCTCCCATCGCAGTACATGATGCTGAAGCCTTTCACATTTGCAAGCCCAGTCACAAGCGTGTCTAGTGTTCTACCCACCAACCTTCACAACCTTTACTGGCCTACGTTCTTGTTTCACATCCGGGTTTAAACACTTGATATCTATTACAAAGATGACTGGTAGGTAGATAATTGTGCTTAGCAGAATATTAGGGGGCTTAAGACCATTTTTCGAGACAGTCGATTTTACATGCTCAGGGGAAAGATAATCTTCTGTGTAACAAACGCAATTTTAATAAAGAGATCAATTCACGATTTTTAAATGATGGGCTTGGCAAGGATGGCAAGGGTGACCAGTCTCCCAAACACTCAGCTTCGTTACATACTTATCGAAAGGTAAAATCAATTCCCTCTTTGGCCCCTTTCCCACGTGGAATCGCTAACATTGCTGGATAAAGAATATCCAGCAAAGGCAGTAGGTAGTCATTCCCACATAGCCTCCTTTACGGAAAAGTTCCGTATGGAGTCTGTTCCCACTTAGATGACCATTCCGGATACATTACGTCATGTTCAACCAAGGTGTCTCTAATATCCCCTCTAATATAGCCTTCTCTCCTCCCGTGACTGTGCTGTGACTCCGCTGTGACTCTGCACAAGCAGACACTTTTGTAGCGTCCGACTAAGTAGTGATAACACACTAATACTTTAAATTGATGAACGTCGGCGCTGATACGCGATAATTAATCACATGGGTTTTATTTCTATATATTGTATATATTAAAAAGAAGAACTGTCCTATACTCTCTGCCTTCCAAGGAGGAACTTTCTCCACCCGTTCTCCCTCTCCTCCGCCCGCTCCCTCCGGCTCCGCGCTACGGTGCAGCCGGCGGGGAAGTGAAACGCTTTTGCCCAATGAAGAGATGTTTCAGCGTCTCGCCTTTGAAGCCAAGCTCCACGGTTCGGATAAGACTCGCCGTTTTTACGAATGTTTTTTTTTTTTATTCTTCCCGAAAACAATTCATTTCTTTTCCAATATTTGTACGAAACAAATATCAGTAAAAAAAACACTATTTGTGCTTTACTTGGATTGGGCTCCACTCCGACTTTACGACGAATTGGCTTGTAGTTTGGCAAAGCTCAAATTTCAAAGTAGCTTCTCCGGCGATGGTCTTTAAAGGGGAAAGAAAGGACAAGAACGTGGGGAAAGAGATAAGTAATGGATGGAGGGGGAGAGAAGACCCCCATTGGAGAGCATGATTCAGCAGGAGGACTGAAATAGAGCCATTATTAGCCAGCCAGTCGTGCAAAGGGGAGTGATAATTCTTGTCCCACGTCTTGGCAGCGGCGGCATTACTCAGCATTTAGATTTCATCTGAAGCGGACAGGGCGCGTAACCCCACTAACTCCCTCCGCTGGCAGTGGCGCTGCGCAGGACGCTGGCTAGACAACGTGCCACGCTCCGGGCCCCTCCAACATCATAAAGCCTGTAATCAACCCGTTGACTCAGCCTTATTGTATTGAAATATTGTGAAGGCGTCAAGGTGTAAAGGCAGAGAAAGCCGGCGGCTGACACCCTGAGTGATGTGCTGCGTGTGTATGAGTGAACATCAGTGTACATCATGGCAGTTTGAGATAAATTGTGCAACAAAATGACTGATACAGCCGAGGATAACAATCAGAATAGAATTTGAATAATTGAGATTAGGAGAAACCCAAAAACTGTTGCGGCAAAAAAAAAAAAATCCGTTTTGAAAGACAAACAACACATCAGACAGACGGAACGGAGCGTTACGGGGAAAAAATATACTGTGGAATTTTTTTTTTATTTTGAGTTCTGAGAATGAAGTCAGAATCAGACTTCCAGAAATTCTGACTTCATTCCTAGAATTCAGAATTTGAATAGAAGTCTCGGTAAAAAAAATATTTCCGTGACAACACGATGGACGTCCCCTCCTGGGACTGGAGGGAAACAGCGGCGTCTGAATCCAACGCAGCACAGGACAGGACAGTAAAGACGGACCGTCATGGAGCATTGGGTCGTAATTTTGACCGTAGCCCACTCTGCACTCAGTGTGGATTTTCCGTTGAATCATATGTGCACATAGTCTCAAAGACACACACACACACGCAGGCACACACACGTACACACACACACACACACACACACACACACACACACACACACACACACACACACACACACACACACACACACACACACACACACACACACACACAAACACACACACACACATCACCCACGGAGTGTGAGGAAGGCCCATTTACTCACAACACAAAAGCAGTGATTCAGCCACTCTATCAAACTGTTGAGACCCCTCCATCCATCAGGTTGGAATAGTATGCCAACACTGGGTGGGGGGTGGCTGTAGGGGGACTGTGTGTGTGTGTGTGTGTGCTGTTTGGGTGTGGGAGTTGAGCAACACACCATTAAGGAACTTTCTCCCCCCAATAGGATTCATCACTGTATATGAAACGGGGCGGTTTGTTTTGCGACAGGCCTCTGAAGATATGTAAATGATACCGGGGGAAAGCGGTGACGGAGGGGAGGGGACGGAGGGAGATGGATGGGGGAACTCCATTTACTCCAACGTTATAAATGCGGCAAGTAAAACAAAAGGGGAAGGAAGGAAAATACACCAGACTTGGTGGATCATTACTCAAACAAACTCCCACTCTCGCAGCCTATAGTCCCATTGTTACATAACCCCCCCCCCCCCAACAAACAAACAGGCCGCTTTGCTGAAGTTTTTCCGAAACAATCGCTGTCAACAATGGTTGAGGCGGAAAACAGATTGTTTGTGCTGTGAAGACGGTCTTGCAAAAATAGAGCGAATATCCCGGCCAACTGGTCTTGGTGGGGCGTACGCTAAACGACTGCTGAGAGACACTAGGCTGCTTACGCGTGTCCCACTGCCGTCTTATTTGTGAGTAATGGCGGCTGCGGTCAGTGACAGAAGGTCTCTGCCAGTGATGAAAGCGAAGGGGACGCTGTCGGGGGGGGGGGGGGGGGGGGGCTAGAGGTGGCGGTGGCGGTGTCGACCTCCTCCCTCCCCTCGGGTCCTTCGGGGGCGGACGGCGTCTCCGCACGCCGCCGGTCAGAGCCGCGTCGACTTCCCGGTCTTGACCCCGACCGCTGTACAGCACAAAGCACTTAAAGTGTCCCTTCTGACAGATGGATCACCCGAAAGACGCAGGGGGAGGCTCGGAAATAGAACCGTCCGGAGGGCTGTGTGTGTGTGTGTGTGTGTGTGTGTGTGTGTGTGTGTGTGTGTGTGTGCGTCTAGATGTGCGTTCCTATTCCATTCATACAACACTGCGACCGCTGCAGAGAGCCACCGATGCATCGCTGCCTCAGCTGTAACGACAAGTATGGACGCATCCGAGCACCCGTTAAGGATCCGATCATCCAAAACACACGTGGAGGTGGTCTGTGATGAATAACCCCATTTAATGTGCTGAGCTACTTATATATGAGGGCGTTTGAAAATATGGAGCGAACCGCCGTCGCCAAATGTGCCGGCAATATCAATGAAAAATGACCTTCAGCGAGCTTACAGTAAAGACATCAATCAGAGCCCGAGCGGCCGCTGGAGACTCGGGGGCGAACACACAACGTGGATGCAAGACGCCGGGTCTGAGGGGCGTCTTGAGCATTTCACATTCCATTGCAGTCGTTAGCTTTCTCTCGATCAGACGGGCCCGAAGGCTCGGACGAATCGACTCGGGGCCCGGCGGCCCTTAAACGGCTCAAATCGAGAACGGCGACAGGTGATCAAGCCAGCGCGGAGAGTGGCGACGCTTTTGTTTTGTTTTTTTTTTCCCCGCAGTTGAGCATCAATTCAACGCAGAGGTTTCTGCTTTTATCCGGTTAAGGTCCTAATGGCCCCGTCCGGTCGAGGCAGTTCGTTCCCGGCGCGTAGTTCATTAGTCTCATTGTGGGGGCCTTTCATCGCGGCGGCGAAAACAGCGCCTGATGAAGTCCGCACGGGTTGTGCTGGAATGCATGCATGTGTGTGTGTGTGTGTGTGAGAGAGAGGGAGAGATAGAGAGAGAGAGAGTAGAGTAATTTCCTGCGTATGCTCGAGTGTCATTCGAAAAACGGGACAAAGCACCCTCCGCGTCTGGAGCGGAGAGGCCGAGTCGGGTGGGGGTGGCTGGGGAGGGTGGGAGGGTTACCTGGGGGTGGCTGGGGAGTCCAGTCAATGCTGCATGTGGAGGGGAGGCAGAACTGGATCCCTGAAAAAGAGCGAGGGGGTTGGACATTCAGAAGAGCGGGCCTCTCAGCCCAGAGAGCGCACACACAGCACACATCGTTTCCTGCAGAGGAGCACGGCTCCAGAAACAAGAAGAAAAACAAAAACACACAACTTTTTTTTTTTTTTTTTTTTTTTTAAGTGGTGTACGGACTGTGCTGTGACTCCGCTGTGACTTCCCATCAAAGAGATTAATTTTAATTGCCACCTTTCATTGCTTCACACAGAGCTCCCACTTTGACATACTGCCTCATCTTTTCATCAAGTGTTTCTCGAAGTTTGGCAAAAATGGATATAGGCAAAATCTTCGCTGTATGAAATGAAATAAGTCAAAGAAAAGTCAATAGTCAACAAAACAAGCAAATTCTGAAGTGCCCTCTGCGTAAATCTCGTCAGCATTGAATTACATTAATGAACTATGAACCAATGGTTCTTAGTCTCTGTCTTTAAAAAATACCTTTTTAATGATCATTTTTTTACATTTGATAATTGCTTCCATTAACAATAGAAATTAATCAAATTACTGGTGACGCTTTGATAACACAGAACTTCGACCTATGAAACAGGCGGTTGATCAGATGAACGAACAAGCAGCATTGTCATTAAAACACGTATGGAGACGTCAGTACAAAATATAACAACATATGATAAGAAAAAGAAAACACAGGATCAAGTTAAGGCATGTTATTCCCATTTGAAAAAAAATACAGAAACCTCTGCGATAAACTTTGAAAGGGCCGGTCCGGCTGTTTTAGGCCTTGTCCGCACGTATCTGGATATTTCTCAGAACGATTTTTTTCCCCCGTCCTTTAAAATAAATAATAATCTCTTCGTCCACAGGAGAACCCAAAAAAATGATTTGAAGCGCTCTGATAAGCACGCCAGGCCAGTAGGGGGCATTGACACACTGTATGCCCTAAAACCTGTGTGTGACCTCTGCGTTGAGCTTCTTCATAATATTCATACACCAAACCGGATGGGACGCCGTTCCCCAAAGTTGAAGAGACTTTTCCACTTTTAACGGACACAGGGACGGTCGTCGGCCGTCGCTCGTTGGTTCCTGACGCGAGTTGAGGTCCTGATGTCGGCGTTTTCAATAATGCTCCGTTTTACTTCCTCCACGGGAATACACGGAAAACTGAGTTTTGAGAAATCTCCACCGGGGAAGGGGCCTTTTGCAAAAGCGTCGTTTCCAGTTGACTTAAAACACTGTTTTGGTGCGGAGGGGAGGCCAAAACGCAGATTGGGGGCGGGTCTGACCCCCCTAATTAATATTTGGACCCCCCCCGAAAGAGGTAAAAACAACAGGTCGAGGGGTCGAAACATTTATATTTATATATTCATTATACTGTATATCCTTCTTACCTGTAATTGTAAACATTACAGTATACTCTATTTTCCATATTCATGCCTGGAAGAATCTTATAATACGATTTCAGACACCCCTGGAGTGGACCGTACCATTTACGCTGAGCATCGCGCTGCGCAGCTCGGATCAGAGCCATCTTTTTTCCCAAATAAAGCAATTAAAAACACTGTGTTTTTATTGTAGATTTATTTATTTTTTCTCCGTTTTCTTATTGATTGAAACAAAAAAAAGACCCGTGCGCACACATTCTCACTAACTGTCTTACCCCCGCCTCCCCCTTACACTGTATAATACACACTCTGAGGAAAAATTTCTATGTTTTCAAAAATATCTGGATACGTGTGGACGGGGCCTTAGAGAGACACGCTGATGTCATTATGGGTTCACTCACATAAATACATTGGCTCCACCAGGGTCAAGCCGCCGTGGCAACTGAATGTGACAAGCTAGGGATGGGTGGGGGGTGAATGGGGAATGTCACAGCCACGACTACGTAGCCGATGGTACTTGGGGCTCTGCAAGTAAACACCATGCGAAAATACAGAAGAAAAAAAAACCCCAAATCAAGAAAAAGAGCCATTGGGAGTGTTTTATCTCATGCCAAATGTAATATGTATTTAAGCAATTCCATTTTTTTAATTTTTTTGTCAGTGCATGGTCTCTTTTTTTATTTTGGCTCGTACGTTTTATGAGAGCGACAAAAATGACCGTAATGGAGGTTCCAGAGGAGGCTGCAGGTCTGAATTCAACTGCAGTTTCTCATAATGGGGTTACTGTGCTAAGACACACATATAAGACAATATAGCACTATAGTAATAACACAATAGAACAATATCATAGAGCTCGACAGTGAGTTTTCGGAAGTGGAAATCCCATTCATATTCTGAATGGAGGTTTTTGATTATTAACCGTCATGTGGTAACCATCCGAGGTAAACTTACCATGAGCCATGAGATGGTGAAACAATGGTGCATGCTCCTGTAGAAGACCACAAGTCTGTATGATATCAACCTTGTTTTAAGAAACACACGTTTTATTCCCGATGTCGTGCAGAAGTACTACACTACCCGCGATGCTGAAGTGTAACAGCGACGTCTCTGATTGGTGCAGCTCGCTGTTACCGTGGTAATGTTGACCCCCGCCTGCGAACGTGACTGCAACCACTGAACTGAAACACGAGATATACACACAGCTACAACACAAACGACGATATATTACAAGACTATTATTCACACTATGATAATGACAAATTCAAGAGGCAGCGCGAAAAACCATTGTTAGGTTGGAAGTCGTTGGAAAGGCATCGTTTGCAGTGGTTTATGGGATGAGTAGTTCCTTCACTCTTTAAATTATTATATACACAGTCTTGTACCTTTGCATTTTTTTCTGTTTTCCATTTTTTTTTTCGCTCCAAATCCAATGTTTTATGGTCCCGATTGCCTGACTTGGCTCCAAGTCTTTAAACTCTTCATAACAAGGATTTTCTGAAATGTCAACAGAGCGAATGAATGGGAAATTCCCTTCCGGAAAACTGAGCCCTTCTGAAATTTGGCACCGTTGGGCTCTATTTATATAATAAATGACGAGCTATTTTTTTTCCCTCCCTTATTAAAAAGAAAAAGGTTCATGACGACGGAGAAACACGGTGCAAAATTCAAGGATCAGTGGAAGAAATAAAGACAAAGCCTCAGCCTAATGAGCTCTCAAGCGCGAGGCCAAAGCGCTGTCATAGCTTTGACCGATTAAAAAAATGTTGATAAACACGGTCTGCTCTGTGTGGCATTTACATTTTATTTTTATTTTTGAATTGCCGGACATGTAATAAAAACAAAAAAAAACAAAAAGAAAAAAAGTGGATGGATAGTTCATATATCCCTTGGATCCTGACGTTCCTTCCTTGACACGGTTCATTGCTGCTAGCGGAAAGGTCGCTCTGGGTTTTGCTTTGCACCTACTCGCGGGGCTCGTTTCCCGACACTATCAGCTTTTCATGAAGCATTAAGATGAAATATGGGAGGGTAGGGATACTTACGGTGAAGTCTGATATGAACAAAATACCGAGTCATCAATCATAAACATGCACCTTCACATTATAGCTCTCGCCATTGGGTTTCACACATAATCTCACAAAATAGTCTTGCAATGATTGGGATATAATTCTAAGCCAAAGAGCATAATTCAGCTTGTCATGACAACAAAGTCCCAGGTGGTTTACATTCTCAGTCTTTGATTCCTGAGCATGAGGATGATATAATACTGTAACAAATACAATATTACCTTGACAAGGCCCACTGTTACTTTGATGAATTCAGAAAATATATATATATAGTATTGGCTAGATTACATTTTTAATGTAATGCACATTTTATAGTGGTGCCCTAGCAGTATTCGTGTGTATGTGTGTGGGTGTGTGTGTGTGTGTGTGTGTGTGTGTGTGTGTGTGTGTGTGTGCGTGTGTCTGTCTGTCTGCAGTGTGTGTTACTACATATTGTCACGATGGGTTCATGTGTACAAGCTACATACAATATCATTTCTGCAGTGGTCTTTGAGTATGTTTGAGCTTGGATGTATGCGCTGTCACGTCAGATTTTCTCAGCTTTCTTTCTCCGATAAATGAGTTTGTTGAAACTCAACCGTTGATTGTGCAAACAACACTGTTCTCCAGCATCTTTTCCTGTTTCTTCACGAGCTGCTGAATCCACTCAGCAGCCCACTTGATAAACAGCGTGTCCTTGGGATTTATAGTTATATGATAACTGCCAAGATTTACTTCACTCCATCCCGGAGTGATGCTTAAAGCAAAAAGAAGACAAGGAAATTTCCCATGGTCAGGGCGAAGATTGCCAAAAAATAATCATAAAAAAAGTTTGATCTCAGCATTCAATCACAGAGCTCCAATAGAGTCTCAGAAAAAAAATAAAATACTGGTAAATGTCACCTGTATTAAACCCACAAGTACATTCATCACCGGCATGGGCCGTGTTTGAAAGAGGAACAGTGCACTTGATTGAAAGAACACTGCTGTAGGTACTATCTTGTTAAACAGTGCCAGCAGCTGCTTCAAAGACAGTTCATAAGACTTGTGGTAACTGTTTTAGAAGCACAACCGGGTTTGGGTTGGGTTCATTTGAGAGCACTGATTGTTCATCACAGTTTTCCATTTCGATAATCCAGGAAATATTAACTACGGCAAAGGCAGTTAATACCGTGTTGCCATGTGACAAAGTGTCTCGCTTTAGGGGTATTGCATGTTTGTGTATGGGGAGGTCCTTGTGTTAGGTGCTGACAATCTCAAGACATTAGTGAGTTGGATCTACATATTGTTCTTGCCGAACTGGGAGCTACAAAACATGAGCTTTAAAGATACTGGAGCTACATTTGGTCTGCTGAGAATGAGGTATGTGCTTGGAGTCAGTGCTTGAAGTGGAAAAACAACATGTGCCGGTACTCCCCTCATTCACATGTTGGGTGGGATCGCAGCTCGCAGCTGGAGCCAGCGCTCGCAGCTGGAGCCAGCGCTCGCAGCTTGTGTGTTCTTTTAATTAAAAGAAAACGTGTACTCCAACTCAATAGAATATGATGTATTTGAGAATATGTCCACTTGATTTGTCCACTTGAGAGGGCGGAACAGACAGACCTGCGGCTTGTGAGAAGTGCCGGTATGCAAGAAAATGTCATGGTAAGCCAAAGAGTAAAATGTAGAAGGGTAGAGTACCGGCTCGCTTCAAGCACTGCTTAGAGTGAGAGGGACATATAGGTGATTTCTGCACTGTTGTACTCATATCTACCACTCCATAGTTCCACACTGGCACTCCTGTGAATTGATTGTGGCTCTTGGCCCCTCTTCTGCCACCTGTACCACAGAAAGGCTTGCTTACACGAGGATCTATCTGGGCTGCCGGGGACATCTTCTTCCAATAGCCGCTCGAAATCCCTGGATAAATCCAATATTTGCGGTTCTTCTATTATATTCTCTGCCTCCATAGGTGTCAGGTCCATTGACGGTATGTTTATATCTTCTGGATAAGGTGGTGATTGATCTAAATCTAGTGGATGGGAATCTAAGTCAGTAAGAGGAGCAGGATCAACAGATCCAAAGTCTGGGTCCAACGATGCCACTGGGTCAGGAGAGACTGGACTAGGAGGCGATATAGTGACAAAGACCTGTGGTTGTAGAGCAAAACTATAATCCGTGGCTGGATCCAAACAAGACGATTCGGATGATTGTGAAGGATCATGGGGGAACCAAATAGTTGGGTCCACAGTGGGTAGTGATGGACTCGGACTGGACATGGATTCTGAGTGGAAGAAGGGTGGCTCTAGATCTCCTGTATCAAATGGAGAGTCAACACTGAGGTCCAGTGGATCTGGTTCAGGGTCCATAAATACGGAATCGAGATCGTCTTGGTCAAGGGAGGTCAACATGACCAAGTCAAAGTGAACGAGATCAGTGTGGTATATAGGTGTAGTGTCAAGTGGTTCTGGAAGCGGTGGCCATTCTGGCTCTTTGAACGCAGGTTCAGTAGTGCCGGCAGTGTCTGGTTGAGCATGTCCCTCGGCAGAATAGATTAAGTTTAAGGCCATTTGTTCGGACGGAGAGTCTGGAAGAGAGGTCATAGGATCTGCATTTGAATCAACATCAGTTGGACTAGCAGGAGAGCTGCTGTCACAGTATTTTGACACCAAAGTTGGACTTTCAGGAGAGTCACTGTCAAAGTATTCTGACACCACAATAGATGGGCAGTGGCTGTCTGGAACAAATGCAGAAGTGTGACCTGGATTGATAGCTTCTTGATAAATGAATTTGGTTGAAAATGCCATGATGGAGTCTGGTTGTTTTGAGTCTGTTTCCATTGCCTTTGTAGGGTCTGAATCTTCTAAACCAGAATATTTTGAACATTCTTCATCTTGAAAAACTGGCTCTGGTTCATCCACGGAGATGGGTCCCTGACACTCCAAAGTAGATGTCAGGTCACAATCCTCTGGTTGATCCTCTGTTGCATCCTCTGGTGGTGACACAGTAACCATGGGAACTAGATATGGGAGGTGTATTTCTTTCACATCAAGTGGCTCTGACTCTTGGGGTTCTACACACGCTGGCTGAAACGGCTTAGCATCGGACCTGTTTTCATTCACTCTTTCTAGACTGGCTAATTCCGGAGCAGTAATAAAGACTTGTTCAACGGTGTCTGAATCTTGGATGGATGATCCTCCTGTACATGACACTGTGAAATCAGTACTGAATGATTTAGAAATGACCACATCTAATGAACTTTCCTCATCTTGGATTACAACTCTTGATGAGGCCACAGGAGGGAAGTCTAGAGGAGTGGACTGGATTTGGATTGATTTAATCGGGATCGGAAGAATAGGATCTAAAGATAGCGGAATGGCACTTTCCACAAAGATCGACTGTGGACAGGCCAGAATGCTTGGGTCCATAGAGAGCTGTTTTGGCAGATGTCGGCGAGATCCAGCATCCTTCTTTTGTTCCTCTTTCTCTTCTGGACAATTGACAGCAGCATCAGCAGTGCTTTGGCGGACCAGGACCTTGCTCCTGGCCTGGGTGCCAACAGACACTTTGGAAATCTGGGGTTTCTTCTCTCGTGCCCCAACGGCACCCCTTTCAGTGCCAGAGCTCCGGAGCCCTCCTGCTACCGCTGCACCTACTCCCCCTGCAGCTCCAGTTGCTGTGTTTCCACCCTGTGGAGACCATGTGTTGTAATGCTGCGCAAAGGTATTGAAGTTACTATTGAAGGCACGGAGCTCAGTGCAGAGGTCCCTCCGGAGCTCGGCCAGCTCTCTGCGCATCGCCGAAACCTCTTCCTTCCACTGCATACTAATGGCTGCAGCCAACGTAGCTGATTCTTTGATGCTGGCCTGAATGGCTTTTGGTGAAGGTCGCTCTGGGAGACTGGATCTGAAGATGCTTGGGGAAACAGGTGGCCCAGAAAGAGGTTTTGCTGTTGCCCCCACAGTTTCTGATTGGTAAAGCTTGTCTCTTCTAATGGGGCAGCCTAGATCATCATGAGCCAAAGGGACTGAGTCTGCCAAGTCCTCACGTTTGCTGGCCCGGTCAGGAAAAAAAGATTCTTCCTGCACATAATTTCTGTCTGGAAGACAAATGTACATATGTATCTGTGATATGGCCACAGGTGTGGGCAGCTGGAGATAATGTGCTTTTTGTTGCCACAACATCAAGTCATGCAGTGAATGCAACAGTATATGAGTCAAAATAAGAACATATAAAGAAATCTAAAACCAATAGGATATCATCTTAGAATCAAACTCCCCAAATGTGCAGTCACCCTAATGAATGAATTTCCATTTGATGCAGAGCAAAATAAATTTTAGCCATACATTAAAGTGTGTGTTCGAAACACTGCGGTGAGAAAGCTTTCTCATTTTGACTCATTTCTGATTATATTTTACACTGCCTTCTCAATCTTAATTTGTAGCATGCATTCTTAACATCTTTTCAACGCACAAAGCTTAATCTCCGGGTCTCATTACGCATAACAGATAACAGACAATACTACAATTAGATGTGGTATTAAAACAATCGTCTTGTGCATGCTTTTACTCCTTTTTCTTCTGGATATAAACAAAATGTGTACTTTGTGCAGTGAAAAGAGGCAAAGATGAGCATTAATCAGGAAGTACAGTATGAACCCTATTGAAAATGGGAGGTCATGTTTCACCAGTTGTTCCGAAAAGCACCAAGCACCCCCTGCTCAAAATTGGCGTCGCATGCCAACCTGTGTCCTGTAAATGCAAACATATTGGTTTGAGTTTATTGAGAAAGCAGTGCAGGCAAAGTAACATTTTCAAATTATGAAATATCCATTAGAAAAGCACATCTCCAGGTGACCACACCTCCAACCCCTAACTGCTAAAGTCAAACTGCTGCTGTTAATTATTGGCATTAGTAGGGAGAGATGGAATCCATTTTTGTGTTTTGTTTGTCGACACTTTACATTTCTCTTCTTTTCGTCCCACATTCTTCATCTGTAGACTACTTGGAGGTACCGTTTCCTCTGTGCATCCGGCAATCATTTTGGGTATAGTTGAAACAGGCAGCACCACCTTACAGTTTACAACCACGCTCATCATCAGCAAATATTTGCATGTATCAGCTGAGTAGTGTTGGCTTTAGTGTATGTGACTGACATGGTTAAAATGTTGGATTATTAAGATATATATGCATTCAACTCCATTTTAATCTTCAATATATATTATTATTCATGTCTGAACACAACATTATGCATATGACCTTTGAAAGAGAAAATTTGTTTGAAGGAAGGTGACCATTCTGTGGGGGTGTTTTTTGCGTACTTATGTATTATTAGAGATATTTCTTGTATATTTTTTCATTTCAGCATAACCTAGCCAAACCTTCCAAGACGCGAGTGCATTTCACACATGCCATTGCGGGGGAGCGCAAACGAAGAAAAATATCTCCGATCTGTAGCGAGAAAAGCACTTGTTTTCTCACTGCGATTCTACCTTCATACATTGTCCCTTTGTGTTTTTCAATAGGGTTCATAGCTTCACTTTCTGATCCATCCAATGAGTGAGCAGAGAAAGCACTGTATCCAAAATAAAGTCGGATGAATTGGCAGAACTCACAGGCTGGAGCTACAGTAACCATTTACGGCTATAAAAAAACAATGGAAACACACAAGGGTGGTTCATGCGAAGGGATGAAGTTTGCACAAACTGATTTATGTCTTATTCATTACTATAAAAACCACAGATGAGCGTAAGCTTTTGTCGTCAATACAGTCTTAAGTTTAAGGTTATTTTGAAAATGCAACGTAAAAGCTATTGCTCAGTGAGAACAACATTCATATGCAATCGTCCTGACCTGTGGTGGACCTGATTGTGGAGGTGACGGTGGAGGAGGCCATGGAAGGGATGCAGTCATCGTCCTGGGAGTAGCCAGCCTGGATGGCGCGTAGGTAACTGTGGCTCCTGGTCCTGAAGCACCCTGGCAGGTCCAACGCCTCCATGGCCTGCGATTCCACCTCGCTGAACACCGACTCGCAAACCGACTCAAACTGGCCGTTGATCTCCGTCTCACTCACCTGTAAAGGGCAGCGGTCGTTACAGTGTTACAGAAGCTGTACGGCTGCTGAGTTTGACCGCATCTGATGAATCTGATATGCATGTCATAGCATATCACATCCATGGAAATGCCCAGGTTCCCCTTAAAGGAGCCATACGATAAATATTTTTAGAGTCGACATTGCTTTGGAGATCTTCCACTCAAGACTTCCACTTACTTTTATTTTGTGGGGTTGAATTATTTGGAGCACTCTCAAAACTATAATTCAAACAAACAAAAAAAAAAAAGGGCATGTTGTCGAACCATACACTCATTTCATCATTACCATAGCCCTGCAAAATGATTCCTCTGCTTGACAGAGAACTATTGTTGTTTCTTGATTGCCGAAATCCTCTGATGCTTATCTCTTGATTTGCCAATGTCGGTAAAAATGACTGCTCTGCCGGGGAGAGCCGGTTTGATGGCTATCATTCCGCTCCTATTTGTCAATCGCGAGAATCAAAGATAACAATCTTGTTTTGTCAGTAGATGTAGCATCTCATTATAGCTGGAGAGCAGTGTTGTTTGGGCCGGAGATAGAGTGTGGGAATTAGAACGAGTTCAGTTGAGCTTTTAAGACTCTGGTAAAATCAATAGCCCCCTCTTTTAAAACAGTTACTAAAATAAGGTCTGGCAAATCAAGTCCGTTATTCTATTTACACAATCCCCCACAGTGAGTAATTGAAAGCAAAGCGCTGTTATAAGAACAGGAGATATCTGTTTTTATGGAATGTTTTCACAAAGATTAAACATTTTCCCTTTGGCAATAACACATCAATCCATCAATTCCTCTGATATTAACAAGGTTATGGCCCATGAAGAGGCTCCTTCCCTTGGAGGATGCAACAGAAATCAATTTTCCATGTTTGGAGATGTAGTGTGTTGACCTTCTCGGTTTTGCATTATTTGCCTTTTTATTATTTAAAGGTACAGGCACTAATATTTAATTGAGTAATATTTTAACTTAATGGACCATAATGCAGCAGGGGGTTTCGCAAACGCCGGTCCTTCCACTGTTACCTCGGTGGTCACAAAGATTTCCAGCTCTCAAAGCAGGCGGTCCGCTGCGGAGCCTCTGATCAGGAGGAAATGCCCCCTTACACCCAGACCCGTCAAACTACTCTCCATCCCCGCCCCCTGAACTACGCCACTTATATCCCCAAACTGGTTTCATTTTAATCCGCGCAAACATGGACGAACATTCAGCGGCCAATGACCGGTGTCGAAAAAACACCTGAAGGCTGGGAAGCCTTCAGGTGTTTTCGTAGGAGGAGCAATGCGAGCAATCCTGCAAAAGTGGCGTTTTGATTGGTCCGGACTCACCTGGCTCACCTGGCTCACACAGCTAGCCTGGCTCAGAGTGCTTACGGCCCGCATGTAGCTCTGGTTCCTGGAGCGGAACTTGGGGGAGTTGTAGTTGGCCGAGGGATCCAGGACCAGGCCTGGGTGCATTTCCCCTCTGGCTTGCAGGTGGTAGCTCTGACTGGAAACAGAGAGAGAGACACAGAGAAACCGGTCACATTTATGATGTTGAACGGCCAGCCAATTAATCAAATTTACCCAATAAAAAATAATATTAATTCCGTGGCTACAGGTGTGGAGTGCGGCGACAAAAAACCCCCAAAAACAATCAGGTGCTAATAATGTCAGCGCTCTTTCCTCCGGCCGAGCAGAACTTCCCAGAAAGACCGATTATGACGTTGCTTCTCCCAAGAGGGGCGGCCTCCCCTCTGCTCAATCACCGCTGTGTTCAACGGCGTTCTCGAAATGGCAATTCGATTTGCTATTGTGCTGAAACATCCAATCGATGCTTGGAAATGAGGGAAATGCAAATAAGCAGCTAGTTAGCGAGCAAGCACTTCAGAGCGAGCACCCCGGTGTCAGCCGGGTCAATTAAATGTGCTTCCTCAGAAGGGCGAGGGAGAAGAGACGCCGCTCAGAAAAAAAGCCCGTCTGGCGGGAGCCCTGGAGAAGGGAAGAGAGATAGAACCAGATAGAGGAGGAGAGGCGGGGGGCGGGGGGGGACGAGAGATAGTTAATGGAACCCGCTGGCCGGATCCCTGCGCTGGTGTTTAGCAGTTTGGAAATGCCACCTTGATGGAGAGCCTTGCCGTGCCTCAGCACACCTTGCGAATCTGTAAAGTCCTTCCACCCTCATGGGCGAAGACGAAGGCAGGAGGCTACCTCCGCGGATAACGACCCTCATTGTAATTTGGGAGAATTCCTGTTTACAACTTTGTCGGTTTGTTCCCACAATCCATTCTTATTTAGGTTTCTAAGGATTTGAAGCCGAATTCTACATTTTTACCACGTCTACTCTGTAAGGGTCACTCAAACTTTAACTTAAGAAGTTTAAGGAGAGAATTGTATTTATACTTGATAAAGCAGTGGTTTTCAACCACTACAGCGCCATGAGAGCTTGTCGAGTGTGCTGTGAAAGATGTTCAAATTCTACTTAAAAGAAATAAGGGAAGAAGTTGCAAGATCCAAAATGCAAGGCTCTACTAACTCATTGGTGGCAGCCAGAATAGCAGCCTCTGTGGTCATCAGAACAAGCTCAAGTTTCTCACTGAAAGTGAGAACTATTGGTAGTGAAAGTAAGGCTGGACTTTTTTTTGAGATTGGCTAGTTGAAGAGTCACTCAGCAAAGAGTAAAGACTCATTACATTTTTTGACGCTGTTCAAATCGACTGTCCAGTTGATGTCACGCACAGCGAGCCAGGGAGGACTTCCCTGTGCCAGAGTCAGTAGAGCCGGTTAGGCCCTGAACTATGAATGGAATTCGCCCAAGAATCATGTCATTCTGTCACAGTTATCTATTTTGGTGGAACGCAAACTGTCAGATTCAGTCACATTGAATATGAATTACGCCACATGGCTTGGACTTTTAAAAAAGTCCTTCATAATTATTTTTCGAAGACTCTCTCGCTCGCCCTCTCTTCACTCGTCACTCACCATTAGGAGGCCATAATATTAAGCACAGTTGTATGTGTTTGTGACGTTTTGTGAGGATTTTTAGTGGTGCACAGGTCGGCGGTGTGGCGTGGCTGGGGAAATTGGGAAACACTGGGATAAAGTATCATTGTCACCTGTTACTTTCCACCTGAGAGCGTGAGGTTGACTAGATTGTATACTGTATATATATATATATATATATATATATATATATATATATATATATATATATATATATATATATATATATATATATATCCATAGAGTGTAAGATAATAGTTGAACTGCAGAGGGTTGGCCCTGGGTGACCTCTTACTGACCGCTCTTGACTGTTTGTTCTATGAGGGGTCCATATTGAGTATGTCAGCGGGGCTGGGAGCCAGCTGGCTTAGCGCTCCAGCCGCCGCGATGTGGCAGCAACCAGAGCGGGGAAGGATGGGGGGAGGAGGAGGGGGCGGAGGCGGGGGGGTGGGGGGCGGAGGCGAGGCACCGAGTCACTTGTATTCACCTTAAGTCTGCGGCGAAATTGGTGATGTAGTTACGCATGTCACTGTTGATTTTATCCAAAGGGTACGAGCTGTGGGTAGAGAAGAGAAAAGGAAGGAGAGTTACTGGGCCCCACCGGTGGGAGTCTGATGGAGGTGAGGGAGGGCGTCTGACGTGGGCTCGGTATGACACTATGTAAAGGCGGGTGTTGAATGTTTGCTCGGTGTTTGTCGCTGGAGAGCTGCAAACATTGAGGATGACACGATGCGAACACACCTGGTGAGCCTGACATGGTACAATGCTTGGATGCCGCGGTTACAGGGATCGTAAGCAACAACAGCACGGCGACCGCTGACAGAACGACAAAAATACACATTACTACCATCATCAGGAACTGCAATTCGTAATCCGATGGCTCCGTCTAATGAGCCATCGGATTACGAATTGTCCCATAGTCCCTCCAACAAACTCCGACCGACCCCTATCTCCCGCGAGGAAAAAAACCCCAAAACAAACATTATCCCGTCAAAAAGTTCAACTTGCTGCGGTTTTTAAATTGCCAACATCTGATGAAAGCACACCGTCCGAGACGAGAGAACGTGTCTTCATTCACCCGTCTCCGGTCGCGCCGAGCGATCTCTGTCATCGCCAGGGGAGAGAATAAGGGAGGGGACGCCGTTTCCGCGAAAACGTTGGTGGGTTATCAATCCCGCCCGAGCACTCTTGCCTTTAATGTCCCCAGCTGTCGCAGATGCACTCCCATTGTTGGCCAATATTAAGCCACCAGAAAACGGAGATTTCACATTTTGCCGCTAGGTCTGTCTTTCATGTTGCCAACAAATGTGTCCGTGCGAGTGGTTAAACAAAAGCTCTCTCATCCACGCTTCCACGCGTAGTGGGACACACACACACACACACACACACACACACACACACACACACACACACACACACACACACACACACACACACACACACACACACACACACCTATTCTATAATTAAGCTTCGGCCACTATCTCAGGGAACCAAAACAACAGGTTTACAAAAGAACCCAAAAAAGCTTTCACCTTGAGATTTAGAGGGGGCCTATAATGCAAAACTCTCTTTTTCAGTGCTTGTGCACATAAATTCCGGTCTCTGATGGACCAACTAACACACAAACTGTGAAATAAGACAAACCCCGGTCAGTTTTTTGTAAAGTTGTTTTTTTTTAAAACATGTGGTGAAACAAGCCGTTCCTCACTGTCCATGAGGAAACTGCAGATGATGGAAATGTAAGTATTTAAAAAATCATTCTGCCGTGTGTTAAAGTATGCGGATGATAAACTGCAGGCTGCGGCACGCGATCCACTGTGCGTTTCTCCAAACAAAACCAATAAAAATTGTGTGTTTTTACTGTGGATGTATTTATTTATTTTATGTTTTTTATTTTATTTTCTGAAATTGCATGAGACAAAAAATCCCCGCGTCCGAGAATCACAGTGCGTAGCGGTGCGGTGTCGGTGTCCCCCGTGGATTCTGGTGGACCGATAAGGTTAAATCAGTGAATGTTACAGAACCTAGAGGCCATGCTCAAACCCCATTGGCTCACAGATCTAGGGGCCTCGGCAGGGTGTCTCCTCCCACAGAAAACGGCTAGTTTTGGAACAGGATGGTATAGAGGCATGTTAGAATGGCTAGAATGCATAATCTGAGTGGTATTTTCAGCCAAACACTTCAAAAACATGTTTTGGGGACCTCAGAGACCTGTATTCACTTGTTTAATTAGGAGCATAATAGGTTCCCTTTAAGAGGGGAATACGCAGTGCAGGATAAATAGGTGATTACTTTGCATCAAATAAGGAATTATCCAATGCTTTGCTGTTGGTAATTTTGATTAATTACAGCTACTTACTAAGGTAATCTCGTACGGACGGTGTGTGTGCACTAAATAATTGGCTGCAGCACCGTAAAATAGCAGGGAATCACGGTGACTGGATCCGTTGAAGAGAATTCGAGTTGGTACTGATATTAGTGTAGAGGCTTGTAGATGTGTATGTGTATATATATATATATATATATATATATATATATATATATATATATATATATATATACACTCTCACACACACACACACACACACACATATATATATATATATATATATATATACATATACACATATACACATATATATACATATAGATACAGGTACTCCTCACTGAATGACTGAATTCCGTTCCTAGAACCAGGTCCCAAATTGGTCAATTATCGAGGAGCCGCCCCCTTAGCGCTGTTTCACTGTTGGCCATTGAGAACACTGGTGTAGTGAATACTGACAGACTGCGGGAACGAGACTGAGAACGGTGATGAGATGAGATGTATACAGTGTATATAGTATATACAGCATATGTAGTATATATATATATATATAGTGTACAGTATATAGTATATATAGTGTATATAGCGTATATAGTGTATATAGTGAATATGGTATATATAGTACATATAGTGTATATAGTATATATTGTGCATATAGTGTATATAGTATACATAGTGTATATAGTGTATATAGTATATATAGTGCATATAGTATATATAGTTTAAATAGTATGTATAGTATATATAGTGCATATAGTATATATAGTATATAAAGGGTGATGCACGATGAGATGCTTGATGCTAAGACAGTGTGGTATTGTAAGCAGTGTACAATACAGACCTGTCAGATAGCTGGTCGTAAGTCTGAACGGTCGTTTATCAGATTGTAAAGTGAGGACCTATGTAAATGCACCGCACCGCTACGATCAGATGGTACATTTAATCCCTGACTCCATCTCAGGAAATGGTTTGACTGCAAAATTATATGACTGCAGATGTGATTCAGACCGTACTGTCCATTGTCGATGATTCTCAGTGAGGTTGCCACATCGTTTTCTTTCCATCATTTGTAGGCATTGAGAATAGCTGTATTCTACATTCTACAGTATTCCATTACGGTATATCCAAATATCAGCCAGATGGCCGAGGACCAGCGCAGGCTCATCCCTGCATGTCATTCTGCTTCTCCCGTCATTAATATATCCATTAAGCATCTTTGGCGGCTCTCAGTATTGCTTGACAGAAACGATACAAACGCAATTCATCATGCTCCTCTGCCTTACAGCACATGACCCGCCGGGACCCTGGAGATGTAGATGATTGTCAATTTAAAAAACATACCCCCCCCTGCCCCAACCTCTTACTACGTAGCTGGGTGTAATGGCTGAATGACTGTGTATTTGTTAGAGGAAGGGTAAGAAAGGGTAGGAAGACAAGGACATGCCAACCAGGAGGAGACAGAGGGAGCAGGTGCGAGGCTCTGTGTCGACGGTGTGGAGGGGTTGAGGGGGACGGCCCAAACACAAACTGACGGCCTGTTCTTCGGGGACCCAATCTCGCAAAATATGTGTGAGGGCCGGCTGGCAGCCAGCCTGCCTCATACATATTTGGCAGCATCGAAAATAACGCAGTCACACCAACATACGTTACAGAAAAAGGCTGAATGGCAATATTGTATTGTATTGATTGATATCAATATAAATATGAATGTAGTTCGATATTTGGATATACCATAACGGAATACTGTAGAATGTAGAATACAGCTATTCTCAATGTCTACAGATTATGGAAAGAAAACGGTGTGGCAGCCTCACAGAGAATCGTCGACGACGGACAGTACAGTCTGAATCACATGCGCAGTCATATAATTCTGCTGTCAAACCGAGACGGAGTCATTTCACCGTGGTTAAGTAGTCTGCATAATGACTGGCGGATATTCAAAAGCAAGAGCGATGGCATTGATAAAAAACAAACAACAAAAAAAAAAAAACCCAACAGAATGATCACGCTACAACCCCCGAGGTGGGAACCCCCGCCCCCTGCTGTTTTCCACCGCTGTGACGCCACTACACAGCCCTAAGCTGCCCTTTGCACCACAACAATCAAGAGCAGTGTTTGACACCAAGGAGGCTGCGAGCTTGAAGAGAGCTTTTATTCCATGAAATAAATGTTCATTCCATTTACACTCAAAATAGGGTTGTAATTTGGTCGTGATTATGATCAACATGTAATTCAATATACTTCACAACAGTAGCTCAGGCGGTAGAGCTGGTGGTCTAGTGATCTAAAGGTTGCTGGTTCGATCCCAGGCTCCTCCTGCTAGCATGCTGTAGTGTCCTTGAGCAAGACACTTAACCCCTCATTGCTCCTGATGGCTGCGTCCGTCGGTGTTTGAATAATTGTAAGTCGCTTTGGATAAAAGCGTCTGCTAAATGACTAAATGTAATGTAATGTATTAACACTCCCAGCGAAGTGCCTGTTCAAAACATGGCTCTTTGTGAAAGTTGTGGCGACTCGCAGTGAAAAACACCACCAGGGGAAATACACTCTCTGCCGGGGAAGAAACACACCCGAGTCGCACTTTCCGATAAACTCGATGTCCGCTTGTTTATTCAAAGTTTAAGAATATCACACATGTCGCTTGTCCAAATTGCACCAAATTCGACGCAGCACTCCCTTGGGTCCCCAATGATACACCCTCCAAGTGTGAAGTAGATTGAACGGTTGTCGAGACAATCAAAGGACATACAGACAGAGGTACCTTCCTTGATAGTAATAATAATAATGATGATAATAATACAAATAATGATGATGATTAATAATAATAATAAAAATAAGTATTATTATAATTATAATAATAATAATAATAATAATAATAATAATAATTAAATGAATTTAAAAAATATATTTAAAAAAGATGGCAGGACTTTCAATCTTGCTGCTGAATCAAAGTTCAAACTATTTGAACTTGAAATACTCCCAAAGTCGATGCACCCCCACACAGCGATGTGCACTGCTCGATAGCCTCCTTTCAGCTGAGCTCCGAGACCCCTCCTAGGCACCTGCCCAGAGAGCCATTATTTGGGGGGGTGGTGGGATACTAAGTGGAATAACTACCACTAATAGGCCCTGGCCTGTTCCGTTCTCATCAATCACCGGCTCTTTAAAGCTATTCACAATGGAACGTGGGCTTTTGGGGGCGCGGCGGGAATAGACAAAGACACGTAGACACTGTATCTCCGTTCGCTCATGATCGAACTGTGGAATTGACAGCGGCAAAAAAAAAAAAAAATTACAAATAAAAATGATACCGACCGTCCTCTGAAGTGGCCTCAGGTTCTAACACTGCCCGGGCGCGATCGATGCACGCCCCAGATCATTTGTCCCTGTATGAATCCACAGGGAGCAATTTTGGACCTTACAATACAACCTAAGTACGCTGCAGCGGCAGACCACTCCCGTAGGAACGTTCTAGTCGGGAGCCGCACAAAAACAAAACAAGCCCCGCTACCAGGTGCACTGATCATTAATTCTGTTTGCGCGCGAGATAAAGAGCGCGAGGAATGGAGAGGGAGGAGGTGGGGTGCGACGGGTGGGGTTCAAGGTGGCGTGGTGCGTTAGAGGATTCTCTGGGTGTTGCCTGCCGCAGTTTTTCGGCGTTCCCTGCGCAGAATGAGAGAATAGTAATTGAACAACCCGTGCTGAATGGCAATGAGCAAGAGCCGGTGTCGCAAGGGGTGGACATTATAAACCAGAGTTTTAGAGAGAGAGAGAGAGAGAGAGAGAGAGAGGCAGGGTTGAGAATGCGGTAGAGACGGACAAAGGGATGTTTGAAGACGTGCGCCGCTACAAATCAGGGAGGCCGGGGAGAACAATGGGTCCTGGTTCAGGGGTTTATCAGCTCTGAAATGGGAACTAAAGGACAGAGCGGCGCTGGTGTGGGGAGCGCAGCCGATCCCCTGCCCTATAATGGAGACCTCCGCATTTTCAGCCCCAAATGTGCCGTAAAGAATGTGGCCAAAACGGCAGAAAGGAGGCTGAAGAAAAGGTTATTTTTTGGGGGGGACTGAAAAAAAAAAAAAAAAAAAAAAAAGTAATCTTAATTTAATAGGCTCCCGAATCTCCCCCGTAATTACTGTTTTTTCGCAGTCCGCCGTGCACAAAGAGGAACAGGCCCCTTTGAGGGAGATTGAAAGTGAATTTGCTGTCTCACAACGGACCTTTTTAACAATGACTCTCACACAGAGGAAGAATTAGATTAACTCACCAGAGAGGACGGAAACACAATAAATTTGAACAACATTCTCATAGATCTCCCAAAGTAGAATAGAGTGGACTCTTTTAAAAGCTAAAAAAAAAAAAAACAACTCGAAATACCGCAAATGGGAGAGAAAATGTGATTTTCCACTAACTTCTATGTTCATCGCACAACGTGTGTGATAGGGCAATTGTTACGGTCCAACTTCCCATCCGGGCGTGCTGGGCAGGAAGGGAATGTGATCACGATGATGATGTCACACATTGTGGTAGCGGGGGCGTGACGGCACACAAGCAAAACAGAACAAAAAAACTATGAGCCACATGATATCTGATGGCAGTGGAAAAAAGCAGAGAATTAACCTTTGGTACACACACATACTTTGGTGTGTGTGTGTGTGTGTGTGTGTGTGTGTGTGTGTGTGTCATCTGTGAATTGAATTGAACTTTCTGTCTCAAAAAAACGAGTGATATTCGTACAGCATGTAAATCCAATTCAATATGAACACATCTGCAATAATCTCCAACTGCAGCTTTGGGAACATTATTACGTCATCTTCCTGTTTTCTGTTTCCTAGCTTGGAACGATTGTTGTTTCAGCATATCTCATTGCTATTGATCAACTTCTGCCATTGTCCAACTCCACCACTATCCAATGGTGTTGATACTTTCTAAGAATTCTCTTAGAAAAAGGTGCAGCGCTACTATTCCTATGACATTTCCTCAGTAGCTGAGTCGTCCAAATAAAGTCCCTTCGTGAGATCACTGATAAAATATTTCCAATTTCAAACTGCATTTTTAGGCTATGTGTGGTTGTGTGTGTGTGTATATGCGTCCCACCTTTGGGAGTCCAGCAGGTCCCTGGGCCTGATGACGGACTTGACCAGGGCGTCGGGGCGGACCGCCTTCTGGGGCGACGTCTTGGGGCTGGAGTCGGACTCGCCGCTGTCCTCGTCGCCCATGGCCTTGACGTAGCTGCTGCTCCGCATCCGGCGACAGGGGATCTCGTCGTCCTTCCCGTCCCCCGGGTAGCCCCCCCACTCATCCTGGGGCACCTGGACGAGAAAGGGCAACGTGTGGTCGGTAAACGGGGGAACGGGCCGGAGCTATTGAAGTACCCTTGGAGCACGACCGACTACGATCGTCTACGTCTACTACGTTTTCCTTTAATAGGGCTGACCGGTCATGGGTTCTGGTATAATCTGAGCACATGTTCTACCCCACGATGTGTAAGGTATTACAGTGATACGCCCCGGATACGCTGCGTCGCAGTTGGGCTCAAAGCTACGTGCTGCACGGGGGCCGTGGCTCCGCCGTGGCTGTGGGTCGGGCTCGACTATCCATTACTTTTCGAGGGCAAGAGGGAAGCTGCAGATCAGAGAGGGATCCGCTGGGATGGGAGCCTCTTTCTCACTCGCTCTCCGGCGGTTCTTGCAGATGGAGGCTTGCCATCAAAACAAGCCGCCCAGTTAGTGCCGGACCAGCAGTTAAAACAGGCAATTAAGTATACAGGCTTCCACCTCTCTGTAATCCCTAGGGCTCCTCACTGGCTGTTCTTTGTGGTACATGTAGTATATAGAGTAAGCCATTCAAAGTTGAATGTTTGGGAGCGATAGCACAAGGAGAACTTCATACTTTAACTCCACAGGTTGTGCGGAGGTGCGTTTCTCAGCTAATGAAACTTTGACATTCATCACCCCTCCCGCTTTGACTCAGGCATCATTGAAAAGTCATTTTTTTTTTCATCATTCATCACCTGCGGAGAACTCCATTTAGAACCATAGACTGCAGTACGGACAATAAACTGCGGATCCATTTGCGTCGCACGCTGTTATTGCACATGAAAAAGAGAGAAAAAAAAAAAAAAAAAAGATTGCCTATTACGCGTCTCCGAAAGAGGCGTTGTATCAGGTGCTGGTGGACGGGCTGGTGCAGCCCATTAAAATCTGCTGGCTAACGTCATGTAATGAACCGATAACAATGGTTTGCACGCTCATCTCAATATCGCAAGCTCATTACGTACGACTCACTCTCTCTCTCTCTCTCTCTCTCTCTCGCTCTCTCTCCCTTCCCACCGTTACTATCCTCGCACCAATTTAGCTTCGGTTGAAACTAGTACAGAGTTCAATTACTGTGACAACAACTCCAATTGCCGAGTCAGGGTCTCAGCCTCCACCCCCCCACCCCCACCAGACACACACACACACACACGCACACACACACACACACACACACACACACACACAAAGTCAGAGTAAAGTTTGTACCCTCAGGCAAGACGTCCGGAAGGAAAAAGGTCTTATTCTAAGCAACATGTCCTCAGTTAATCTCGTCATTATTCTCAAACGGACTATTAAATGAGAAGGAAGGCCAACAGCGGGCAGGAGGAAGTGTGTTCTGAGTAATAACGCCACTGAGTTGAGGTGCATTAAATCCGAGCGGCCTTTTAGAATTACAATCTGAGCAACTGGGCATTAACCCTGCTAATGCCGCCTTCTATCGCCAGCGATGAGACATTTTTCCCTCGTCACCTCCGACGGAGCTCCAGGGGGTCCGAAACCTCCACCACGGAATGTCCTCGGCGCCTTCTCTAGCCCGGTTTGCTCCCGTTTGTCAGCTCTGAGTGACCGCGTTCGGCCCCAACCGGCTGTGTGTGACGGTCGGCAGCTTTGGACATGCATCATTCTTATTGGCCGCCATGTGCACTCGTAAAAGACGACATTGCCAGCCATCATAAAAACGCCGCCTGGAGGCCAAGTGTGTGTGTGTGTTTGTGTGTGTGTGTGTGTGTGTGTGTGTGTGTCTGTGTGTGTGGGGATCAGAGTTTGAACCCATCAGTCACTTTCACATACCGGCTGCCACGTCTCAGCCCCCCACCCCCACCCCCCAACCAACCCTGCTGGCACCGTGCCTGGAGTTCATTAAGTTTCCTTTACATCCCCAGGGATCTACACCATTTTTCTGACATAACTTTCATTCTTAAGACTTCTCATCACCCTTCATTGAGCCAATGGAGACAAGCATGAGGAGACCGGGTAGCCACCAATAAATATAACATCCTAACGGGGACGCGTATATTCATGTACAATCATAGATTAATCAAACATGTATATATTGTATATATAGATACAGTATACACACATGTATATATGTGTATATATACACACATGTATATACATGTGTATATATACATACATGTGTGTATATACATTCGTGTGTGTATATGTATACATATGTATGCCTATATGTTTACATGTGTGTATGTACATGTGTGTGTATATACATGTGTGTGTGTATGCATACATGTATGTGTTTATGTACACATTTGTGTATATGTACATATGTGTGTATATGTGTATATGTATAGATATATGTGTGTGTGTGCGTGTGTATATATATGTGTTTATATGCGTGTGTGTGTATATATACAGTGTATATATATATATATATATATATATAGATATACTGGTTTTTGACTCATTCACTAATCACAGGTTGGTGGTGAAGGGGGCATCGTTGGACTGGCTGCTTTTCAAATGTCAGCGCAGCATCAGCTGGGGGCCATCGTCCAAATGACGCTGATGAGCCCGGACGGGGGAGCCTTTTGAAGGGAAATGTGACCTTTTCCCCCCCGACAAATAACATTTGAGGACAACTCACAATTGGAGGTGGCGTTCCAGGTTTCCAGAGGGCTTCGGGAAAATACACGTTGGACAGGGAGCACCTGCACTAATCGGGAGTCGGTAATCAGAAAAACGTGTCGTAGGAGACGAAGCCGCGCGTTATTCTTGGGAACGACAACCCGCCCACCGTGCATCTTGATGCCGCGGCTATTGACTCCGCACCGCATCTACCTCCGGCGTCTCCCTCCGGCCGCCGCGACGGCTGGGCAAACGAGCGACGAATCAAAACAGCTTGAATAATTGATCTCTCGTGGCTTAATTGTTTCTTTTTTTTGTTTTTCTAAGTCGGTCACAGAGAAGGCGGGATCAGAGAAGCTTTCTGACTTTCACTATGCACAGCCTGATGTCTTATGTATGATTAAAAATTATATGAATTTTTTTTCTTGTGGGGGGGGCTTTGAAACTGTACGTACAGATGACCACGCTCACAGATGCGCTACATTGTGAAGATAAAACCAAATGCATGTAAAAAGGCAGTCGACAGGCAGTCCACATACAACCAGGCCGCACAGGGTTGTTATGCTCACTTCTCAAGCCACACACACACACACACACACACACACACACACACACACACACACACACACACACACACACACACACACACACACACACACACGTATACATGTACACACAGCGGTAACAGTCATTCATCTTCATCTCAAAGACTCACGCACACACCCTACCAAATGGAGTCGATGGGTTAATTAAGTCTTGGAGGGGTTTGATATTTTTAGACGTTTCATTAATGAAGGGAACACCGGAGGACAGGCACAAGCTGTGGTGAGATTTGTTTAATTTGGACTCGCTGATAAACTGGAGAGATAGCAGGGCATCATGCCTCCCCTCGCCGGGGCAAGCCACCGGTTCCCACCACCCTGCTCCACTCCGCTGAACCCGGGTTTTAAAGGATCCATGGCCGAATTGTACACAAAAAACATACAATCGAGGGGGAATTTTTGGGGGAAGTTTTGAGTTAAATATGAAGGGGTACTTGTACTTGTACGGAGATTTGCACCAGATGCGCTCAAACGCATGCAGCACTTGTGCAAATCGAGTCCACGTGCTTGCAAGAAGCTGTTGGTTATTTAAAGGTGCAATCAGTAACGTTGGACAATTAGCGGCAATTAGTGGCAGCGAAGCCATAGAAAGCCATAGAAAGGACACCAGCGTCGCCAAACGCGAGGCTCCTCCTCCATGAGAGAGCGTTCTTGCAACGCTGGTTTGCTCAGTAGCTGAACGTCCGTCTACTGTGCAAACCAAAATGAAAGTGATCGAGGGGGGTATAAGAGTCATTGCTTCTTAGGCGGAGTTTGAGCGGAGAGTCACAGGCGTGGGGGTGAGGGGGCGTTCCATCCTAAACAGAGGCTGCTTCGAGAGCTTGAATTCAGGTAGGTACCAGTGGGACTGACTGGCATCGATCGACGTTTGTCAACCCCTGCTGATGCACCATGGGTAATTTGCATAATGAGCGAACAAAAGAAAATTACCGAGCGGTCCTTTAACTAAACAAAACATTGAATGCCAAACGTAACCAAATAATCCAGAGAAATGTTCAAATACCCTCGCTCCTCCGCCACGGTGCTTTGTTGCTCGCTGTCAAGACGAGAGCGAGCACACGTTTTTTAGAAAACACATAAAATCGACAAATTTCCACAAATGCTTTTTGAGAATATGGACACAGATAATACCAGCCCTGTGCGGCGGTTGGAACATCTATTAGTCCATATTTTGGATTTTGTGTTCCTCTGCTCTGAATCTCCAGCCGGGCCCCTAGAGCCTGGTGTGTTCCCGGGCACCGCAGGACGCCGTGGGAGGGGGGGGGGGGGGGGGGGTGATGGGAGGACACAGAGAGGAGAAGCAATGAGAGAGAAAGAACAGAGAGAGCGGCAGAGAGAGAGAGAGAGAGAGAGAGAGAGAGAAAGAGACAATCATTGGTAATCCCAACCACCCGCCTGCAGCCCATCATTTCCTCCCTTAAGATTGCATGGCGACAGCGTGTGTTCTCTCATTCTTTCCCTCTCTCTCTCTCTCTCTCTCTCTCTCTCTCTCTCTCTCACTCCCTCCTGCTGTGCGGAGAGAGGGAACACACACATGGATCCCTAACCATCCAACTGTTTGCTGACACACATTTTCTCATCCAGGACGGACGTAGAACGATCACTGCTACTGTCCTCAGGCTCTCTCCCTCTCTCTCTTTCTATCTCTCTCTCTCTCTCTCTCTCTCTCGTTCTATCTCTCTATCTCTCTCTCCCTGAAAGTGTACTTTAGAATAGCATTCAGCAGCTTTTTAGGTATACTCAATATGGTAACATTGTACTCTAATGATTTGAATGCATGTACAATTACACATATTTCTGGTTACTTTTGGCTACTAAAATCACACACTTTGACTACATTAAAGTGAAGCTTAAGTTAGATTGTTGATCTTTCACTATATTTTTTGTGGGGGTACTAACACTTCACTTACAGTGTAATCATGAGTCGTATACTAACTAAAAATACACTTTAGGTATACAAAAGAAAACTAAAAATGCATGCAAATATACTTAAATAAGGTTTTGACACATATATGCATATATGCACATATGCTAAGAATATACTTTGAATATGGAAAAATAATCTTTTTTGACAAATCACAAAAACAGGTCAAAGAGTGCTTATTGTGTGCACACATGCATGGGGAAATATAACTATACACACAGCGGTGGCCACTATTCTCACGTACACAAGGACATGCCCCGCACAAATCCGTACTGACTGATTCCTGACAACACACACACACACACACACACACACACACGCACGAACGCACACACACACAAAAGGCAGGGTTCCTTAAGGCAGGTATTCCACTGTAAACAGCTTGTTCCTGTGCAGGAAACTCCCTGGAGCCTCACCGAGGCTCGGAGAAACAGCCACACACTCCAACCAGATATTTGAAACAAAACGCATTTGTGTGACTATCCGCCGTGTGGGCTTTCAAGCCTCCTAAAATAACCGTGACGCAGAGAGTTGTCATGTCATCTCCAAGGAGGCGCCATTAGAGGTGGGAGCGGGACCTCCTCAATGTGCTCCTCCATGTTCCCAATGTCAAAGATGCAGTTAGCGGTTAATGGCCGTTATTTCTGCTAATTTGTTATTTTTGATGCATGGCGCCGTGCGGTGGCTTATGGAGCAGCCGGGGGAACAAATTAGACCAATCAGCCCCTTTGACATGGCCGTCTGCGCCGAAATGCAATTCAACCGCAGATCGGCGTCGACACAACTCCAAACAACATTTGGAATCATTAGGAAACACATGCCACAAATAAGTCGGATTCTCTAATAGCTTTGACTTCTGTCAAAGCTATTAAGGGCCGTCGCCGTTATCACTTGTTTCCTCCTTTGATTTATGTCCTTGATATCGCTCAATTGAATAATGTTTCTTTACATTTAAAGACATGTACATAGCATAGTAATAGCAATAGTATTTAAAGATATAGCAGTGTTGCATAAGAAGACAGCCTCATTTCAAACTCACTGCTTCACTCCACCAATATTTTTTCTCCCATTCCCAGTTGATTACTATGCAACGGCATCTGCAAAATGTTCAATGTGTTGTCAAATGTGTGTTGAAAACTTAATGACTCCCCAATTCGTGTGCCTGCCAGGATAATTACTGTACAGGCACAGGCTTCACTCAAAGTTACTTTTACAACAAAAAGATGAACGTATAGATTTTATGTTCCTGCGCCGTACTGTGAGTATTCATTCATCGGTTTGTTTCCCGACCACTTGGAATGATTTAGAAACAGTTGCTTTACTGCGTATATATTCATTCATGTTTCAGTCTGGTGAACGGCCGTCCTTCTTTTGAGAGTTGAACATACTGTATCAATTCTAATGTACTATAAAGGACAAATTATTCGGATTGCTTGAGTAGTGCAATGATGCTCAAACGAACAAAAAAAAAATGCGGAAAACAGTTGTTACCCAGATGGTCCTTCGGGTTCCCGGGGCCAGGGATAAAAGGCTGCAGGTTCAGCCCTAAAACAATATTGACCTACTTTGAAAGCCCGCGTGCAAGTTAAAAGCACTAATAAATAAAACAACTCAACAAATATTGGAGCCGCCGCTCTACGATATGATATAATGGTTCAAAACAAAACAAATGGCTTGCATCTGTAAGGTAAACCAGCGACATTCAGCCATTTATCTAGAGTAAAAAAACACATCTTGTCTTAATGGTTTAACATGGTTTGTATGTTAGGCCAGTATACAGGGGTTTTCCAGCAACATGTACCATTGAAATATCAAATATTGGTTCATCGCAGTCCACTCAAGCAGTCAAGATGGCAACAAAACTCGATATAAAGCCCTATAAATGTACAGAAACTCTCCAGAGACCGACTGCCTATGAGTTGGCCCTTCGCACTGTTTATCTTTTTCCCTATCTAACCAACAGCAAGTGTGTGAGTTCTCATGAATGTGTGTGTAGAAGTTTGTGTGGGTGTGTGTGTGTGTGTGTGTGTGTGTGTGTGTGTGTGTAGAAGTGTGTGTGTGTGTGTGTGTGTAGGTGTGTGTGTGTGTGTGCAGCATGAGCTTCCCGTCACCCCCACCTGGAAACTTGTGTTTCTGCCTCTCTGCACTTCTCTTAGTCCCTTTAATCAGCAGCGTTCTCCGCCTCTGAAGCCTCCACCTCTGGCAGGCCAACATGGCGGTTAATTGGCTTATTAAATCCCTCCGCATTGCCCCATCAGCAAAACTATCACACACTAATCCTTCCTTTGTATCACTTCATGGCAAGGGCGGGAAGGGGGGCAACGGGCAGTGGACAGCAATTGCAGACCTAATCTTGGCGTGAGAGGTGTGTCAATAAAACGAAATAAGTTACAATATTGTGGAGCCGCGTGGGCGGGGAGTCCGTGAGCTCCAGGTGTGTTCGGAGACAAGGAAAAGGAGGGATGAAGAGATGGAGAGGGAGCTAGAGAGAGCCGTGGGAAGACACTCAGACCCTCCGACAGACTCAAAAGACCTGGCCAGCTGTGCAGGTCTCACTTGGTAAAATTAGATGAATGATTTTCCACGGACGACCCTTGGGTATTTACAGCGTCTCAAGCTGGCTCTTGCGCTCAAACAGTGATAAGGAAGTTGGTTTGCATATTTGTGTGTCTGCCTTTTCGTGCCTGTGCGTGTGTGTTTGTCTGGGATGGGCTAATTGGGGCTAATTTGCGCCGTGACCTAGCCAGACACGCAGAGACGGAGAGTGATGGCCGATGCTCAGACTGATTCCCCACCATTTGTCAATTCATGGAGAACCTGTGGCTGACATGATTTATCCCTGTCTTCACCTAGGCCATGATCTTTATGCACACACGCACGCACGCACACACACACACACTCTCAATCAGGCAACAGGTCTTGTGTGTTCTCACTCATAACTCCGCGCCACCTTTCCCCCTCTCTCTGTTGTCGAAGCCAAGGACGCAAACAAGGTGACATGTGCATCATCAAACCATCTGGAGTGCAACACCAATCCCCACCCCTCTGCACTCGCACAATCACCATCACGGTGAAGAGCAACAGTCGCGTCCATCGGATCCATCTGTCTTCCTGCCTGACTGCTCCCGTGGACGAGAGACTGCCCTATCCGCGGGGGGGGGGGGGGGGGGGGGGGGCGGCGGTGGCACCCCACCCAAAAAAAAGTAACAGTCGCCACTCCCCTCCAAACGTCCCCCGAACGTGGCAGTGACTCTGACGGGGGGTGTAAACCGTGGCGGTAGCTCCAACTTTCCGTCCCTCACCCTCTCCCTCCCTCCCTCCCTCCCTCAAACTGTCTTCTAACTCTGAGAGAGGGCATCGATCCCGAGGGGGAGGAGGGCTGGGGGTGGCGGCGGACTGATGCGTCACCTTGCATGGATTGGATTGATAAGGCCAGGGCTAAATATAGCCCTGCGGCAGGAGGCAGGAATCTATTTTTAGAAGTGTTTATGGTACTGTGGCTTGGACGCCGCTGCAGCTGAATGTTCAAACAGGAAAAAAAAAAAAGGGGGGGGGGGTGCGCTAAATTACAGATAGCCTTTGTCACGCTGAGAGATTAGTGCACTTAGAGGGATTGAAAGAGAAAAGCGGGAGAGGGTCATGGGAGTGATCCGTCTAGTTCATAACAAATGGCACCTGTGGTTTTTCCTTCCCCTAAAAACCTATAAACATTACCTCCCTCTTTGGCCAATGTCGCAGACAGAATGTTTTTTTGGCACGTCGTGGCGGTGGCCTGGCGTAATGCGCGGGCCGTCCATTTATGACATCATCTGATAGATGCAGCGCTCCCCGGCTCTGCAAACCGCTCCGTGAGCACTCTCTCTCCCGGAAGAATCCGGTCCACTTTATTTTGGCTGCAGGGGGAAACTACGCCGATATGATAAGTTGTTGTATATTGACTGCCGTTGTAAAAGAACATTTTTCCTTCCTTGGCTGCACTTCATGGGAATAAGAGCCCATGCCAACCCGACATTATCATATTCCCTTTAGCGTGAATATATAAAAACCTAAAGACATTCTTTGTATTCGAAAAAAATGCTGATTCGCGAGAATTAAATCCCGTGGTGTAATGGGTTCTCCCACCGACCCAATCATGGGCCTGAGCTACGAGCCGAGTTTCCGACGTTGACGTACCACAGTAACAAGGCAAGAAGCCTGGACACTACCGCCCCCATATTGCCAGTCGCTTACAGGGTTCATGAATTGCTCCAGCTGCGCCAGCCCCTTCTACTGCTGGGCTACATGCTGGGCCGCATGACAGGCACACACAGTGATATCCACAGCTGGCACAAACAAGACGCTATCTCTCTGGTTATTTGGACCAGGGAGATAGCATCTCTCCTCTATTTTGAGGTGCAATGCCTAGAGTCACAGAAATGGTACGGCAGGACCAATACAGGCTTAAATATCGGGATTGATGCCATTTGTCTGGACTGACAGTTTTATCACACTGATGTGTATCAATCAATCAATGCCCTTATTCATGTCATATTGAGAGATGCAACTGAGTTTTATAACTGTCGTGTCTCTCGGTCCGACTAATCCATTCATTAAATTTTTCACATTTTTATATAGATCCCAAAGGTGTTTTCATGCTCAGCAAATGTTATCAATCTCTGCATTTCTATATGGACATTACCGGTATGTCATTCCATCAATGAAGAGAGGCACATAAATAAGACTAGGAGTTCACCTGTAGATAGTGGCAGGGCCTGAGGTTGGGCTTGAGGTCAATGGGAGTCATGGGTTTCTCCAGGTTAAGCGAAGATTTCCTGTAGGCCTCCTTGGCCTGGCTGACAGTCAGCGTGGACCAGGAACTCCTCTTCATAAACTTTCCCTCGGGAGCCATGTTTATGCTCTCGCAGGCGGAGCACTTGACGTCGTTGTTGCTTTTGGAGGTCTTGAGCGACAGGTCCCCCGCCAAGTGACTGTGCACCGAGTCCGGGTAGCAGTGGCCTATGTGGTCCACCGGGTGGCGCGACAGGACACTAGGTGTCCGGTACGTGCTGTCGCTGTCCAGGTTGTCGTCCGAGCTCCACCAGCCGCCGGGCCGCTGCTTGCCGCTGCCGTCAGCTTTGCGCTCTTTGCTCTTGCTGCGCTTGCTGTGTTTGTGGTGGCCGTGGTGGTGGTGGTGGTGGTGTGAGCCGTCTCGGTGCGAGTCACCCTTGGTCCCATTCATCTTGGAGGATCCCTCCAGGGAATGGGACTTGGTGAACAGCTTCTGCACTGAGTGGACAAGGTGGCGTATCCTGCCGGGGCTCTCGTTGCGTTGCTCCGTGGTGGTGGTGGTGGTGGTGCGCTGGTACTGCAGCGTGTGGAAGCCGTCGCGGTGCAGTGGCATCTGCTTCTCAAACTGGTCCAGGAGGTTGGCTGGGATGCGATTCATTTTGCCCCCACCACAGTGTGAGGACGAGCCACCCCCACTGTCATCCCGGGGATCCCTGCCGGTGGGTGCGCCCCCGCCGTCCCGAGAACCACCACTCCCGTAGTGCATGCGGGGAAAGGTACTGCTGGAGACGGAGTGGTCGGTGGCAGACATGGACACGGGCATCACCATGCACTCCGAGTGGATGGAGCTCCGTGGGGAACAGCGGTGGTGGCCCTCCAGAGGGCAGCTGTCGGTGGGGCTGAGGAGGTAGGAAGGGGGCCGTGAATCCCCATGGTGGAGGTGGTGGTCCAAGGAGTGGTCGCAGTCGGCCAGGCCACAGGCGTGGGCGGAGGTGGGAGAGGTGAGCTGGAGGTGGGCCGGGCGGCCGCCAGAGAGGCCCTTCATGTTCCTGGGTGGAGGGGAGCAGCTGTCCTCATCGAAATACTGCGAGGGCGACCATGAATACTGCTGGTCTATCGGCCAAAGAGAAAAAGAGAGAAAATGGGAAAAAAGAGAGGAGAGGATATATTAGAAAAATGCTGTCTATTGACATTTTATTCTTATTGATGAAAGAGACAGTAAACATACCAAGCATTAAGTTAGATGTTCCCAAATTGCTCCCAAACAGTCGGGGTGATTACTATTGTCTAAACCTTTTCCCAAAGCACACAGAATACTAAGATCCAAAGCGAACGATACAAATGAAACTGTGAAATCTGCACGGACACTCCTCGTCACTCCTTGTCACTACCCCAAGCAGATGCCAAAGAAAGAGGGAGAGAGAAAGAACATAGAGAGGGAGGGAAAAGGAGGCGACAGGTAAAAGCCGACGTTGCCATTTATCCAGTGCAAAGTGAAATAATAGCCTATCACTCTGCGGCGCTTGTGTCATCCGTCAAAGTCCCAGAGGAGAGCGCTTTCAGCCAGCTTTGGACAGACGTCCTTGGGAGGCGCAGGAAAAGTGCAGCCGTCACCCCCTGCACCTCCACCCTGCTTCATGCACATGCTCGTAGATTAAAACCCAATTCATCTGTGATGGGTCACTAAGGGCAGACGTCCCAGCCCCTCTATTCCAACATATTTGACTCAATCAGAGGAGGGTTTGGCTCCATTTTGCTGCAATATCAGCCATTGCGTCATGAATAATTGCAATGCCCTCCCCTTGAAGCACACCGTGGGATGAAGTGATATCCAATATACGTCAATATTCCCAATCTGACAGCATTATACTACCGAATGATACTCGTTAGTGCTTGAGGAGGCTTTTACTTTTTTTTTTTTTTATTATCGATGACATGTTCTTTGATTTGAGTTCTTTTCTAACAAAGTGTTGTATTTAGATATTTCTAATTTTGATAACAATGAATCCATATACACGCTAAACAAACTTGGTTAAATCATAGGAACATTTTAAGAGATTTGAATTCCAGAAGCTAATCAAAATGTTTCTGTCCATGCCTATATGCTGCAGTGCAATCGCCATTATTGTGTGCACAGAGTAAAGAACGGTTTATTAATTCCATCTGTTTGTCCATGTTATTTACAAAAAGGTAATAAAATGAGGTAAAATAACACTTAATTAATCCCGAAGTAATCAATCCAGGTAATCTTCAGGCAATCACAGTATATCCCGTCAACTCGAAAAAGATTGTGTTCACCCAAATGCACAGGGTGAAAAATGCAACTCAATAAATAATTACTTGAGAACTTTGTTGTCTCATTTGTAAACTCTTACTGGAGTGGCGGTGGTGAATGCTAGATTATTTTAAGATGCAAAATAGGGGACATTTTCAAAGAGATACATCTATCATTCATAGGCATCATCACTGTGGATTTTGTATTGATTATTTAGACAATGTGCGACATGTCTTTAAGCTCATCTTGCCAATAATATGACATTCATTGAACATTCAGTACTTTGAGTTTATGCAATATTTAAAATATATTTTTTTAACATAAAAGTACATAAAAAAGAAATAAACAAACAATAAGTAATTTAGAATAAATAAATAAACAAACAAACAAATAAATAAATACACAAACAAACAAACAAACAAACAAATAAATAAATACATCTATATTAAGTTTTTATTCTGAACGACCAGAAATTAAAGAAGGGGCTCTCAATCCGGCTCCTGTTTCGTACTTATCTCGCTTTGTGCAGAGGTGTAAAACAATGAGACACCAAAAAAAACAAAGCAAAACAACGCCGACTTAATCCCTCCTGGCTGCCAACCAAATGCCAGATCAACTCCTGCTCTTTTCCTCTGACTGTAACCCCACGAAGTGAAGGAGAGACTTTATGAGCTGTGCCAGGCGACCAAAATACAGACTGTGACACAGAGAGAGAGATAGAGTCGCAACAGCGGACAGGTGAGAAAAAAAGAAATAAATGAATATATACGGTCGTTGTTCCATGTTCAAAAATCTTTGTAGCAAGTTGCTTTTATGACCGTTTGCAATGGGAGATTGGAAAATAATGAAGTGTCAGACATCTGGGTGTCGATGGTATGCAAGTTTCTATGTTTTATGATCATTTAAAATTGGTATTTTACTTGATTTATAGGATCTGAGTACTGGCTCATTCTATAGCTGGCCCAATTTGAGGAGGGGAAATGTAATTAATGTGCCGTACGATTCTTGAAAATGCAGATTTTCACAAGAAATGAATTATGTAATCTAAAAAGCCTAAATGGCAATTTGGTATCACGATTAACATTACACCTCGTTTCATCAGTTTCAATCCAGATAAATTAGGAAAAAATTATATGAATAAATACATTTAAATAATAAAATAAATAAATAAATAAGTAAATAAATAAATAAATAAATAATAATAATAAATGCAACAAAATAAATAAATAAATAAATAAATAATAATAATAATAATAATAAATACAACAAAAATAAATAATAATAATAATAACATTATTAATAATAATAATAATAACAATAATAATAATAATAATAATAACAAAGTAAAATTAAAATGCTATAAAGTGTGGACGCCACGTCAAGGTTATTGCAGTAACATCCGGACACATGGACGGAGAGCTTTCATCCTCTGCTTATTATTTCCATCCCTGCAGGTGCGGTCATGCCGAGCTGCACTTGTCCTGTTGTAAATTTCAACTGTGGTTTTTTTTTTTTTTTGTTTGTTTGTTTGTTTGTGGTTATTTACAAGGCTCATTATGAGGTTGTCTAATTGGCTGATGAAAAATGAATCAAGCACTTTCCAGGGAGGTGGAGGTGGGCAGGGTGTGGACAATGCCCTTGTGAGGAACGTTTCTTCCCTGAGCCTGCACGTCGCATCAAAGGAAGATGATCTTGAAAAGGAAAAAAGACATCAACGGCGTTACAGCGGAGAACAGAAAAGCTTAAGCGCCCGAGTGCCGCTCGACTCGCGGTTGGTTTGGCTCCCGCCCGGTACTCGTGCGCGGAGAGACGGGGGCACCACCGCAGTTTGTCGCAATGATGCATTTCCTTTCGGAAGTTATGCCACTGTCGTAGTCCGTGGCCTTTAACTGACGAGTGACGTATTCCTTCGAGGGCCTCACTGAATCTCCCGGAGCCGCGCCGAATAAATTATCTACCGGCCGAGTTGTGGCATTTCCTGGGATTATACGACACACAAAAGACAGACTCACCCCCATCCCCCTTCTTTTTCTCTCTTTCACTTTTTTCCCCCATCTGCCAGTACCAAGTTTGTGGGTTGGCTGATGGACAGAAAAAGAGTGGGTGTAGGATTCAAAAAGTGAGTCCTCCAACATGCTGCCAATTGAATATTAATGCTGGCCAAATGGAGGCGAGGGCAGCTCTCTCGGTGAGAAAGAGCGTGCTTCTGGCGAGAGCTCTCCAAACAGACAAGTATCTGGAGACAGGGAGAAAACTTTATTTATTTATTTATTTATTTATTTATTTATTTATTTATTTATATCCCCCCCCCCCCCTTTTTTTTTATTTTACTTTTTTTTGGGGGTTCACGGAAAACAATATCTGACTTTACGTTATCTGGCTTCCCCGGGAAAAA
Source organism: Zeus faber (assembly GCF_960531495.2). Taxonomy (NCBI): domain Eukaryota; kingdom Metazoa; phylum Chordata; class Actinopteri; order Zeiformes; family Zeidae; genus Zeus; species Zeus faber. The sequence continues at coordinate 19,418,422 of NC_137198.1, forward strand.
AGTTTCCAACCATGTGGGATGTAATGAATGATTCTGTCTGTACTGTCGGCGCAGGGGGGACTGTACTGACTTAGAGATGAAAAAGCATTTTAATATTGAGGAGCTGGCCCGACAGAGCAGAGATACGCCGCCAAGCTCCGATAAGCAGACGCTAAGACACAAGCCAATCACATTGGACTTAACACTTGGCCCGTGCCGCCATCGGCCAATCATGTCCGGCTTAACACCTGGACCCACACCAAAGCTTCAATATTGTCAAAGTCCTCCTCGCCCCCCACCAGTGATAAACACACCCTTATATCTGGCATGGAGGTGGGGCGGAGAGGAGAGGAACTCGGAGCCAGAGGTAGAAGGCTCATTTATTAAGCCGCCTCTTGTTTCGTGCTCCTGTTCCGCCCGTGTGTGGAGTGTGAATAAAGGTCGTTTTGCTCCTCTTAACACATTAGCATTTAAATAGCACTATATCTACGCCGACCATCACTGACAGCCCCCACTCTTCCACTCGCTCGTGCCCTAGCCGGAGTTGAAAACAAAGTTAAAAGATAATAAATAAAAAAAAAAGTGCAGGACTAGACGCCGCGATCGGAGGCGCGTGACCTTCCGAGCCCGGCAGTGCCGAGCGCCGTGGCAAACCGCAACCCTGTTTAGGAAGGGATTAGTGCTGGGCCTGTTCCGGCGGGTCAAGATGTAGAGCCGCGAGACCGGCAATGTTTCTATCATCCATCAGTCCAAACAAGCCGTGAGAGTCGATACCTGATCTCCGTATGAAAACTTGACGACGAAGTGCCCGAGAACATTGCGCAGCTCAGCAGGTTCCAGTCGTCTTACTTCAAACTGACTTTAGGGGCAGTAAACAGGTAGACAACGATTGTTCGTGATAAGTTTCCAAACAAAAGAGCTTTGTCAGGCTAATCAAGCGGCAAATCGTCAAACAGTAGCCGCCCACCCCGCCCTTCATTATCTGAATGACGACAAATCGATGCAAGTAGCTTGCTTATCTCCGTCTCCCCCTAAAGGTTAAATGCGCCATCCCCGGAATTATAAAAAAAAAATCTAACTAAAGGGAGAATCGTGTCCTCAGGGGCCCCGGAGGACACGATTGGTGGTGGGGGAGGGCAGATGAGCCACCGCCTCGTTGATTAGATTTGAGGAAAAAGTCATCCGACACACGAGCGAGCTGATGAGGCTGCTCGCTGTAACGTCCAACCCGGCAGATCAGATCAGAATAAGGAATCGGCTCAAGGCCTCTGGCGCATATCCCGCGTAATCAACCCTCCTCAGTGACAGCGCAGGGCCATTTGTGCATATATTTTGAGTTTGAGTCGCATTGAAACTCAGCCGACAGTCGCCGACTTCTCGACCACGTGGTCGTAGCTCGGGGCAGCCTCATCTCTTGTCACGTTCCGTCCTCCAATTCTTTGAACGAGCGTCCGTGACATCTGGCACACCGGGAGAAATGAGTCCCGTTCTGTCGGCATGTGCGTCAAGAGAGCGGCAATAGGAACGCAACTTATTTCTGAGCCAGCGCACACAAAATTGTATTCTTTCTGATGTGTGGACACGTATGCAAACAAACACACACTTAAATGTGCATAAAATATCACGCATCCAGGCAAACAGTCATGAACACACGATCACGCAGGGGTGTCATTGAGGCAAAAGTTTGCGGGCGTTCTGCAGATTGAGCTGTACGTAATTGAGTTGTGACTTGCTCCTTTGATTCCCTTATTCAGGTCCTATAGTGTGCACATTGCGGTTCAGGGCGTAGCCTTCCTCGGGAAGCGTTTGTCCTCTGCGTTATGAGTGAGGACTTTAAAAAATATATTTTACTGCTTCAGGATTGTGCTTCAAGCAGTATGATGTAACTTTTGGCATTTGGCGCCCCTACAGTCTCTGAGCGCAATTGCACTTTTACGCCGCTCGTAAATCTTGGTCTGGTGTCCGAGAATAATTCATTTTAGCAGCAAAATTTGAACATTCGAACATCCCTCCCCGTGGCAGGGGAATCGACCCCCTGCTACTGGTGTAGGTACCAGATGTGCTCGGCCTGGCAGATCGGCTCGCACGCGTGAGTCAGAGGGTGAAGCGAACCCCGCGGCGCAGTGAAAGTGAAGGCTGCCGGGCGCCAGCTGAGGTGCGGGTGCCAGGCGCACCACTGGCCCGTCTCACCCGCGCCATCAGGGAGGTGAGGCGGCTACATTTTGTATGAGCTTTATTACCGGACATTTTGACTGGCAAGGTTTCAATGTCGTTTTTTTTTTATTACAAATTTTACCAGGCAAAAAAGCGGGAATTACCGACGCAAAACATCAAGGAAGTGAGGTGGTGCCTTAAAGCGTAACACACTTTTCTCGCGGTTTCGTACCCGAAAACAGAAGTTACATAGTGAAAGAACAGGCGTTGAGGCGGGTGAGTAAGAATGAAAGAGGTGCCATTCTCCATATTATAGGGTCAGTGTACCACCAAAATGATTCTGAAGCTCTTATTTTAAAGTCAATAAGTTGTATAGTGTTGCTTTAAGGAGGTACCTCGAAACATATGTGTTCATGTTCATTCATATACTAAAAGTCTTCACGCAACAAGTAATGGAATCAAAAATAAGCTGTCAGAGAAACACACCTTGTGTTGTTAGGTCATTCATTGATGTATTTTATATATTATTTTTGAGCAAAGCCATTTATCCATCTGCGATTATAAGCTGTGAAAACCTGCTTCAGAGTGAGATTTGGGGGTTGCCAAGTTTGACCTGCAGCGCCTGCACCAGAATACTGCGGTCAACAACGCTCAGCTGACTGAAGTGGCAGTGTGTCGGCCGTGGGAGGCGGCTCACAATAATCATTATTCCAAAGACAGTGGAGTCTATCTGCAAGCGAAATCTGGCTTTGCAGGGAGGCTGACTCCGAATCTCTGACTCAAGGCGGAGTCAGAGCAGGCCGACGGATCAAGTTCTCTCACGTCCGTTTCCCTCTGCTCATTCGATCAAATCTGCATGCAGATGTCCACGGTTGTGTCCGCAGGCGTGTGTTGTTTTTGGCCGTTTCCCCAGTGTGCATCCTCTAGAGGTACCTGTTGTTGTGAACACACAGATCCGTACACACCCGGTGGTTCTTTTTGGTCGGTAAAAAAAAAAGGTCTGAGACCCCTACAGACGCTGTCAGTCCCCCTACAGTCCACTCAGGGGGACAGGGCTGCTTTAAATAGTGTAATGGGAAAAGATAATGGAATAAAGTGAACATCAATGTGCCACTTAACAGCTTGGATCAGTCCTTCAACAGCCCCATCCTAAACCTCCGTCAGGAGAGGAAGCCTGTCAAAGTAGGCACTTAATCCCCGCAAAAATGATTAGGCGGTAGACGGGCAGTCCCACCAAAAGTAAAACAGCTATTTCTCTTCTCCAACAGCCAATTCAGCCTACGTGGAGCGGCAAGCCAAAGCCGGGCCTAGTTTTTAGTCGTCGAAAGATTACGGCGGTGAGATAAGCGAGGCCGCTGGAATGTCTGAACGTTTATCGTGAGGGGGAGAATTAGCTCACTAATGATAAATCATGTTATCTGTGCTGTGCTCAGCACTCTTCCTGAGCTCCCCCCCACCCGTCAAAGTGGGGACACAGCTGACAGCCAACAGAAAAATAAATGTACCGGGAACGGGCAGGAACGGCGCCCTTTTCCCGTCTAGAACGGCTAAGACCAAGGCCATTTATTTGGGTGTTCATTTCGTTCATTTCTTGTATTTGAACCGATCACACGCCATGAGACCCCATAACGTGGCTCGTCGTTTGCCGGAGATTTTTCATCCGGTAGGAAGCCCCCGCACTGTATCCCGCAACAAGCGTACCATCTTGACTTTCGATTCTCTGTTTCCATGTAGATCATCTCAATCTTAATCTCAATCTCGGCCTTGATTAAGTTTCCCTTTTTCAGCCACGGCCACAGCTCACACAACTAGCTACAGCTTATGAATAAGTCATACTGAATGTCAAATTTCAGCTACAGGAAAAGCCCTTTGAGTGTGTTTGCGCATTCATGTGCATGTAAGTGTGTGTCTGTGTGTGTGTGCATGAGTATCCTCTTATGTAACATTTCCCAGGCAACGTGTCAGAGGAAGCCTCGGAACCGTTCCTGGTTGCTGTAGCAACGGCTCATAAGTTCCCTTCATCCTCGCGAAGGGAGGATGAAGGAGAAAATGGCGAAGGAAAAAAAACAAAAAAACTGGTGCATTGTGTCCAACCATGGATTTGCTCTTGGGTGTTTTCAACGATCCAATCAAATGTCATGTCATGTTTTGGCAAGCAACAGCAGTTTCTGGTAAATCAAGGCAACCCATCTACTCAACCAAAACCACCCCGAGCCTGTCCACGCACTGCAGCCAGGAGAATCTCATTGGAAATCCTCTGGTCTGATCTTACACACCTCCTACGGCTTCTTGTAGCCCCTTCTCCAGACCCCTCCCGTTCACGCAGATTTCCAGCCGTACCTCCGACAGAATTTGGCAAAAGTTTAATTGACCAACTGGCAACCGGTCACACATTTCCGTCGCTCTGATTGCTTGTACGTCTGTCCAATTGCGTCCAGAGACATTTTGCTCTGCTTCCATTGGTAACGCTCCTTGGAAATTGGTGCCATTGACGCCAGGCTATATGACCACGACACCCCTGAAGGAAAAGGAGGGAGAAGGAAGGGAGCGAGGCCCAGAAGAAGCAATGGGGGGCGCTGGGGGTAATGGCAGTTTGGAGATGGAAGTGATACCGATGGACCCACTTCAGATCACTGCACCCAGCAACGGTCTCCCCCCGCGGTCCCCCGCCGTCCCCCAGAACCTCGCCCCCAGGGCCACAAAGTCAATCATTGTGCTAAATGGTTTGCTGTGATGCTAATCTCAGCCTTATCAGCTCCGGTACTGATATAGTGTGTAAGAAAGGAAAGTAATGGCCTCAAGCTCAGACCCTGAAGTGTGGGTGAAACAGGCGTAAACAGTAATAATAACATGTAGATGCCTCCTACAAATCCCTTAATTCTCTTTTCATTACGTTTATAATATAATGAATTAAGGTTTACAGTGTGTTAAGACACTGGAAATGTCTAACGCGTGGTTAAAAAAAATCCTCAAACATGCCTTCACGCGCACAAAAACCGACAGACACACTCGCCCGCCTTGCCGTGGCGTGAAGCTCATATAGGAAGGTCTCATTTGGCTTTCAGGAACCGAGGTGGACACGGACAGATCGGACGGGAGAATGTAATTAGACTAAGTGGTCGTCTCTGTGTTTTAGCAGGATGTGTTGACGAGGCGTCCAAACGTTGCCAGGGATATTGACCGCAGCCCTGAGAGCTCCCAACACAAAGAAATATTTACTGTCCGTTGCTATTGAGGAGCCAATTCCAAATGCAGAGCAGCCTGCTGCTGGCGGCTGCAACTGCCACGGATAGCAACAAGATATCATAAAGGCTTGTGTAAAACATTTAACTATTGAACACACAAAATACAATACTGTTGAGCTACGAGGGGAAAAAAGCAATGGGTGAATATATCAAAGAGTGGTAATATATTCATTTATCAGCGCTGCATTTAACTGACGTCATTTAGGTGATTAGCATGGGAATTTTACCGCCACCAACAGCGGCTCAGGGCTGAATATGTAATAAGTGCCACACAGACGACTTTGACTGATCTGCCTGTCTTCTGTTTTAATCTCGTAATGAATTTTCAGTAAAAGCATTAAGAAGTATTCCATATGACATCATACGAAGCAATAATAATCCAATCAGATTATTCCTCTGTATAAAATGTATATATACTGTACATAAGAGAATACAACATATATACTCATTGCCACCTGTTGGTATTATGTAGGAAAATAAATGCTATAAAATTATTTCCAAAGCATTATATTGCACACTTAGGCCTTAAGTGTATTCGACGCCAAAGGCAAGTACCCAAGCTAATCAAACGGAAGCCAATCAATAACTGACAAGGGCTTTTCCTATATGACCTTTGAATTATGAGAGTCCAATAGAAAGGTCAACCAATATTGAGCAACCCTCCATCTTGCACCGTGACTGACCAGATTTCCATTGTTTGAGGAAACATTCATTTTTAAAATAGAACTTGAGCTTCTTCAGTAAAACACCTAAAGTTTACTACTAAATCTGTGTTCTGCCTTTAGCAACAGTGAACGATACGGGCGGCGACAGCGATAGTGATAGTGATAGGCTTAGACTTTTTCTCATGGGGACTCCAGCTCTGACGACAGCTGATGTGCTACCATTTACGATCGAGATTGCGATCCCGCCTACGAGACGCAACCGACTAGTCCTAATCTTCCTTCTCTTGCGCCGCATGAAAAGAGTCATTTGGCTACAGCTGTTCACACGTGCGCTCTTTTCCATGGAGTCTCTGCGGTCAGTGTCTGTGCAGGTCTGTTCCTACGGGGGCCCCGACCAGCTCCCAGCCAACGCCTCCCCAGTCGCTCGCTCGCTCGCTCACTCACTCACTCAGATGGCCAGATCGTAGTCATAATTCTACGAAGTGAGTGGGAGCATTTGCTCAGCCTGGCCACCCCCGACAACACCCAGCACAAAGTATCCGAAAATAAATTAGAGGGAGGCACACAAAATGTGGACGTAGAGGCTCAAGAGCAGCTGCTACCGGACTGGACTAGACTGGATCGGATGCCGTCCTCTCCTGTGTCAGGAGAAAATGATTGAACGGATGCCCCGAAGACTCGCGAAACCTCTGCGACCGTTCATTATGAAAAGAAAAGGTGGGTTGGGATTTGTGAAGGGAGGGAGTTTGATTTGACTAAAAACCAATCATGGGCGGCAGTTTTTTGCAGGATAAGGACGATGGTTGGCCAGTTTCACATTGATGGTACAAGATCACTTTGGTGGCACAAGATCATTGCAGTTGTGAATTTTCATCTAACCTCAGACGTACATAAGGTGCGTACATCCACCCTCCATGTCAATGCTCATCCACTCATTATTCACTCATTGGACACTTCTCGTCACTTTGGCTTCTCCAAGCTTGCGGCTGGAGGTTGCTTGGAAACAGCTTAACCACATCATGGCTCAGGATATTGGTCTGTGCCTGAGGCGAAGTAGACACACAGTGAACACCACAACATCCTGGTCACAACAGCCAGCGTGGGCTGCATGCAGCTGGAAGATGTTGACTTTGAATCGAAACCTTTAATTTGATTCTGCAGAATTTGGACAAGCGCTGACCAAGACGTCATTTTAGCTTCCAGAGCCTTGCCCTTAAAGTGATGTTGCAAATATGAAAAAAAATATTGTTCTGTTCTGTTGCGTGTGAAATTATGCAATGTAGATAAAGCCTGCCTTGTGGCTATGTAGGCTTAAGGCCATGACAACTGTTTGGCATTGGAATATGAGGCACACGGTATCTGTGTGGCCTGTTCCTGCGTTCAAATCAATTTAAGCCTGTGCTAGTGCCTCCACGCTCATCTCCATACCCAACAATAAAACAAACACTCAGGAGGGTAGCGGCTGCCTCCTCGAATACGCCACTACTAAATGCCGTCCCTCAAGCCTGTGTCTTGAAACTGTGCTTTGCATGACACTGCAAACGAATGAAGCTCACGCATATCAATTCATAACGGGTACGATCATAAATTAAAGAACAAAATCGTTTTCATAACTTGGGAAACTTCCTCCGGCCTGAGTGAGACTGCCGCCGCTGCTGTCCCGGACCTTGCGGCATTCACAGCGGCGGATGGGGAAGGGACCGGAAAGAAGGTTGAATCAGCGTGGGACCGGATGAGGTGAGGCCCGGTGGGAAGCGCCGGGACACGATCGTGATGAATGGATTCGAGTTGTTTTTGTTTGAATGAGCAGGGTTTACATGTAACACGTCGCAAATCCGTTTCGCTCCCCGGTCAATTTACAGTCACACAATTTGACGCCAAATCATGGCTTCCTTGTCACACTTTACCGCAGCCCGAACGTGGGACGATGAGAGGTGAGGATTTAATTGACGCCGGCTCTCCGCACTCGACATCCTGCTAATGCCGTGGCTTTTGTTGGCCTGATAGGGGCAATAGATAATAAGTCATTAATTCCAGTTAATAACATGACGTTCTCTCGCTGTTTGATGCGGAGTCTTGTTGGGCTGCTCGGCACAAAACCTTCATTGATCTGCAGGATCAAGGCCTGAGTCACCAAACATCAATTATGTCCCGATTACATTTACAAGGGCAGATCGGGATTTCGAGAATAGATGTGTGTGTACGGTTCAAAAAAAGAAAGAAAGAAAAAAAAAAAGCCTGATTCTGTTGGGAGTAATTACAGCAGCTATGATTTCTCCCGTAAGATTTATCGCACGGGTTTAATGGTCACCTGACCAGCGTGGCCTCAGTCGATTGTAAAGGCCAAAAGGGCTGAACCTGGACTCTGACGCTCTGGTCTTGTTTGATGGTGAAACCAAATATATTGTATCCTGGTTTTCCACTTATTTTAATACAGCTATAGTGATTAATTCCCGAAACATTACGCCAATATCCGATGTTCCTCTCGTGAGTCACACACACAAATTCTCCCCTGTCACCATTATTTTAATAGGCATGCACCCTACCTTCCCCTGTGTGCTATTAGGGGAGACAATCCAATGGAAGGCATTAGTCTAGCTTCTCCGCTTCCCAACAGTCCGTTGAAGAAAGAGCCTACAAATCAATCGATCCCCATTCTCAGGCTGGGATGAGGCCGGACCGAGCCCTCGGTTCCGTGCAAATCTGGTCGGTGACACTGTGCGGAATATATATCTCTAATTTAAGCATATTCTTAATCACATGTACTGTACTTGTGTGTGGAATAAATTGGCAAAGATGTCCTCCAAAAGTCCTCCAAATGTGCATGTTACAGTCCTGACATGCACACACACACGCACACGCACACACACGCACACACACACACACACACACACACACACACACACACACACACACACACACACACACACACACACACTTGGCACTATGGTTTACATACATTTTTGAAACACATGTTTTCTACAAGGGTCCTGACCTGAAATATGGAGGGAAAAGTCAAAAAACAACAACAAACAGTTTCAGGTTGGTCTTACATAGATGTGACAGAGGACATGCATTTGATTTGATGCGATGTTCAAACCTCACTGTCCAACTCAGAGACACGGCTGCGGGTGAGAGATCGACCGCTGAGCGCGGCCGGACCCTGCCCCCGCACCTCCCCTGACCTCGCCTCACCCACGCCTCGACCCATCTCGCAGCCCCTCTCTGTTCGGCTGATTACAATCATGGAGCTAACTGACTTCCAGCTCGCTGAGCTGCGCCCGCCGAACGTAGAGCTCCCCTACATTAGCATAACTCCACAGACACTCTCTCCGTGCCTGAGTGCCACTAGACATGGGAGCCAGAGCGAGGGCGAGAGAGAGAGAGAGAGAGAGAGAGAGGGACAGCGGGTGAGAGGTCCTTAAGAAGCTGCTGAATGATTGCTGCTAGATGGATTTCAAACCCGGTCAGAGCCGGGAGCATAAGTGTTTTCCTCACAGGGGGTTTTAACCGTTTCGGGGTGTCAGGTGCCTGGAGGGGGTAAATGTGGCACATTGCATTAGCTACAGTACCTGAACAGCCAACACTGATGGATTGTTTGCTGTTCCTATTTTGAGTCGATGGTGAAGGGTGACGGCGCGCGTAGCATTTTGTCAGGCTCCATTGAAAACAATTCAAGATAGCTCAAAGGCAACGCAATGCCGCGGCAAAATGGGCCCCGTCGCGTGCGGCAACACCGGCGGAACCATTTACCATTACGCCGCGACGCAAAGACAGCCAAAATCCGCCTCCATTTTCTTTTTTCCTCATCCCACTCAAACCTAGCACAACTTGTGGTGAGACTCATTTTCCCCGGGGGTCAGTATGGCCGCTGGCGGGGTCGATGCAGGGTACATACTATTAACCCCATTGATCTCAGATTATTGCCACGTAAGCCATACTCTGGCAACCATGTGCAGGCCCGGTCAAAAAGGCCAGAGCGCTGTGCACCGGGGTTAAATTGCCACAGGAGGCGCGGTGAGTCAGAGTGATTGAGCGGTCGTTCAGCGACAACCACAGCTTTGTCCAGCATGATTTCCAAACAAAGCCATTTCCCGGACAAAGGGACGAGATTGGCTATCGCACCGATGGAGGCTCCTTTGAAGAAATGTGTGTCTTCTACCGATTTCATTTTCCTTAAGTTGCTCCGGCGGTCATTAAAGGAATACTTAAGTGTGAAAGTTACAATAAGTCATATTTCATGATCACACAAATTTACCATCATACAGCGATGGGGTTCGCAAATGTTGCTGATCAATGCCAGTCAGTCCACTGTTACGTTAATGGCTGATCTGGAAACAGGCGGTCAGGTCTGGACTCTCTGTTTAGTTAATGCCCCTCAACCCCAGACCTGTGAATCACCGCTCAACCCCACGGAACTACGCCACTTATATCCCAGAACTGTTTTTTATTTTAGTTAGAGAGGAGGGTATCACTTTATATTAAGGTGCTTGTCATAAGCGATAGTTCATAGTTAATAAGGTCCTTATGAGATGCTTATTAGGGGTCCAGCCCCTTTACCATCAAACATTATTATGTTTGAAAAAATTGAGTTAAAGTATTACCAGAGGGCAATTGGATTAAACAAAGCGCAGCCTATTAAAGGTCATAAATATATACGCTTCTGAGGACAACTGACACGCACCAGAGCAAGTTCCTCAGTCATTAGCGACAGCGACGCCGATCGATCAGGAACTCTCTTAATCCGCGCCTCAAATTCTATGAGTATTGATTTTATTTTTATGTTATTGTTTCTCGTGTGAGCTGAGCATTGTAACTCAAATGGTGATGTGTGGATTTATTTTATTTTATTTATATAGCATTTTTAATGATAAATACATAGACTTTGAAAATAATTGAAAATGACTATTACACGGTCATCAAATGATATTTATTAGCATCATACATTTCTGTATTACTAATTTAGTTATTATTATTATTATTATTATTATCATCATTATTATTATTATTATTATTATTATTATTATTATTATTATTATTATTATTAATAATAATAATAATAATAATAATAATAATATATTTTACAGTAAGAGTATTAATAAAAATTAAAATATATACAAAAATACAAAAAATTTCTATAAAATAGAAAATATATACTATATTATGCTTTTATTAGCAGTTAAATGCTTTTTGTCAATAAAATACAATAATATCTGGTAAGAGACTACAGAACAAAATATGCCGTTTTTGGCTTTGATATATTTTCTGTTAATAAGCATCCTATTAGAACCTAATTAACTATTAACCAATACTTATTAGAAGCACCGTAATATAAAGCGTCACAGAGAGGGGGAACAGTCACATTTGGCAATGTCGGTGTCGTTTCTACGCCTTCCTTCAGCGGTCGCAAATTGTCGTAAATTGCCCAAAGTTACTGATCGTGCATCCAACGCAACTAAAACGCTTACAAGTAAAGACTTGCAAAATGACATCACCTCCTGAAAAAGCTTGCGTGGGTTGCAGAACAGGCAAATGAGCCTCGCTCACTGATGATTCAAATGTTACTGGGGGGGTGGGGTGGGGTACTTCTCGCCAAAGTACCGTTGAATGATATTGGTTGCCAATTATAGTTGGTTAGCGGTGTTTTCACTGCTGTGATTACCTCCTCTCATCTTTATCTGCACTCTTTAATGTCTCTGGGCATATGCCTCCCTTGTTAATTACGATGAGTGTGCATATGAGACACGGGAGGCTGGAGGAACGGGCTGCATAGGAGGCTGCCCACATGCACACGCGGACGCGACTGTGAAAGCCCTGTCCTGGTTGCTGGTGTTGTGAACGTCTTTCGCCTTTTTTAATAAAGGGCATTCAAAACGTGCGGTATATAACGCAGGGAAGACGGGAGATATTTCCGCTTCAAAGGTTTTTCAGGAGAATTAAATGAATACGCCGTACCATGACGAACGGCTTGATCCAACGCAAACCACATGCGATCAGGAAAATTGTTGTTTGGTGACTTTTCCAACCGGGACACCAGTTTCCGTCCTCTGAGCGCGTGTGTGCGTGTGTATGTGTGTGTGTGTGTGTGTGTGTGTGTGTGTGTGTGCGTGCGCGTGCGCGTGTGTGTGAGGCGCCGCGCCAAACCCGGGCGATGAATTCCGAGCCAGTTGGGAAATCTGTCCGACTCGCTCAGCTCGTCCTGCGTTCACCTCAGACGCACCGGGGTTAATAGGCAATACGGCTGCACTTGGAGATAGAGCAGTCACTGACGGAAACGGAAACTCTGTCGCGAGTGTTTGTCCGCGCACACCGTCGGCGTCGCCACGGTGAGATTCCAGGATCTACTGGATCTAGAGGACACAAAGGCTCCATATTTATGCGAGGACAGGTTGTATCCGCGGAGGATGAGAATTCCCGATACCCCCGTGTCTCCGTACGCCTTAATGAACGCGCTACGGTGGATGATGATGTGATTTTGAAAACTAGGTAAAGATAAAGTGAGGTGTGCCGTCAGGCAATATTACACAATGAAGCGACTTAAAAAAAACAAAAAAAACATACAGAGATGTAAAATGACCCGCCGTGCATTTGCATAATTGAGGTTATACTGTAGGATGTCGCCGCTGTATTTATTATTTGCCACACGCTCTGGTGACTTGATGTCGTTTCTTGAGTGCGTTCTGTCCATCTGCATGAGCGGGCCGATCAGGCAGGGGAAAAAAAATAAAAATAAAACACGAAGGGGGAGACCAATCAACACTATCTGACCCGGTTAATTTGATTTCATGCCATTTCAATAAAATCTATTCAGATGAACTGTCATGAATTGATCCTCCTCCCTCTGGGCCCATTAAAGCGTACGAAAAATATGACGCGGGCTGAATGGGGACATCTGTAATTGACCCGCGCTTCAAGTGCGAGACCCTGGAGGCCGCGCTCACGCTCACCGAATCCATCGCAACCGCACTGAGCAGCGCACGTTCCCGGGCAGAAAAACTCAGATTTCCATACGTTAAGCGAGCCGCTGTATCATCCCCCTATCTCCCACCCCGTCTCGCGCTTGGCCGGCCAAGCGGCGCCTCCGCCGATCCGCCGTGAATAAACTCGTGGCAGTAAAACTGTGATTATCATCAAAAAGCCGATGCGGCGCTTAAATATACGGCGGCGTTCGCGGCGGCTGCGTAATCGCGAGCGTCTCCGAGGTGCCATCCGTGCGGAATGCCGTGATTAATGCGCTCGGAGCCCCGCGGCACGTGAGTCCATCGATCAGGGAGGGAGAGAGAGCGACGCCTGGTTTTAGGGATAGAGCGAGCGGCAGTGGTGTCGTGGGCGGGCAAAAGAGGGGGCTCGAGCCTTATTACAGTAATTGCTTCCCGTGGCCGGAATATCTGAAAAGATCACATCTGGCACGAAAACAACCAGGAAAGACAGCCCGACCTCTGCACGAGGGTTTATGACATGTGTGTGCGCGGGGAGGAGGCTGGTGCACCTGCAGAGCGAGCGAGCGAGCGAAAGGAAGAGCGTGGATTTGCACGCAAATACCATCCATTTGCAAATATTATGCCTTGTTACCGACAGAAGTATGAATTAATGATGAACTAATTACTTTGTTGTGATTGAAAAGTACTAGAAAGACACGACCCGCACTACAACACTAACTGGCCTGCGCTCGACGGCAAGCCGTTCCCGAATACCAAACAGGAAGGAGGGGAAGGGCAAAACATTTCAGATCAATGTCATTACAGCAGAGGAAAATGTCAGAGTGCTTCCTCGCCTACTTTGGTTTAAGACCATTCACAGCCGACAACACGGTGGAGTTGAGCTACTGCCGATGTCCAACGTTCTGGTTGATTTTACGCTGCAAACGACGCCAACACACACAGAAAAGGGAGCGAGGGAGGGAAGCGAGAGAGAGAGAGAGAGAGAGAGAGAGAGAGAGAGAGAGAGAGAGAGAGAGTGAGACAGAGAGAGAGAGAGAGAGAGAGACTTTGACTTTTAAGAGAGGGGGGGAGAAGACAGAGAGAAGGGGAGAGAGAGGTAGAAGAGAGAGAGAGGGAGAGAGAGAGAAGGAGGGGGAGAAAGAGAGAGGGAGGGGGAGAAGAGAGGGAGAAGAGCGAGAGAGAGAAGAGTGACAGAGAGAGAGGAGAGAGAGAGAGGGAGAAAGACAGAGAAAAAGGGGAGAGAGACAGAGAGAGAGAGGGGGAGAGAGAGAAGAGGGAGAGAGCTAGAGGGAGAGAGGGAGGGAGAGAGAGAAGAGATAAAGCAAGAGAGAGAGAGAGCGAGAGAGAGAGAGCGAGAGAGAGAGAGAGAGAGAGAGAGGGAGACAGGGAGACGGGGGTGATGAAGAGGTCTTCTAATTATGAAGGAGTGGTGCCTCATTAAAGCAAATTCTCCAAAACCTGAAACCAAATGTTAATGGTCAATTAGAGATGCCGCTCCACTCTCGGAAAGATGAAAGTGCAAATTTTTTACGACATTTAAGAGGCAAAAGCCTCGATATTGGTCTTGAAAGTTTCATGAAAAATAATTACAGGGACGGTTATTGAAGGTATAAAGGTACAATAACCACAGACTGGAAAACAGGAATGAGTTCTGCATCTGTGCAGTGGTGTTTGAATCAGCTGTCGTGCAGGCGTTGGTTATAATGAAGCTGTGAATTCATTGTCATCTGATCTTCTCACTCATCCGCTGCATAACAACATATTATGTAATAACACGGAAAAATTGCAATAATTGGCCAAAATGTAATACATTTGACATTTACGATGGAAAAAAACTCCCATTTTAAATAAACATCTTCAATAAAATCAGAATATTGTAAAACGTTAAAAAATAAGTTTTGTGAGAACTGATTAGATCATCTGTGTCTTTTTGACATTTCCTCAAGTACTAGTGGAGTGTGCTGCACATGAGAATGATATAAATAATGACAGCAACTCATCATCAAATGTTGTGAAACATAATAACTGCTGTGCATTGTAGTGGCTCATAGTTCTTACAAAGTGCCACCAGCTGAAAACAGACTTATCTTCACTTCTTTTTTGCATTTGCTAGAATTTTTGGTATCGCCCCTTTTCCTCTTTATTGTTCACTGAAATCACGATTGCGCATTAGTTTAAAAGCCTTTAAAAAAAAAAAGAAGGAAAAAAAAAAAAGGAAAAACAGAAAAGCTTTAATGGGAGAAGAGCTACTCATCTATTAATAGGTGGATGGATAGATAGATAGATAGATAGATAGATAGATAGATAGATAGATAGACAGATAGATAGATAGATAGATAGATAGATAGATAGATAGATAGATAGACAGATAGATAGATAGATAGATAGATAGATAGATAGATAGATAGACAGATAGACAGATAGACAGATAGACAGATAGATAGATAGATAGATAGATAGACAGATAGACAGATAGATAGACAGATAGACAGATAGACAGATAGACAGATAGATAGATAGACAGATAGATAGATAGATAGATAGATAGATAGATAGATAGATAGATAGATAGATAGATAGATAGATAGATAGATAGATAGATAGATAGATAGATAGATAGATAGATAGATAGACAGATAGATAGATAGATAGATAGATAGATAGATAGATAGATAGATAGATAGATAGACAGATAGACAGATAGATAGATAGATAGATAGACAGATAGACAGATAGACAGATAGATAGATAGATAGATAGATAGATAGACAGATAGACAGATAGATAGATAGATAGATAGATAGATAGACAGATAGACAGATAGACAGATAGATAGATAGACAGATAGATAGATAGATAGATAGATAGATAGATAGATAGATAGATAGATAGATAGATAGATAGATAGATAGATAGATAGATAGATAGATAGATAGATAGATAGATAGATAGACAGATAGATAGATAGATAGATAGACAGATAGATAGATAGATAGATAGATAGATAGACAGATAGACAGATAGATAGATAGATAGATCGATAGATAGATAAATAGATAGACAGATAGATCGATAGATAGATAGATATTATTGTATATTATGCCACCAGATGGGATGACTCGTTAACTATCAGGTTCACTATCTGGTTAATTAGCTGATTAACCAGATAGTTAATTTTATTGAGTGGGAGCCGACAGGGGAGTGACACCAGCTCCATGTACTGAGTGATGACAGTACACTTTATACACCAATTTATACACGTCCCCCAGAGGACGACTGTGGGTAGCGGGTGTATTTGCACGTGGCCACAC
This sequence comes from Zeus faber, assembly GCF_960531495.2. Taxonomy (NCBI): domain Eukaryota; kingdom Metazoa; phylum Chordata; class Actinopteri; order Zeiformes; family Zeidae; genus Zeus; species Zeus faber. The sequence continues at coordinate 19,434,717 of NC_137198.1, forward strand.
CCGCTACGCCCCAATAAAAACAACCAGACTCCGCCCTGAATGATCACCCACATGTTTAACAGCTTTTAAATTTGTCATAACCAGGGAGCAGCTCCTGTTCAACAGCTCTTGCATGGAGACTTGTCAACACCCCCCCCCCCACACACACACACACACACACACAAACACACCCCCATCCCCCAAATCCCAGCAAGGATTCCACTGAGCCGGGGAGCCGAGCCTGTATATGTGTGTGTGTGTGTGTGTGTGTGTGTGTGTGTGTGCGTATGTGTGGGCGTGATCCCCCTGCAGTCATTACAGAAAAACCTGGACAGCTCTCACCTGGGATGCACACACACACACACAGACACACACACACACACACACACAGACACACACACACACACACACACACACACACACACACACACACACAGACACACACACACACACATACAGACACACACACACACACACACACACACACAGACACACACACACACACACACGCAGACACACTGGTGCCCCCCCAAACACTCAGTATATAGTATATAGTATATAGTATATATACTCAAATACTACAGTATATAGTGCGCACATCTACGCTGATGCTAATATTCCCATGTTTCCCAATTGTTATGATAAAGCCTGGGAGAGAGAGAAGAATAGAAACAATACCAGTGAGTGACAAGGTCAGACCAGGAGTTTGTGTGTCTGTGTGTGTGTGTGTGTGTGTGTGTGTGTGTGTGTGTGTGTGTGTGTGTGTGTGTGCGTGTGTGCGTGTGTGTGTGCATGTGTGTGTGTGCGCGCGTGCGCGTGCGTTTGTGTGTGTGTGTGAGAGAGGAGATTTCCCTTCTAACCCCAACTCCCTCCTGAGGCTGCTGCACGCCACTGCTCACTAGCTCTGCGCTACATCTCCACATCTTCGCTTTTTCATTTCCCAATCCGCTGATTTTGGCACGCCGGGTGACTGAAGGGCGGGATGATCGAGAGACAGAGAGAGAGAGCGAGAGAGAGAGAGAGAGTGAGAGAGCGAGAGAGAGAGAGATCTCCCCGGCAGATACATATCCCCGCCCATTTGTCACGCGGCTGTCCAAACTGAGCCCAGATAAGATGCTATTCAGAATATACGAGGAACCTGTCTCCGTCTACCCACCACGACGTCCTCCTCCTGGCGTGAGTCACCGCGTTGCCAGGTTTGCCTTTTTTCAGCGGCATGTACACAAAACCAACAGTTACACAACGCCGGAATATGGCAACGTCAGGGGGAAATATATGAAACGGGGCTTAGTTCAGATGAGGGACAAGGTGTGAGCATGCATGTGTGTGGGTGTGCGCTTTATGCTGAAGGAGTGCTATTTGCGTCCCTGATGAAAATAAAACATTAAAAACAGAACATGTCTGCCACTTCTTAAATAGTACGTTAGCTTAGTCCTTCCTCATTGGGCTGCACCGGGGCTGCATTGTGCAGGTTCTATTCCCCCCCCCCCCTCTCTCTCCCTCTCTCTCTCTCTCTAGATCCAACGCATGGGACTAAAAACATAAAGTTTTACAGCTTCCTACTGGCAACCTGCTGCAGCCAACGTTATGCTCTGGATGTGCTGCTGCAATTGGAAAAATACGTTTTAAATCAAATGTGACATTCGTTTCATTCAAAACATGTAAAAAAAAACAACAAAACCCCCCCCCCCAGAAAGAAACGCATTACTGTACGGAGACTGGAATGCAAAACAGTGCGACCGAGCCTCCATGTTGCGAGGCGCGCGGGGAATCAGTACCCCCATCACATCTACCGAGCGCCCGAGTTACATTGGACGCTGACCTTGGTCGGCAGCCTCGCAGGCATCTCCTTCTACCCTGCGCGCGATGTAAATGGGTTTCTGGGAATTAAAAATCCATGCTGCCCAATTCAATAAAGTACAAATATTTCCAGGGACGGGGGGGGGGGGGGGGGGGGGGGAATATGCATCAGGGCTTAATGCTATTACATATACGCTATACCCCCCTTGAAGGCTTTGAGGAATTACACTTGGCTTCCGAAATCTAATTAAGCAGATTCTTGCAGGAGGAAAGTCCCGAGTCCCATACACAACACATCGTTGAACAACACTGAGAATATAGCTTGAATACATTGAGGATGCAGGAGGTGTGGCGGAAGGCACCGAGGGCAGGGCGATAAAGTCGAACATCGAGTTGTTCTCAGGGCAGAGCGTAGGAGCCTGACGCGCTTCGACCGAGCGCTGAAATCAAGAACTCTACGTCTTCATCCGGCGGGGCTTGGCAAAGGCGCTGACAGCTTCTCTTGCTACCAGCCTTTTTTTATTCCTTTTGAGAACTACTTCAACGGCATAAGGTAATGAAAACAAAAATGGAAGACTGGTCCGATTGGGAGATATTTGGACCAGGGGACACTAAAGTGGCCAGGGGCGGGAAAATTCCCGGGTTCGGAAAGTTCAAATCCTGCCGCGTTTTTGCTCCATCCCTGCCAATCCAACGGATTCCACTCCACACTTGGACCTCTGGCTCGACGCGAATGCCCGTTGACTCAAAATCCTCTGTCGTGTCTGGGCGCCCGGCGTGAGTCGGGGCGGTAAAGGATGTGATCCACGCCCCCGCCAGAGCCTCCGTCAGCCGAAATAGTCGATGGGCTTCAGTGTGTTGTTTTGAGGAGAGAAGTCACTAAAAGTGACAACGCAATCGCTCGGAAGCGACGATTCTCCTGTTTCACCTTCACGGTGCCTTCAAACAGCCGCCATCACCATTCCGGCATTAAATAGATGAATCGAGCCCGGGCCACGCCGCGGAACGTCGCCATCATATCACATCAGTCGGATGGATTTCTTTGTTTTCTGCTGAGTCGTCGCTCGTCAGCCGGGCTCTGGGTTCAGGCGTAGTCTGTACTCACGTGGTTCCAACCCGGTTGATCTGACGTCCAGCTCTCGTCCATCCCCCCCCCATTCCTCCTGCGCTCACCTTCCCCCCCAGACCTCCCCGCCTCCCTCTGTCTCTCTCTCTGTGACTCTTCCTTTCCCTCTCCCCCTCTTTCCCTTGACAGGGGTTGCGCGGGTTCTTCATTTCTATCGTCTGCCGTCTCGCGCTTCTCTCCCCTCTCTCTCTCTCTCTCTCTCTCTCTCTCTCTCTCTCTCTCTCTTTCGCCCCTCTCGGTGACCAGCGATGCAGAACACCCGCCTCACGTCCGATGGATGGCTCCGTCCTTCTCCGCGGCGTTATCGCCGGCGCATCCCTCGCTCTCCTCACCCCTCTCTCATCCCGTCTCCAAAGTATCCTTCCCAAAACCCCCACCGACACACACACACACACACACACACACACACACACACACACACACAGACACACACAGACACACACACACACACACACACACACATTTCTACGGACACACACACACACACTCTGCTGTAAATCTCAGCATCTGTCTTTCCCTCACCCGCGGAGAAGGCCGGGGCCTCTGGTAGAAGGTGTCGTCGTGCTGTCTTGAAGCGTGAGCCGCGCGGCCTCTGAATAAACAGCTCGTGCGGGGTTTGAAGGACAGGACGCCTGTTTTCCACCTCAAAGACGCATGCCGTGCCGCCCATCGCCACGAGGGAAAAAAAAAAAACCAAAAAAACAAACAAACGAACTGAGGGTGAAAAAAAATAAAGTCAAGTAAGCATTGAAGCGGGTTCGTCGGACCCTTCACTGGGGTCATTTTTCATAGAGGCTTAGCGTTCACATAAATAGTTGACGGTGAAGAATGATGGGGTGAGCCTGGGTCACGCAGGTTGATAATGTGGTGTAAGCTGCACTGAGGCGGAAGATAAGAGTCCATTCCCCTCAAAGAACAAATATCTGGGGCAGGAAAGAAGATACTGTATGTCAGGAACATTTACACCGCTTGGTCTTGTAATAGCCCTTGAACTCCATGTTGATATATATATATATATATATATATATATATATATATATATATATATATATATGAATACTACACAGATACGGACGGGTAGTACATTTCAATTTCGGTTCCGTGTGTAAAGTTTGGGGTCAGTTTTTTTCTCTCTCTCTCTCTCTCTCCCTTGTCCCTGAATTTTGTCTTATCTTATTGTAGGAGGGATTTTTTGACCGGCTGGTAAATATTCCCTGGGTCAACACAGGAAGAGTTTTTTCCCCCCCGAAAGAAAACCAGTACATTTCTGCTGCCTTTCCTCTGAGCGATTAGAGACCTGGTACCTGGATACAAATAAGGCCTTCAAGCATTTGAAAGTCTATCTTCCACTTTGCTGATTTTGGATGAGGGGGTGAGCACTGTCGAACGAATTGCCAAGTAAATATGCGAGATAGTATTAAATGAATTAAACCATGAAGGAGGTTATCTTTTAAGTCGCAATAAAGGAAACAAGAACGGTGCGGCCATGGAGACGGGCCAGGAATCTTGGAAAGAGCAAGCACAGAGCTTTTGTCACCAAGGGAGTGAACATGGACTCACCGGTGTTGATATTTGCTGGGAAATCTGAATCCCACTAATTACTCCACATTGCATGAGATTCCCTGTGGCGCGTATCAAAAATCTGTTATTGGAGCTTTAGCTTGGGAGCTAGAGCGGTTTAATCGGAAGATTGCCGGTTCAGTTCCTCGGCTCCTCCTGGTGGCGTGCTAAGGTGTCCTTGAGCAGGACACTCAACCCGCTAAATCCTCTCACTGAGCTGGTGTGTGCCTGCCGCCGGCATCGATGTGTGAATTGAATGTGAGGTTTGCACGGTAAAGCGCTTTTGAGTCGTTTGACCAGAAAAAGGGGCATATAAATGCACCCCATTTACCATTTTATCTTAGGCTGGAGGACAGACGTGGCTGAGGACAGGTCCCACCATCCGTCAGGCTCAGGTGGACAAACGACCGGAGAAATGGCTCTTCCTCCGGTTGGTTTTCTGTGCCGCTCGATGTATTTATTTAAAAAATCAGATAAGTCCGGAGAGCCAACCCTGCCATTGCTGGACCATGTCAGGGCCCTCGACTAGCACTTGAAAAATACCATAGAATACCGTTTAGAATATACTGTATGTGTGTGTGTGTGTGTGTGTGTGTGTGTGTGTGTGTGCGCGCATGTCCATTGTAGACGGAGAGATTGAGGGGGGGTTAAAGCCCCATCGAGAGATGATGCCCCTGGCTCAGCATTCTGTGCAAAGGCATCAAGATAAGCTACTCGTGACTCCCTCTCTCCCTCGCTCTCTCTCTCTCTCTCTCTCTCTCTCTCTCTCTCTCTCTCTCTCTCTCTCTCTCTCTCTCTCTCTCTCTCTCTGACTTTCCCTCTCTCTCTCTCTCTCGTCTGTCTCTCTGTTTCAAACTGCTCGCAATCAGTCTATGTCAGTCTATGTCCGTCTTGTAATTGCACTCAACATCCCTACATCCATTATACACACACACACACACGCAGTGTGTGCATATATACTGTACAGTATATAGCAACAGAAAGAACCATCTGTGGTGAATGTTAAATTGAAATGGTTCAATTAAAGATGTTTTCTTGTGGAAATCATTGAGCGTCGTAAAATAACCGTTAAAGAACCTTTATTCTTGGGAGTGCGCCATCGTTCCCGCACTCCGACATAATGTTACGGAAACGTATTAATGCTCTGCCTCTGAACATTTGCATTGATGAGCATAAGGGTCCCCCCTTCTCTCTCTCTCTCTCTCTCTCTCTCTCTCTCTCTGTCTCTCTCTCTCTCTCTCCGTTCCTCTTGAGGCAGCGCCCCCTGTGGGCCGTCATTGCTCTCCCCAAAGCCAGTTACGCCCTCCCACTAGGACACCTCTGAAAACGTATGTTTTGACACGTATGTTTACACTGGTCCACAAAGTAACAAACTAATCACCCACGCACGCACGCACGCACGCACGCACGCGCGCACGCACACGCACACACACACACACACACACACACACACACACACACACACACACACACATCGGCGGGAAGGTCAGAGGCACACGGTTATCACGCTCGATTGTCTTAATCCAATCAGGCAAAGCAGAGGGAGCAACATTGATTTTTCTGAAGACACAGAGAAATGCTTATTGGCTTGTGAGGTGCATGGCTGATTCCTGGACAAGGTGAAGGCCGGGGGGGCCAGGCATCATATGCGTAACTGAGCCCACTGTGTCTACGCTTTATTTCAAGCGATGCCCCTCGATGATTTTGCTAAACCAGACCACTTACCAGTCCATCACAGAAGAGCTTTTCTGGCCCCAAACACGTATGGCATGCCAGTGCACTGCCATTGGCCATTGCTAGAGAGACAAAGTGGTAAAGTAGCAATGGCTGACCTCACCATAATTCATGCAGAAAAGACACCTGGATGAGGAACAAAATGGACAGGGCCTTGAAGCAATGGCTCCTACTTGAGTCAGAGGAATTGTTTTCTGTGGCATGAGAGAAGGCGGAGCAAGTGCCGAGCAAAACGGCCAAGCAGCCGACAGCCAGTCATACATATTGCCAGGCCTCGGAAAAGCGTGGCTCACATGCCGTGAGTGTAGGCTCGCGAGCGTGTTTACACACACACACACACACACGCACGCACACACACACACATTAAGACGTAGTGTCACTCGTACAAAACACGGATGAGAACATATGGCCTCCTCTCCGAGTTCGCTCTGTGGTCGTGGCGTGTCAGCCCTCCCAACATGTGTCCTTCAGCCAACATGCCGCCAGCCAATCAACTCAGCAAGCCGCTCACTTTAATAGACCAACGAAGATGGTGGCCGCCCGAGATGACGACAACATCATTAAGCCCAACAACCCGGCATCAAAGCCTCCTTGTGACGCCGGCTGTTGACTGCCTGCTCTGCATTGTGGGACGTTGTCGTGAAGAGAGGAGAATAAATCAAAGCCAGGAGGTCACCATGCTCGTGTGTCTGGCGCTGGTATGACATCGTCAAAACACGTTGCTGAAAACATCGAAGAACAGTGTTTCATGTTTCTCGGAACTCCTTTAACGCCCCCCCCACCACAGACACACACACACACACACAGCAAGCCTGGAGACGGCAAAGACGACGGCGCCCACTCACCTTCTGGTTCACCACACAGTGTGCACTGTGATTCTAAATCCAGGACCAAAAGAGAGACAACAAGGCATTAATTCAGGCGCCACATATGTGAGTGTTCCTATATGTGTGTGTGTGTGTGTGTGCGTGTGTGTGTGTGTGTGTGTGTGTGTGTGTGCGTGTGTGCGCGTGTGCGTGTGTGCACGCTAGTGCCTTTGTGCGTGAATGCATGTGTATGTCGGAACCGTCTTATGTCATTTTTCCGGGGGCATAAAACGCACATCACTTGGAGACACAGAAAACAACATACACAGACACAAGCACGGCCGAGAAGGGGGGAAAAAAAAAACAAAAAAAAAAAACATGAAAGACACAAAACATGAAAACTCCAAAACAACAACAAATGCCAGACGCCTCGTTCCCGCTCTCGAATATTCCGGGGGCCACGTACGGCATCGTAAAAAAATCAGCCGGCAATCATGCATAATACGTCCATCGGCCACATGCAGCTGCGCGGAGAATCCAGATGATGCAGCATCAAAGGAGACACGGGGAAGGAGAGAAGAGCGAGCTCAAAATGAGAAAACGTGACTCCTCGGCTCGCTCACGGCCGCCATCTGGATTGAATGGAGCATGCCACGGACAATGAGGAAGTTGCCGGGGTTTAAATACAGAAGCCAAAGTCAAAGGGGTGTTGATCTACGACTGTGTGCTACCTCTCATTTTTATTTGTTATATCGCTCACAGAGAGATGATGTCTCTTTGGTTGAAAGGCTCGTGGCATGCGGATGATGCGCTGTTGTTTTGCACAGGAAACCTTTTTTTTTCCCCAAACGCAGCCGCCAAAGTTCTCAACCCACTGTTAATCAGCCCTAATTCACACGCCGACATAACAATACGCTGCACGATGCAAGTCAATTGGCGCTCATTACGGCTAATTTTGGTTTTGGATGCGTCTTTACCAGGCGGCGGGGAGCTCTTTTTTTTTTTTTTTTTTTGTAAAGGCCCAACAATGGGCGTAATGAACGGAGGGGAAGAGAGCGCGAGCGTGGTGTTCTCGCTGCCTCCACACCTGCCTCCCTTTACCACACATGTGTGCTCCAGTCATCGTGACGTGGACTCGAGGCGACTCGAGTCACTGTTTTGATGACTCGCCACTTGACTTGAGAGAAAATAAACAAACTAAAACTCGACTTGGACTTGGAAGTTAAAGACTTTGTGGCTTGACTCGAGACCTGACGACTCGAATGACTTGTTTGTGCTCACTTTAGGCCTGACTGGTTCTGACTGGTTTTGATTTGAGCTGGTCCACTGCGGAGCTGGTCCGCAGTGATCGCGGTGGTGGTGAAACTCTGCTCTATCCCAATGGTGTTGGGGGGGGGGGGGTATATATTCAGATATATTCAGATTTGAACAGTCGTCAAACAAGCGATATTTTGTGATTGAGAAGAAACTCAGAAAGATAAAATCAAAATAAAATTTCTTTCACTGAATATCAATAATTATAATACTAATTCAATTCAGTGTCATACTTTTTGAACAGGTTAGACGGATCAGCCAATAATATGATTATTAGACAGGTACTAACACCTAGTACCTGGGTCACATGTCTGCCCTCTACCTCTACTCTACCTCCCTCTGGTCTACCTCTACTCTACCTCCCTCTCCTCTCCGTCTACTCTACCTCCTTCTACTCTAAAGGGAATTAATGCCGGAATCCCTTTCGTCAATTTCTTGTTTAATTTGTCAATATAAAGACGTAATATGCAAAAATATCCTATCCATTATTTGATGACCTGTTTGTTTTCATAGGCGTCAACGTGCAACATTGATTCAGAAGACCAGTAGAAACAGTAGAATCTGACTACCAGGTGCCTGATGTTGTTGGGGGAATCCTCCCGCCCTCTGTGGCTTTTCTAGATAAGGTTCCTTTTTTTACAAGTGTAAAATTATTCACGAAAGCAGGATATTAAAGAGACAGTATCAAGGATTTGACAGATATCCGAGGTTCCCGCTGTGACGAGGTACCTCCCACATCGTTCCGCGTACAGACAACCGTGGCATGGGGCCATGTTTACCAGCCCCCCTCCAATTCCCGTTTGTCCTTGTGATCGGTGATAGAACAATTTTCTCCCGCCATCACATTATGCAGGATCACCCCCCCCCCGCCACAGACCAGACCGAGAGAGAGAGAAAGAGAGAGAGAGCGAGTGAGGAGGTTGGGAGACTTGTTAAGAGAATCCCGCCAAGGGATCCAGCTGTTATCGTCACTTCGCAAAAGCGCGCGCTCCGCACTCACAGGCTTTATCGACGAGCGAGGCAAGCGCTTCTCCCTGCTCTTTTAGATCTTTGTTCTTTGATTTGGCTGAAAACTCCTTAAATTAACTATGATTAGTTCACGAAAGATAAAGTTGAAAGCACACCGAGGTATGCCGACTGTGAGATACTGTGTTCGCGGCAAGCGTCGGTCCGGCCAGACCGTACGCACGGGTCAGTCGGTCCCCCACGGTGATGTCTGCCCGTCTCTTAGCTCCGTCCCGCCAAGAGTCCGGGCCTGCGTCTTGACTGACGCGAGCTCTTTCTCCTCAGCACACATATCTCCTCCGTACAGGAACCACAACATGGGTGGACATTGATGGACGACGGCCCAGAGACAAGATTTCTCGTGTTTCCGCTCCGTGGGTGTTTTTGTGCGTGCTCGTACAGGGTGGAACTGGGGTTTGGTGTGGCCCGTGGTAAAACACAGAAGAGTCAAAGCTTGGGGAGAATTTACAGGTTTAATTAGACCTCTTTTCCCCCCTTTACTCTCCCGCTCCCTGCAGAATAATTCCATGAGGCAATTTGCCCTATTATTTGTCATGCCCTTTTAAATTGAAGGCGCACTTGACTTTTCCTGTGTGGAGCCTACGGTGTATTGATCTGGCTCAGCCCCGGTGCAGTACGGCGGCCGTTCTCAGGTAAGTCTCTTCTGCTTCACAACTGCGTTTGTGTAACCGCCGCCACCGCCCCGTCAGCTAAGTCCTTTCCACTTCCGCACCGGCCGAGGATTTCTCAACCGAATACAGCCTGCATCGCCCGTGATTGGTAAACGCGACTTCATGGCGCCAAAGTCTTCATTTACATTTTTTATTGAAGAAAAGAAAGCCCATTCCTAATTAATTTAAGTGGTTCGAAATGATGATGAGGAAAATGCCAGGGCGAATCTCACTGGGGACCCAGCCCAAATGTCACACAAAATGGCGTATTGGCAGAGTAAAAGAACAGAACATCCTAAAAGCAAACAAAGGAGAAGACCCCAATGGGCACCCCTCGGCAGGTGAAACCCAGAGTGTGTTTACTCTTCATAACATAGAGCAAAAACCAGGATTCCACCGATATGGGTTTTTAAGGGTGGGTGCCGATGTCAATATTTGTTTGACCGAGGCTCCCAATACCATATTTTGTGCCGACATTCAATATTGTTGAATTAAAAAATGTATTTACGGCAAGAAAAAAAAAAAAAAAAAAGTGTCATAATGTTTGCAGGATATATTAATGCCTTTAAATGAAGGATTCACTCTCACGGAGTGGAGATCGCTAAAACAAAAGGGGGACAAATGCCCCGGGCCCGGTGGTTGGGAACCTCTGCATTGGGTAAAATAGCGATCCTAAATGTAAAACAACAAAGTTGCTCGTCCGATTTTCGTAACAAGCAACCGTATTTTTTAAATCAAGCCCACAAATCCGCAACCCGCGACCGTTGATGTTTTCAAGCGACCTCCCAAAAAAGGAAGCCCAAGGTCACGTACTCCTTCTGTCCCTCTGCCCTCTCTCTCCCTCTCCCTTTTCATTATTTTTCATATCGGAGGTTTATGACATTGACAGGCCGATATCTAATAAAAGCCCAATATCGGCCAATATATCGGTAAACACCTGGCAAAAACCCATTCCTAACCTTCCGAACTGTCCAGATTTTTGGAGCGGCCTTGCGGGAGAAGAGAGGGAGAGAGCACAGATTATAGAAACAGAGACAGGGAGAGAAAAAATGACATTGAGCGATAGCCAATAACGGGATTTTCATTATCAGTTACTTTTATTTTACTTTACCTCAATCAACCATGACAAATTGCAGGACAATGGTCAATTGCAATTCCTGGTGTTTATGTTCAAATGTTTTTCCTCGTCCCCAGTTGGCAAAAACCACGCGGTCCAGGTTAAAGCGAGTGTTACTTTGTTCTCAGGTGACAGAGCTGCCCGAGCGTCACGTGAAAAGATGGCAAAAGACCAACCCTGGAGCTCTGTGTCGAGACACACGCACGCACGGCCGACAAACAACACTTCACAAGGGTCCGCCGCGTCCCCTGGCGGCAAACCATCTCTTTAAATACAGCGTACAAGCAGAGCAAACCCTAAGCCTTGATCTGATAATGTATTCATCTATAATTAAAAGCCCTCATTTCCATATCAGCACAGCTCGCTCACTCGCTCACACCTCCCCTGTTGACTGATCTCTCTCTCTCTCACCCTCTCCATCTCTCTCTCTCTCTCCCTCTCTCTGTCTCTCTCTCACCCTCCCCTTCTCCATCCCTTTTTCTCTCTCTCCCTCTCCCTCTCTCTCCCTCCGATGCATGCGATGCACAAGAGGTACAGGTGCTAATTAGTGGGCGCCATAGGCTTGGGCTTGGCTCCTTCACAAGAATGTTGCGTTTCTGAGGAAACACATGAGGTTATATAAAGAGGAGGGTGTTCAAAAATGCATGGCGTGACACCGAAGGTGGGCGGGAAACAAAAAAGTTGGTTTGGAAAGTGTGAGCTCTTCCAAAAACAAAACCGAAAGTATTGGCTAGAACATGAGCTGGGTTTGCTCGTTTAGTCCGTAGATGGTAAGAGACCGGTTAAATGAAGACTTTTTATTTAGTGGAACTTTGTCAATAGGGGGCTCGTGACGAGGGCTATGAGCCAATCCATGATTATACTGACGTGCGCCAATGCTCGTGAACTAAAAACTGTGTATTGTGTCACAAATGTCGCAAAAAACTCCTCAAACAAATACAGACCGACTACAGACACACACACACACACACACACACACACACACACACACACACACACACACACGGGGGCATGCATGCACAGAAACACAACAGACCACAGACTTTCTCACGGCCTCTCGCCTAATTTACACGGAAGACCATTGATTTCAGTTTACCTTCCCCTCGACTGGCACCATCCATCTCGACGGGGCCTCCATGCTCTCCGCCTGGAGCTCAACTAGCACTTCTCAGAGGAGACCAAAGCTCGCCCAACACCGTAAGCCCCGCCTGCCTCGCCGACCGCCTACGGACGTAGTTCAGGGGACGGCTGCACTGTGCAGACATGGTTTTGGGTTCGGTGGACAGGATGGAATATGAGAACAAGCACGCACACTCCTGTCTGTCTACGGGAGTAGATATAAAACAAATCCGAAAATGAGTCGTTATCTGCCGTCAGCATCCGGCACCTCACAGAGTGACTAAAAAGTTGACAAGACAAAGTTGACTCAGTATCAACTGACTATCAATCGTGTCTTAGAATCGATGCTCTTGTTACTTGTTACTCAGTGTTACTTAATCATCAACCCGACTGGTCTGCACACTGGATACAATTCTCTTCGGTAAACACCGTTCCATATACAGTGGTAGCTCGACTTACGACAGTAATTGGTTCTATAAGAACGGTCGTATGTTAAATCAGTCGTATGTCGAAGCAATTTTTCCCATATGAATTATGGAATCATGAAAGGGTGAAAATAATGAAAAAAACACAGCACAAACACAGTAAATATGAAAAAAATATCGATAAGCCATGTACTACGTGCACACACGGCCGACGCGCCAACTGCAAACTTCCACGGTCGTATCTTGGAGCAGTCGCAAGTAGATGCGGTCGTAAGTCGAGGTACCACTGTATAAGTGCAACCAACAATCGAACAGAAAGATCAGATATTAAGATCTGGAGACAGCAGACCCTTGTTGTGCATTGACCGACGAACAACCAGCACGTCACAACGGAGTCATGTTGGAAGAGCATCGACAGGTTCCTGAGATGAGACAACGTGCGGTGTCGGGGTTTGCAATCAAGCCTGTGATTAGCGACTGTGAGTGCGTTGAGGACGTCGAGACAAGACAATAAATAGCTGCGTGTTCCCCAAGAACGGAAGGATTCTTAAAGCCGTGCGGCGGCAGCTGTTGGTTGTAGAAAGAGGATCTCAGAGCGACCTTCACTTCCAGGGACACTGAGTGTCGGGGCTTCGGCCGGTGAAAAGCCACCGCACATACAGTCAGAAAGAATCCCCCTTCTAGTGCAGATCTGCGTGTGTGTGTGCGCATGTGTGTGTGTGTGTGTGTGTGTGTGTGTGTCACTATGGCTGGAGGCTAGATAGCGCGTCTGCACGTAGAAATACAGCATGGAACGGAAAACTTTATTCTTTATTCTCTATTGTAGGTTGTTCTCGGACAATTGTCTTTATGAAAATATGAATGAAATATATTGTTAAAGTATAGCATTAACCATGTACGTGGGGGGTTGAGCTGCCACACTTCAATCAGCCAATTGCAGTCATTTTGCAAAATGATTTGATTCTACAATTATATGTTTCCATCAAAATCAAAGGGGAATTTTATGTCCATGTGTGAATTATTGCAAAGAATAGAATGCAAGCTGTCACATTTCATCACTTGAGTTTCGGAAAATTAACCGTCTACACAAATATTCATCTTAGACTCTTTTTGGTTTTGCATATGACACTATTATAAGCTTACACTATGCTAGCGGCATACACTGAACAAAAATAAACTTTTAAATTGTTAATCGCCGTTTATTGTCATGATCGGGACTGCCCTAATGTATGTGCATGTAAATGCCTCTCAATCGTCCTTCAATGCATACTTATTGTATTTGAAGAAGTGTCGATTGACATTTCGATGACTATCTCCTGGGGTTTGCTGTCAGACAACTTCAATTGAGCCTCTTTTTCACATCCTGCCCTTCAAGCAACTAAATGTGTGGCTTTCCGTCATTTTGACATGGGTGGTAAAGGTTGATAATGTTTCGCAATTCGAGAGCTGGATCCGGTTCTTGGTCGATCAATCAACCAAATCGATCAATTAAACTTAACGCGTGTTTTTATGTGTGTGCAGTAACTTTTACACGGAATAATGTCCCGTCCAGGGGACAGAACATGAAAAATCACGCATATATCCACGTGAGGGGAAAAGAGTATTTTGAAAATGCGTGCTCAAGATGAAGTACCATTACTTTCGAAGATTGTAGGCCGGAGCGGGGCTCATTTTCAGCTCTGGAGTTTCATCATGATGATGGGGAGGGGGCATAGTCCATAATGGACAAAATTGACAGTTTGAGCTCTTTAGCTGTAAACATCTATTGTACAACCTCTACAGTACAATATTTTTCAGTGTGCATGGGTTTGACAATAATCACGAAAAAAAAAATCCGAGTTCAATAACGCTCAGACTAGGTAATAATACTAGGACATAAACTACATGTTGCACAGCCTTTTGATTTGAGAAGAACAGTTCAAAGACCTTTATTTTCCAATCAAAACGCCAAAGACGAGATCATATAATTATCTATACAATCATTCCTCGTTCCTGGGATGTGATCAGCCGCTCTCCCTTGGGAGTTCCCGGACGAACGGCCATCCTAACGTGCTGAATAAAAATTTCCCCGAATGAATGCAATACTCTTGCCTAGTTTTCAGTTGTTCAGGATCTGGAGGGCCGCTCTCATGCCCTATCATCATCCAATGTTTGGTGTGGGCGCCGTTTTTTTTCTATTGGGGCCGCGGGGGCGTGTCGGTAGCTGTGTGTGTGTGTGTGTGTGTGTGTGTGTGTGTGTGTGTGAGAATGTCAGGCACTGAGAGCCGGGTGAGAAGTCACAGCAGCGGCCGGAGCTTGTAAATGCGATGTGAACTATTGCCTCGCCACCAGCCAACAACCAGCGGCCTACCTGGAGTCTTCCTCCCGATTAGCCTCTCCAGACCTGATTGTACCTAATAACAAGTAAACATTTTGATGACATTATCGCAGAAAATCTGTCCACATGAAGATGTATCAGGTTCCAGTTAGCGCTAACACCTGCTCCATGAACCTGCTCCCGCTGGCTGTGATGAAGCAGCATGAAACCAGAAGCAGCAGCCATTTAACCTCCCGCCGCCTTTAAAGAAACACGCAGTGAAAGGGATTTCATTATTTCACTTGCGTTGGAAGCGGTTCTTATGATCAAAACAATATGTTCACTGCCAAAATCAGACAATGTGCTGCACCAAAAATACAGACAGATAATAATAGGTTGTATTCCTGAAAACATTTGAATGTTCTTTTTTTCAGTTGTTATTGCTCCAGACTACCCGACTGCGCTGTTACTACCTCTCGCCTTCAAAGCATAGTCTTAAAAACGGATAAGTGGACCTTCACTTCACAGTTAGACAGATATCACCTATTAAGGCGGTGGCCACGGCGTATAACATTAACTTTGCCTTTTGATGTGCTTTGTCCTGAAATGGCTCCATAAAGCCTGCTCTCGGTTGAAACTTCGCTTTCGCAAACGACGGTTTAACGACGTGGGTTGCTGGTGGTGTTTGAATGAGGCGTCTATAAGGGGCACAGGAGAGCAATGAAACACTCAGTATGTTTAGACACCGATCAGCCACAAAAGCCCCAACAACCACCACTAATAACCACTAATATTGTGTAGCTCCCCCCTACCCTCCCGGTGCCAAAAAAAGCTCTGACCCGTGGAGGCATGGACTCCACAAGACCCCTGAAGGGGGTGAGCAGACATGAGCAGCAGATCTCATAAGTCCTGTAAGTTTCAAGGTGGGGCCCCCGTGTCCCCCCACCCTCCCACCGATGCCTCCAACACATGAACTTCAAGAACTGACATGATCAATGTTGTAGCCGATCGGTGTATGCGCACATGAAACAGAATGAGGTGAACAACCAGAATGAGTTTACATGGCTCATCCGTCCATATTCAATGGATTCCTTGCCTCATGCATCTTTAGTGGACACTTTGAATGTCAACATGTGTGTTTGTTTTGCCAATCCTCAAATTCCTTCATATTCCGCTCTTTCCTCTGATTGAGCAGGAACGTTTCATCATCAGCCAAAAAAAGTGGCTGCTGGCCGCAAATCGCAATTTGAGCACGCTCCCCTTCAACTGGTGAATCAGCTGTTTCCACGTCAAATGCACGTGGTGCGAATCTCTGACCTACTGGCGCAGTGCAGAAAACGCACACCAGAAGCAATGCGATTAAGGTGTACACATGCTGCGTTTAAGCGCGTTGACGTGAATGACGGTTGAAAGATTGGGAACATTGTCTTATTCTGAATAAAAAAGTACAGAGCCGTGTGTCACATATTCCACCCACTCCTACCATTACTCATTTGGCTTAATATTGAAGATTTTCAGCGGCTGAACATTTGATGCACCTCTAATATTCAAAATATCTATTTTTCTTAATTCCACCTCATTCACCAGCACTTTAGCGACAGAATACCTAGCTGTAATATTTATCACTCGCTTCCTATTTCGGTGGCCCTTATTACTATCTCAGCGAACATTGATGAATGAAGCCTGATGCGTGTAATGTATGTTTAATGTATGTAAGATTACTTAGGTTCACATGTCACCTTGGCCGCTCAGAACAGGGTAAACTCAACATTGGGATGATCTAAAAGACGAGTGCAAAAGGAAGATAGAAACGTAAAGGTTGAAAGGCAGGGTCGAAGGAGACCAACCCTCAATTAAATCATTTCCCATTATTAATATTCTGACAACAGGCAAAAGGCCAACAGTCAGACTAGGTGAGGGCAGCAGGAAGGGACAAAGACAGAAAGCAGGAAAGAAAACAATGGAGGGCAGGAGAAGAGGGGTGAGCATACAGGTCAAAGACCATCATTTAGCCAATTTTCGAATGTCTACCACAGTACGGAAATGAAGCATTAGAGGGAGAGGGCTAGAGGCTGGGCGCGGGTAATGATATCATAAGAGAAGGATAGAGACAGAGGGAAGTGTGAAGTGAGAGAGGGATGGAGAGACAGAGAAGAGACAGAGGAGGGGACAGAGAGGATTGAGTGCCGGAGACAGAGGGGCGGGCGGAGAAAGCAGCGAGGCGATGCTGGAGACGTCCTCCGTCACGCCCCACCACCCCTCCGTCTTATTGGAGCATCTATCAGGAAACACTTGCCCTGTGGATGGCCCTATTGACGCCGACTGACTGAGTGCATGTGTGCGCGGTCGAGGGGGGCGGGGTGCAAACACTACCCCCCTTCCGCTTTCTCTCTCCCCAATTTTCTTTCCTCTTCCTATCACCCTCGAGCTTCTCTGACAGCAGACTGTTCTTTGCAGGCTCTTTTTCTCAGGTTCATCACTCCCAGCCATAAATAACCAGGAGCCAACGCACCCTTAGCCCACAGATGCCCTGCCCTGTGGGCCCCTTTGGCAGCCACAGCCCTTCGTCTGAGCCTGGCCAGGGCACGTGGCCTGCCCAGCTACCAGGTGCATCTCTGCAAACAGAACCCCCAGGCCTGGCTCCAGGGATCCTGGGTCCCTGTATCCCTGATCGAGGCAGGGCAGTCATTCTTCCTGTTGTATTTCTGATTGTCCAATTGGTTCCTTTCAGTTAGCTGGACTTCTCCCACCCCCAAGACCTGTTGGGTCTTTCTTGGATTTCACATCTGCTTCCAAAAGGCCATGATCTAGAAATGTTCCCTTTCTTCCACGCGGGGTGAAAACCTTGTGACTAGAGGGTTGATAGCGCTAAGTCTGGGTGGGTTTTATTTTTTTTTTTAAGTGACCTCCAAGCTGAAAATCAA
>NC_137198.1:19457592-19492592 GCF_960531495.2 Zeus faber
TTTGGATCTGCAGTCTGGCACACTACTGTGGAATGGAAGACTACCACAGTTGTTACATGAAAGGAGAAAGGAGGGAAAAAAGTGAAACGGGGCAAAAAAAAAAACATTGGCCAGAGAAATGAGAAAAAGAGAGAGAGAGAGAGAGAGAGAGAGATGGAGAGAGAGAGAGAAAGAGATAGAGGGAGGGAGAGAGAGAGAGAGAAAGAGATAGAGGGGGAGAGAATATAAATACAGTGAAAGAGGGGGAGGGAGAGAGAGAGATGCAGGGTAATGACAAAAAAAAACCACAGCAGACAACACCTGGCCTCTAAATAAGAAGAGAAATCTTCATTTGCGTATGTGTGGATGAGACACACACACACATGCACACACACACACACACACACACACACACACATAGAGAGACACATGCACGCACAGCCCTGCGTACACACACAAACGGCGGTTTCTCCATGCTTGAAGACATTGGGTTGCCATGACGACGTGCGAGGCGAGGCGACGAGAGCGAGGTGTTTGCGGAGGGACCCCTCTCTGGCTGTAGTTCAGTACGGTGCGGCACTCCCTCGGCTTCCTGGCTTCCCGCCGCTGACGCGGAACCGCGACAACGAGGATGAGCTCGCCCCCTTAAATTTTCGCCGGTTTCAGGAGCCAGATCAGGGAGGAGCGACGCCAACCCAGCCCGCGAGCATTGTCCGTTCTGACGTTCTCTACGAGGCACCCGAGGGAGAGGTGAACAATATAAAGGGAGGACGTCCGTCACAGTGGATCATTATGGGTCCTCAAGGAGTTGTCTTCGCAAAGGCGACGAATTTGAAACGGCTTTTTAAGCCTTCTCTGCGACTCCATCGCCCCCAGCCATTCATCAGCGTGTCAGTGGGGAAGCCTGGAGAGCAGAGCAGGGGAGGTATTCATGAAGCCGTCCCCCCATCTGTATGATCGTCTTGATTCGTTGTCAGGGGTGAGCGGGGTGCGACCGGCCGAGCGCTCTCCGGATGAAACGCCCACCCGCCCGGCGCGTGGGGGGAGCACTGGCTCCGGCTTATGTTCCCAGCCAAACACGTGTGCTCCACCCACTCACTGAGCAGGCTGAGATGGGCCGGCGCTACGATGAGCACGACAGCGAGGGAAGTTCAAACCTCCGTCGGCGCTCCCTGATGCGACACCCAGCGACGTCCACCGGCGGTGCCCGGCCGCTTTTCCGACGCGGGGTTCCCTTGAAAATCCCCTGAAATGCGACTGTGATATTTTAATGATCCGCAGCCGCCATCGACGCGGAGTTCCAAAAGTTCCTAGCGATCGTTTTAATGACAGCGGTGATGCAATTACAAAGTTTACGAGGGAAATACAAGCTCGACAATTGGTAGAGCTCCAGGCCTGTTAAAGCCTCGGTCGCCACAGGGCCTCCGTCACAACGTGTGTTGCCCGGAGCTTTCCCATTTTTTGGAGACGGTTTCCTCTTTTGTTCTCCACCGCACTCGTGAAAGGCTGCACAATTAAGAAGACACTTGCTTGTGCCCTGACAAAGAAGAATACAATGAAATTCGTTAGTGTGAAAACGACCCAAATCTTGAAATCTCGCGAATAATTTGGTGGCCTGCTTGCAGTGCCCCCGTGGACCACTAGGGGCCAAAGCCGACAGGACGCAAATTGCTGCCAGAAATGTACCCGCTGCTCTTACTCGTTCAACATATCCTCTCAACCTGCACCCGCCAGAAATTCCCACTTGAAAAAAAAAAACATTTCCACTTGATCCCCCCCCCCCCCCCCCTCTTCGCCTGAGACATCTTTAATAGCAAGAGCTCAGCTGATTTATCCCTGACCCCTGTGTGAGTGGAAGTGCCCCAGGTGAACAAGCGCCAACCAGCAGCTGGAAGGTCTGGAAGACAGTCGGAGCCGAGTCTTTAAGGAGCCGTGATGATGGGGCCAGCTGACCCCCGGACGGGTTCTGAAGATTTGCTCGGAGAGCCTCCGCCCAACGCTCTCGTTACAAAAGTGCCAAAGCTCCAAACCACTGACAACCGCTCTCCCCGCTCAGCGACGGGAGGGAGGGAGAGCGATGACAGAATCGGGCCTCATCAGACGAGCGTGATGTGAGTGTGAGCGGGGAATAAGGAAGCGTGGCGGGTATATTTAAAATGGATTTATGTTCCGTAGGCACCAAAACTAATCTGAGAGGAAGAGACTCATGGCTCATCCGCAAAAGATAGATCTTTGCGGTGAGAACGAGCGGAATCTACGCACCACGCATCGTTAAAGCGACTGCGATTTACACCCCCCAGAGACTAAATGGGTGCTGTTACGCCATTTTGCTCCCAAGAACAGACCGCTGTATAGCCTTCCGCCGAGCTAGGCCGGCGTTATTCCAGATTTCGAGAAAGAGGTCGGAAAAATTTGCTTTGTGTTATTTTGCGAATTTGTTTTTTTTTGTAAGAAACCATTACCAAAGCGTCAAGAGGGTGGGGCGGGCAGGCGGGCGGGCGGGGGTACCATCCTGGGGGTCAGCGGCACCAACGGTAGAGAAAGCGGAAAGCTTAATGAAGGTAAACAAACAAAAAAAACACCAGGAACAAATGAAGGGATCGGGAGGATTGCATCTCTTTGCAGGAGCGAGAGTCTCCCCCCGCTCTCCTTTCTCCCCCACCTCGGAGGGAGGCGGCAGACGGAGCGTCGGAAGGGAAGGCGGAGAGAAATGGGAGCACTCACACACTTCATCTCCCGTACCTACGTTGATTTAGGAGCGCTCTTTAGCAGTCGGGGAATCAGGTAAAAAATGGATTTGCATTAGTGTTTTACAGATGGCGGAGGGCTTTAGGGTTTGGGTCTACCAGCTCAGGAATCAATTTCTATGAGGGGAAGTGATCTTCCGAGACTGCTGGAAGAAATAGATGATCTGAGATGAGAATAAACAGCTGGAACTCATGGGGAGCAGTTTGTCTGTGTTGGGCTCGGCCGCGATCTCTCCCAGGCAAGACCCAGCTCAAAGTTCGCCCTCGAATTTCGAGGGAATCGAACAATTCATTTGCACTTATCTCAGATAATTTTGCGATCATTTCGCAATCGTGACCGGAATTGAAAATGAACACTTAAACAAAAGACGGTTCCTCTTCACCGGTCAAGGGGGGGGGGGGGCACCATGGACGAGAGCAAGGTCAAAACGCTGCTAAATCTAGAGGGAGGTGGATTCTCTGCTGCAGCAAAATAAATGAAAGGTTGGAATGGCTCCATCAGCGCAAACACACAGTGCGGACTGACGCCATCCGACTCCATCCATCCAGCGCGCTCCAGCTTGGTGTTTGGCTCTGGGTGATCCCAACAGTAATGGCGAGTGCACTGACGACTCCCGCATGCGAGACATGCCCGAGAGTTTGCCCGTCGATCGCGATGTGTGATCACGATCGTCAATGTGTGTGTGGGTGTGTGTGTGTGTGTGTGTGTGTGTGTGTGTGTGTGTGTGTGGTTGTGTGTAGTGGTGGGGAAGCTGTCCACACATGTGTTTCAATCTGCTAGAATGTGTTTCTATTATGCAAATGTATCATTTTGGGATAATACAATTTGGATTGATGGCACATAAAGCAAGTTATTCTGTGTGCGTGCACGTGTGTGTGTGTGTGTGTGTGTGTGTGTGTGCGTGTGTGTGTATGTGTGTGTGTGTGTGTGTGTGTGTGTGTGTGTGTGTGTGTGAGAGAGAGACTGGGACTGTTATCACGTAGAGAGCCAGGACGGTTCCGTGGCTTGAGTTTAATATCCTATGCTACTTTTAAAAACAGTAAACATATGGGACATAAGGATATACGGCGCAATTAGCAAGATAAAAAAAATTGTAAAAATCATCTTATATCCATCCAGAGAACTTTCCTTGGCAACCGGCTCCGACCGGCTGGGAACCGACTGATAATAATGAAAAGGGGCAGATCCAGGGGATGAGATCACATCGCCGCTGACGACCAGCCGAGTCCCATCAGGAGAGTGCACTCAGCGTCCCAATCACCCGTTCCTTCCATCCGTTCAGTAAAAACCTCTGATAGGGCTCCCTGCCTGCTCCGCCTGTTTCCAGCCAACGCTTTGCAGCAGCGAACACATGCACGGCGCTACCCAACGTACCCATCCCCGGGCACTATTGTAAGCGAGAGCCTTCAAACGGACCCCTTCGGACGCGCCGAAAGCGCCCTCCACATGCCCGATGATGGGGAAAAAAAACAAAAAACAACAAAAAAAACAAAACCAGGGAGCGTTGCCCATCTGCTGCGGTGCATCTGTTCGGATGGAAACCACAGACGAATCGCGCAGAAAGCTGACGCAGGCGTCCCCCGTTTCTTTTTTTTTCTTTCGCCGTTTTTTTTCCACTTGGCAAGCGAGGACAGAAGTATCTGAAAGTCTGTCATCCCGCTGACAGTGGGTGTCTTTTCATTTAACTCCAGTCAAACATGTTCCAATTTTACCCGTCTCCGGGGAGCGCTACTTCCAACATTAACCACCTGCTTATTTATTTAAAAGTTTTACTCAGCCCGCAAAAAAAGTTGAACCCAACACAGTTCATGCCATGTCCTGGTTTCACACACGCACGTTTGGTTTCCCCGCTGCGGGAGCTGCCGGAGTGGTTTCGGCGCCAAGTGCCCCCCTCGCCCGACGGTGCTCGTTTTCGAGAGGAGAGGGCTCTCCGGGTGACTCGGAGCGTTCACAACACCCACTTCTCCACCCGCCGGGCGTGATCTACGTCCCGAGAGCGTCCCCCTACCTTGCCGTGCCCGCCGGCGCCGACGCCAGGCGCGTGCCGCTCGGCGGGGCCGTCACGCCGCCGCCATCTGGACAGCGCCCCCCGTTCTGGCTCCGCCCGCCGCACCTCGGCCCCCGGGAAGAGCAGAGCGAGGAGAAAGAAAGAAGGAAAGACGGGAAGGCGGGAAGAAAGACGGGCGGCACGGAGGAATGCGGGACCAGGGGAGGAAGGTGTCTGTCTGCACCACGGCACCGCGACAGTAACCGCTCGCTAACAAGGTGCCAGGGCGGATGCCGGCGTCCACGCCGAGAAGGCTCATGTCTGTGTGGGATATGACGCCATGAGGTCTCTCGTTCTATAATATAGTAGCGAAGTTACCGCCCGTGCGCTCCGAAGGAGAAGAATGAGTGCAGCAGCAACCGACACAATGTGCGGTGATGGAATTACCAACTTATTTGCCTAGTTCAGTGCCTTTGGAGAAACAGAGAAATGGGAATCCGCTCAAACAAAGGAGTCATGTAAGCCGCACACTTTGCATTTTGAAACGGCTGATTCCGGGTTTTTTTTTTAATTTTATTTTTTTTTCGTTTGTTATTCTGCCGCAGAATAATTCTGGCCAGAGACGTCATCATCATCGTTATCTCTTGAATGGGACGCACGCCACATTCATTCGACTAAAAGTTTGGCGCTGAGATCACGTCACCTCAGTGATTTATCGGTGTCTATTAATAGGCGCCGTGGGGGAGTGGGTGTAATTGCATTCTTGTGAAGAGCGACTGTGTAATGTTGTGAGCAATAATATGAGTGGACGGCCGGAAAAGTGACTCGTGCGCACCAGGGTGCCGCAGCGCTCCACCGTCCATTTGGACAGTCTGTCGCACGCCCGCCCTGCCCCCATCTCTCTCTCACTCTCTCTCTCTCTGATACACTCACTCTTACTTCAGGTACTATTGCATCATTATTAGACTGCATTGTGTAACTTTCTTTTCTGCAGTTGGCTTTTGCAGTCTTAATTGCATACAGCCCATCTGGAAAAGGAAATTCCTCCTTTGACATATTTCTCCGGGGACTTTCTGCTGTTTTATTTTATTTTTTATTTTTTAATAATAAGGCGTTGTTTCATAATAAAGAGTTTTGCAGAACAGCGCCTGGCAGACCGCCTTGTAGCTGGGTAAAGTTGAAATGGGTCTCACCTGCTGGACCTTCTTCATTGTTTCAAAAGGGGGGAGGGCGGTATTCAGACCAACCGGGGTTGAGAAGTTTCCCTTTCGTTTTTTTTATCTCTCTCTTGATTTTGGGAGGGAGGTCGTCTCCTTCTGTGTTTTCTAGGACCGATCGTACAAAAGGGGGTCCCCGACTCGATGGCCCCGACAAAACGCCCGACTCAAAACCCTGTTCCTCGACACTAGACTATTGCCAACGGTTCTTGGCTGCGTTTTGGAAGAAGATTCAGAATTTAGAGAGTAAGGGCATTTTTCTTATTTGTACCAAAGTACTCTCTAGTCAGAAGAAATCTCCGGCTTTATCTATTTCTTGACATTTCGCACCAATTACCTGAAGATTTATCTGTTCCGCATTTTGTTGTTAAGGACAGCCTGGAATGGACAATGGACTCTGGCTCTGGATTCATTTCTGTTTGTTTTTGCACGGTTCGTATACAGTAACGGCATTAACCTAATTAATCAGCTCTCCGATGCAAGTCTCCGAAAACAAAACGAACCGTTTCCTGATCCGTGATCCTGGATACAAGGAACGAGGCAGCCCCTGCCTCTTGTGCAACGCAGAACATTGGTTAACGGTGCAACCGTTAGGAACAGTTCTAAGCTGCACAATGACGTCGGTTAACAGGCAGCCCGTCAACGCGGCCCCTCAGAGCGCAGGTTGCAGCCACTCCCCCCAATGCGCTGAATTTATTTCATTTTTTTTTTTTTTTTTATGCTGCATTTGAGGAGGCGAGGGTTGGAAAGAGATAACCGGCAAGACTTCAGACGGAATACATTAGAGTCAGTCGGAGGGATCTGGATGGTTTGTTTATGCGCTTCCGTTGCTCTGCCGCTGTCAAAACTACACGCTACATCTGGGGCCGTGTTTGTGTGATGAGCCGCAGAAAGAGAGAAGGTGGAGATAGGGGAGAAGATAGATGGAGAGATCGTTTTGCTGGTGCTCGACGCCTTTAATCGAATAGAAGCTGAGGTCCGAACCAAACTAGGTCTATATTAGGTAAGACTTAGTAATCTGGGAGATATATATATATTTTCAATCGCATATTTGATATTTATTACATATTTATTGGTGGTGGCGGGGTCCGCCTTTCCCACCAAGAATGCACTGATCGGGCTGAATCTGATGGATTGCCACTGGAAATATTTCCACACTCCTTGCGGAGGATATTCTGCTCTACACTTATTGAGGTTGGATCTCAATTATTTACCCCGTCTCCCAAAGATTATTTTCCTTTCCAGGTGGAGGTGGGAACGAAATGAAGAGTGGGAACCTTTTCAAGGAAACATGGGGGCGTTCGGGGATGAAGGGGATACAGAGAGATTGTATGAAGTAACCATGAGGTAAAGTGGGTCCAGCCTCTCATCATACACAGTCAACATGGCACCCTTATAGGGTCAGTGTCAAAGTTCCCAGCCAGACCCTGAAACCTGCCCCAGAGAGATATCTGCAACCACACACACACACACACACACACACACTGACATGAGGCCTACACTGACACAAACAGACACATTCCCTCTTCCCCCTCATCCTCTCCTCCCCCATCTCACTGTACACACACACACACACACACACACACACACACACACACACACACTACAGACACACACCTCTGGCTCTTAGAACTGATGACTACATTCCTACGCTGACCCCGCAGTCTGAGCCTTGACCTCTGCCGTCGCCGCCTCCGTCCCCGGAGATGGACAGAGTTCGCAGCGCTGCACCGGGGTCGTGTCCCTCCTCTCAGAGAGTCTCTTCGTCAAGACCCTCTCGTTCGGCTCGGTACCAACAAGGCTCCCGTGCTGATGCTTCAAAACCGCCCTGTGTCGGCAACGATTCAGCTCGGGATACCTTACGGTTGACAGCTCTGTTGAAGACGGGCCAGATTTACTGGGAATGCTATAGTTGCTATACTGTAAATGGCACAAGAAATTTGTTTCTAAATTGCTGATTTTCCTGACAAAGGCATCTCGGACAGATTAGCGGGGCAGTCGTAGAGGAGGCAAATGTTGGTGGGAAATAGGGCAGGTTGACAAAAATGGTAAAGAATTCCGACAATCAAAGGGGAATATACCCATTTTACCATTAACACGGCAAAAACTACGCCCCCCGAGTTCCTATACAGTCCATAAAACCATTTCCTACCAATTTTGGTAATGCCCCCTAGAGATAAATTGACAATCTCAATTCCCTTTGGAAAAACAGCTTTTGGCAAATGAGCTACACCAGACATGAGTGCTATTTCTTTCCTCTCCTTACCTCAATCTTCATCCACCATTGTGCAGGGGGGAAGCTTCACCTTGGCTGTTACATATATGCCCCTATTTGGAGTTCCACCTTCCCTGGCTGTCAATTAAATGCCCTTATTTGGAGTTCCACCTTCCCCGGCTCAATTATCTTACCTCATCGTAGAGCTGCGTGCGTCATGGACTAAGGAATTCACTCCTGCTGAATTATATATCAACAGTCGCCAGTGCTCCAATGAAGTCATTGTCCATTTAAACCTGAGTGGCTAGAACAATGGACTTTGTCAACTCACCGGCTCGCTAGATAGTTCAGTGCAGGTAATGCTGGTCAAACACAAGTCGACTCAAGTATATCCTTTGAAAATTAAACAGCAGGGAATAACATAACCAGTAAAACTATCCTACACTATTGATTTACTGAGTCATTCACATCCGCTCCAGAAAAGGTATGGGGCCACTGGGAGGAGGGGTAAAAGATCCTGTAAAAGGATTGAGGGACCTCATTTAAATAACATGGGGCACCAAGCAATTGTAAAATAAATCGATTTTTAATTCATGAATCTAATCGAAATGAGTGTAACCCCACGCCACACCGTTCTGTAAAGTGCATTTATTACACAATAATAAGGCTGCTTCTCTCGAGGGCTGCTTCTCTCACTGCCCTCGAGGGAGGGCGTGGGTGGGTGGATTTTTGGGATGGGGGTTGGGGATCGGGGGGGGGGGGGTTGCTGGGACCAATTTGAATGGCAAAATAAGCTGCACTCTTGCGGCATCCCTTCGCCCACACACTCGCCCTGATCTCCGTCTCTCTCTCTCTCTCCCTCTCTCGCACACACACACACACACACACACACACACACACACTCCAGTACTCACTGTCTGAAGGATGTGTGTGTGTGTGTGTGTGTGTCAGAGAGAGTGTCAGAAAGTCACCGCTCACCTGTCTACAGCGCTCGTCTTTCTCCTTCAATGTTCTTCTGCCGCCACCCTTTCTTTCATTCTTACCATCCCTCCCACATTGTTTTGATCTCTCTCTCTCTCTCTCTCTCTCTCTCTCTCTCTCTCTCTCTCTCCCCTCGCCCACTCACTCTCAGTCACAATCGCACTATTCCATCCACCCACACACACACACACACACACACACACACACACACACACACACAGACACACACACGGACATACACACGGACACAGACAATTGGGCGCGGGTGAGTTGGCAAGGGAAAAAAAAGTAGCACGCTTTGGCACCGGGGTTATGCGGCGAACTACGAGAAATCAGTGCAGTAAAAATACAAACTAAATGCTGTGTCTGGTGACGTTTCCATGGCAACAGAGGGGAGCAAAGTCCCGCGGTGTGGTGTAGTGTAGTGTGGTGCGGTGCGGTGCGTTGCGGTACTGTGTGGCGCGTGGAGCGAACGGAGGAATTTCAACCTGGAGGAGTTGGAAAAGCTGAGTTTGTGTGTACGAGACAATCAGCTTTCCACTGAGAAACCCGTGACTTGTTTCTAAAATGACGTACGCACACATAGATGCGTATACATACACATTGCACGGGTACACACATACACAGACATTTTGGATATTTTTATACATCTGACATCTATTTTCTGTTTTCACATTTTCCTTGTATTTTTTGGCTATTTTTTGGTATATATTTAACAATAAATTGTATTTATTATTATAATCTTTACTTCACTTTTTAGTCTGTTTTATTTTTGTGTAATCTATTCTCCGTTTAAATAAGAAAATGTTTTTAAAATATTTTTTTTATAATAATTGCGGCAAAATGCACCAAACCTTACCAGAACCAAGTATATGTAAATGGGCCTGCCGATAAAATGATCCAGATTCTCCATATTCTCCAAGGCGCACACACACACACACACACACACACACACACACACACACACACACACACACACAAAGACACACACACACACAGACATACACACACACACACAGTTTTAAGTGACGTAGTTCTGAATCCAAAGCCTCCGAGAGCTTAAATCCAGAAATGGAGAACACCCAAAGCACATGCCAGTTCAGCATGGTGTAAACCCGTTAAAAACGAGGCTCACACGACAGTTTGCACTCCTCGAGATGCTCATTTGGCCTGAAATTTTGCGAGCTGGTGTCTGGGGGAGCCCTTGGATCAGTAAAAACCAAAAAGGAGAAGAAAGCTGAGAGGTTATTTGGTTCCCTTTCATTGCAGGAGTCATTTCGTTTGAATGGTTTAAGGAGAACCAAATAAGGATGAGCAAGAGGTGAAAGGGGCTGAGAGAGATGGAGAAAAGAGAATAGAATTGTAAACGGAGAAAGATGACGAGGCGAGAGGAGAGCCATCTTTCTTGTCAGCCCTCCCTCTTTTTTGGGCTGAGTTCAAGATCCCCCATCGGGAGAGAGGCCTGCTCTAAAGAGGCGACTGTTCTGCTCCCTGGCAGCCAGCATGTTCACTTGGCCTGTGTGTGTGTATGTTTGTGTGTGTGTGTTTGTGTGTGTGTGAGTGTGTGTTTGTGTGTGTGTGTGTGTGTGTGTGTGTGTGTGTGTGTGTGTGTGTGTGTGTACGTGTGTGTGTGTGTGTGTGTGTACGTGTGTGTGCGTTTGTATACAAGCTGTTTATTATGTAGAAGATTGCAGCATCTAAATAGATCAGTTGACATGTAAGTATTAGGGCCATGTCAATCAATTATAAGCTAGTTAGTACATAGTCATAATTCTTATTTATAATTGATCTATATACCCATTTAAATTATGTATCCTGTGCACATTTTGTGTATTCTTTATAGTTTTATATATCTGACTTTCTTTTCTTTCTGTTGAGTATTTTTATTGGATTTTTTGAATATTTTTATGTCTTAAAATGTATTTTTTATTATAATTATAACATTGGCCAATATTTAACTATATTGAACTTCCTGAATCAGAGGAAAAGCCTGTTACAGTTGATATTGTTTCAAATCAACCATATACTATACATGTACATTACAATACATTTATTTTGTGTTTTAAATACATGTAAAAACATATATTTTAAATATATTTGTAAAATATTACAAATAAAAAATAATTAACTTCATAAGATAAGCTTTTTACATACAGAGGTAGCTAAATGCCAACTTGGTGAGCTGCAGTTTTTTGAACGTCAGTAAATGTCATAGTGAGATCAATCCGTGAAACTTTATGCGGTGACTACTGATAAGGATGAAAGAATCGTACATTGCATTTTGAAGCAGAAAAAAAAATATTTTGTCGACATTCTCAACTATACTGAAGTAAACCCCTCGTCGTACCATTTTGTGTTCAATCACGATGTAGTCGCAAATAAACAGCATCGATGTTATTCACTCAGCATGCAATGATTGAAATGTTGTATTTGGAATCATGCGTCGCTGAGCAATCCGGTGTTGGCTTCATTATCCAGCTCAGTGCAGAAACTGCACTGCTGCATAAAATGCCTGAATAAAAAGCCAGAATCTCAGAATACAGAAACGGGTTTATGCATCTTTGAACTATGCTGTCTGCTGAACTTATGTAGAGAATATAAGGTTTGGTCAAGGTCGACGCCCGTTAAACAAAGTGGAACCTGACTATACCTTGAAATAACATGGCTTAAAGCACAGTGAATCTGATTTGCCAAAAGCCACTCCCGGCATGCAGTTACAGTATGTGGCAGAAGAGGCCTCCACCGGAACAGCCTCTTCCAACCAAAACCGTTCTTCAGTTTTGGGCTGGTCTTGGGCTGACATTAAAACAAAGACCCGATCGCTGTTCCTCTGAGGTCAGTCGCGACTTTTCCTGGAGAAACCTCCTTAAAGACGTGTTGCAACAATTCTTCCGCTCCCTTAAAGTGACGGAGCCGCTTCATGCTTTGCTTTGAGGGAAATCGTGACAACAGAGTAAAATTCGTCACCGCATGAAATATTGACCACATTGGATAATCAGCCACAAATGATGACGAATTATGAGCAAAAGCCGTGAAAGGATTTCGGGAAACGTTCGCCCAAAAATGTCCCCGACAGAGTTGTAAGAGCGGCTCCACCGATGGCAAACCATCCTGGTTCTGGTATGTGTGTGTGTTGCCGACCCAAAGTGAGGGTTGTGGATGGTTGAGTAAGCTGGACACTGATTGGAGTCCAAGGCATTATGCTGGCTGGACCCCTTCCACATAAACACACACACACACACACACACACACAAGTACACAACTCCTTGGTGTGAGCAGGCTCTAAAGACCCACAGGGACCAATCATTTCATGTCTGTAAGTTGTGTGTCCACAATCACCCACTCGCCCTGGACCGTGGAACTGTAATCTCAGCGGGGAAAAGTTCAGTGAAAAAAAACAACCACCCGTTAATTAATTTCACAAATTTGATGTTGTGTACGACTCTCAATTTCCTCCACTCCCACAGTTAAAGTCTTTGAACTACAATAAATCACATTGTGACAACCGAAGCCGTACTTTTCATTGATTTCCTTCCATGTAGAGCCCAGCTCATTCCAGTAGATTAGAATGTGCGGTAGTAAAGCAGTCAAGACTTTTGTCTCAGTGTGAGCGCCTGCTCTGGGTAACACACGGCTCTCTCACTCAGCCTCCGGGGGCTGAGCCCGGCAGGACTGTGGCAATCTGCCTTGTCGAGATGAACAAACTCAGAGGCTCCTCTAGCCAAGTGGAAACCAGAATCTCAGCTCCATACACACACACACGCACGCACGCACGCACACACACACACACACACACACACACACACACACACACACACACACACACACACACACACACACACACACACACACACACACACACACACACACACACACACACACACACACACACACAACACCTCATGATCATGCGTCTCAAGGAAGGAGCCCTGAGGAGCCCCTGGGAGCCGGCAGACCACCAGGGCTCCTTCAAGGGGTTCCATGGCATGGGTGGATTGGTAATCTGGTATACCAGGTATTTTCCCGTTGGGCCGGCGGACCTTGGGGCCGATATAACTTTTGATAAAAAATAAAAATAAAAACTCCAACAGTCGGCCCCTACGGCAGGGACAGTGGGCAGGCCCAATCTCATCTCTTACTAAGCCCCTCCCCCCGGTCCTCCGTCTCAGCGACTCCAAAGCGCGATGGGAGGGATCTTTAACGGGGAAGTTTGTCAGTCACCTCCCTGCTAGGCCAAAATTAGGCCTATGGGAGATTAGTAGTTCAACTTCAAAATCATTTCATCTAAAAGACGTGAGCACCATTAGCGAAGGTACAATGATGACTGTTTTGGATCATAGTTTCATAGTTACCTCCCTTGCTGTAGTATAGACAGGTAAGGACATTTTGGACTTCATAACAAATAAAAAACCTTCTCAGACTGGGATACCA
Source organism: Zeus faber (assembly GCF_960531495.2). NCBI lineage: Eukaryota > Metazoa > Chordata > Actinopteri > Zeiformes > Zeidae > Zeus > Zeus faber. The sequence goes on from NC_137198.1 coordinate 19,471,151, forward strand.
AGGACAAAATCGTATCAAATGGGATCCGCGGTTATTAATAATGCGTTTCAAATCGAGGGTTTATTGATTGGACAAACGTTGAGAATCGCTGGTCTAGTCTGTCTATTAAAGGCTAATTCATGGGCCATTCATGTAGCTGGAGGGGTTCCCTAATCCTGACCCCGGCCAAAGAGAACTTCATGCCTCTATGATAAGGACTAATGATCTCTCTACTGCGATTCAGAGATGTGTGAATTACGACAGACTTTCCACACAAATCCAATTAATTGGTCTGTTAACGACATTAGGAGCGGCCATGGGCGCGGGACGTTCCCGTGTAGCGCCAATGGCAATATTGAATCCGTGGACTAGGTTTCCGGAGGCGACGCATGGCTGAGCTCCCTCAGTCATCACTATTTCCGCTTGATCTGTTCATTTCTGAGGGCTGTTTACATGGCCTGTAGACCAGAGTGGCTGCACGTCTCTGACGGTGGCTGTCTAAAGTCTCCAGGAGCCCGTTGTCCCAGAAATCGCATTACAGACAGATATTGCATCTCAGTTGTCCAGTTGCCTCAGTTGCTCATCCGCTCATCCATATCCCGCCATTGTCAGCGGAATTAACAAACTTAATCGACGTCCAAGTGAGGCAAGCGGGGCGTGCAGGAGTGCTAGAGGAGTGACGATCAGCCCGTGGATGATGCGTTCGTGTGCGTGTGTCCATGTGTGCATGCTACAGCCCTCTATGTGCAAATAATGGAACATTCTCCATTATCCAGAGGGCTCTTGAATCCCTCAGGGAGCCTGGGTGCATCAGAATGAGCGGCTGGCCACACCGCAAAAGCCGCTGCTTAGACACGAACGGGAAGGCGGGCGTGGGAACCCACACAGCTTTTCTGTGCAACTACGATCTGGGTTATGTTTCGGTAATGCAATAAGAATGCCCTCACGCATGCATTCACACATACGGGGGTGGCTGCCCGGGAGCATACATGAATATGGATACACACACACACGCGCAGATTGACACACAAACCCTTATGTATACTGTACACAGGCTTGTAGGACTTGTTATCGATCGCCTGCAGAAACACACACACGTTGAGAAATGTTTCTTTCTGCCTCTCCGCCAGCTGAGAGGAGGTGGAGTGGGGATTACCTTTTATTTATTTATTTTTTTCTCGTAATGTAAAATACACTTCAGCGATTTAGTGAACTGCATTTTAAAGAGCCCGACCAGCAAAACACGTATTTTAAACAGTATTTTCTGAATTAAATGTATTTAATTAAATGTATTTAATTCAGAAAATATGAATTCCAATTCCAATTCCAATTTTTTTTTTCATTTGAAAGTGAAGAATCACAGCTTCAAAACAAGGTGTCACTTGTGCAAATCAAGCAAATATTTTTAAAGCTATGACTTGTTAATGACAAGGGTGTGGCAAACTGTGTTTCTGAGATAGTCACCTTCAAAGTTTTCCCCACACTTGGCTTCATTCAGCCAGCTCCCAGAATGCAAATGGTTGGAGGACCAACACTGCCTAGCTACTTGTCACATGGCTACTTGACACCCTGCTGAATGGGGACCTGACATCCTGCTGAATGGGGACTTGACATCCTGCTGAATGGGGCAATCTCTGCATTGTTTTTGGGTTTTGAGGGAATGTTGAACAGCGTCATCGACACACAACATCTTTTGTTTAAAAAAAAAAAGCTGTCATTTAACAGTAAGAATATACACGTTTTATAAAAGTGGAATTTTTTAGGAGTTTAAAAGTGCAGACAACACAACAAAATGTAGAGTCTATCAATGAATGACTCTGTATATCAGCCATTAACTACATAAATGTGCATATGTTGGTAAACTGTGTGGAATGGCTGGAGAGACCGCCAGGCCTGGATGACTTCTAAGTACCACGAGAAACCAGTCCGATCGAAGAACTCGGAACGAGGGCCGCAAGGAACATTATTGTGCACCGTGTCTTTGGCTGTGACAGCGTCGTCCTTTCCCGCGTTCTCTCTTGGGGCAGCAGCGTCACTAGAGTTGGGGTCGTCCGGTGCCGTAACTTGTGGGTGCTCCCCCTATTCACTCATTGGCGGGGGTGAGAGGGTGACTGAGAAGCCTCCCTGCACGCACGGTCGCACTTTGATGAGTGTGATCGCGCGGCGACTTTTGATTGGGTTGGCACGACGCAAGTTTCGGCGGCCGTGGTGTCACCCCCCCTGACGGCGTCACCCGGTGCGGTCCGCACCACCCCCTGACCCCCCTAGCAACGTCTAAATGGCCGTCGACGGCGGGATATGGCTTCCATCCTCGGGTCGCTAACTAGTAAAGGGTTTTTGTCAAACCAACAGCGTGGCAGTTCATTTTTACAATCAGGAAGGTCCACCAGCCACTCTGACGAGCATCTGTTCAAACGAGGCTGGCCGACACACACACACACACACACACACACACACACACACACACACACACACACACACACACACACACACACACACACACACACACACACACACACACACACACACACACACACACACACACACACACAATGGCTTCAACTGGCTCTAAGCTGTCTGCGTTTTTTTCCATGAACAGTCTTTTTTCTGAAGAGTCCATCTCTGCAGTGCAGTAGCACCGGACACCGACAGTAGACACCCCCACCCTGCCTCCATCACCACCAGCTCCTAATTTATACAGGGGGAAGGAGGGGTGGTTGGGGTGGGGGGTTGGCGAGATCCACCGAGATTGTAAATAGCCACAGAGTGGAACCACCCGCAGCTGAACACCACCACCACCACCAGATATCTGAGAAAAAAAGGGGCATCGTGGTGAACGTCGGCCAGTATTTCCCAAACGCAGAGCCCAAGCGTGAGAGAGAGACCTCGGTGACACTGGAGTTCCTGGAGTTCCTCGCGGCCACCGCCGAGGGGATAGGAGGCGACGAAAAGCGCCGAAAGGGGAACACGCAGACACACACACACACACACACACACATACACACAAACACACCAAACACACACCAAACACACACCAAACACACACACACACACACAGACACACACACACACAGACCCTTCTTCTAGCCATTAAACTCCCGAGTGAAGAAAAGACCTCCCATTCACGTATGAAATCCACAAGCACACCCGCCCACGCAGGGCTCACCCTCTCCACCGGAGAGTCCACAATATACGCATTTCAGCCGCCTACGCGCCGGCGCGTGCAGGCGCACGCGCGCCAGCGCACACGGGTGCGTGCACGTCCACATGCACGTGCAAAGACATCAAAGTGCTCCCACACAACTGCCATCACAGCATCTGTCATCTGCCCGTGATCTCCTAGACTCCATCGACAATACGAGGTACTACTGCTGGGTTCCCCCGAAAAACACGCATACAAACACACGTACACACACACACACACACACACACACACACACAAACACACACACACACACACACACACACACACACAAACACACACACACACGCACACACACTTCCACCACCACTCCCAACTTCCCCATTTGAACAAATAATGTATGGATGACATAGACATATAAATAGCAGCAGCAGCAGTGATGCAAACCAAGCCCTGCGTGGAAACCCTCTCCCAGCCAGGGCGTTCTAGAAGAGCTAATGGTATTGAGATGCTGAGGTTAAAAATCACAGATTAGAATGCTCACACTCACACTCACACACGAACACAAACACACACACACACGCGCACACACACGCACACGCCCCTCCAGGCTCCCCCACGTCCGCTGCGTCCCTCACAAACACATCCACGCACAACTTTTTTTGGTTATCACATCATCTCCCTGCGAAGACCATGCAGTGCAGCCCCCCCCCCCCCCCAAAGGATGACCAGGGGGGGGGGTCATGTTTTTTTTTTTCTTTACCTGTTACAACCTCCCCGCGGAGCACGGACGAGACAGAGACGGGGAGGGAAAAGAGAGAGAGAAGGAACGACAGGACCGTGAACTTACCTGGCACCGAGCGTGAGGAGGGCAGGAGGCATCGAAGAGCGCGGGAGCTCGTCTGTCACTGGGAGACACAGCCCCGAAAGATCACACGGTCACGTGTGAGCGAGGGAGAGAGAGAGAGAGAGAGAGAGAGAGAGAGAGAGAGAGAGGATGGGTTGGAGGGACTTCCTCTCTCTTCCGCTCTTCTTCTCCTTTCTTCTTTCTTGCCTCCTTGACTTTTTTCTCTCCCCACACCTTTCGTTTATCCAAACGCTCTTAAGGTCGGTGGGTGGGCGGTGTCGGTGTTGTTGTGGTGGTGGTTGGACGGGGGCGATAGAAAGAACCGTGTGGGGGTGGGTGGGGGGGGGTGGGGGGGGGGGCTTCGAAGATGGAGCGCCGACGGAAAAAACAACAGCCCCAGACGCGCGGATCTCCCTCCGCTGAGGCGAGCTGCTAGCGAGCGAGCGTGTCGCCAGCTCCAGCCACTGCAGCAGAGCCGAGCTGAGCGGAGTGCAGCGAGAGAGAGAGGGAGAGGGAGAGGGAGAGGGAGAGAGAGAGAGCGAGAGAGGAAGGCAAACAGGCATTTGCTGCTGCCTGTTTTAACAGAGCGGAGGGGGGGAAAACCTGGGGGCCGGAGTCGGGAACCTCGCGGATCCTGGACTGCTGCCGTCGCCATGAACACCTCACTTCGGCGGCGGTGGAGTGGAGAGCGGAGAGCGGAGAGGAAGATGCATGGAGAGAGAGAGAGAGAGAGAGAGGGAGAGAGAGGGGAGGTTCTTTTGGGACAGACCTCGATATGTTTCCGATGTTCCAATGATCTCTACCAACATTCTTCTACTTTCCCCCTCGGCCCCTCAGTCATTCCCGGGGTGGAAACTGAGGCCAAAAAAACATTACGTGGCATAACCTCGACCCGTTAAAATCTGGTCCAAAAGCAGAGTGAGACGTTCCGGGGAAGTCACAACTCTCCGCCCATCACCACAAGACCCCCCCCCCCCCCTCTCCTCTCTCCCTCTCCCTCTCTCTCTCTCCCTCTCTCTCTCTTCGTCAGTATCGATCCGCTATTTTCTCTCCACTTCTGTGCTCTGCGCTTTCCCAGATTCACCGATCGAACAATGGAGAAAAATCGAATCCTCAACCGAATTCGAAATTTCAACCCGACAGTGGGACAAACGCTGGAGCCTTTAGTACAAAACCACGTGGGGCCCGCGGGAGAAGCAATGCTCGCGCAGCTTTGCAGGTCTGCATCTGTGTGGTCTTGAGTTGGGGTTTATATAACAAAACATTTGTGAGACAGCGGAGTGAAGGATTACGGGAAAATGGCCTTGTTGGTTTCAGGTAAGCAGTTGATTGAACAAAGGTATTACAACTTAGGTCGCAAGGAGCCAGGAGTGGTCGGAGGGAAACCTTACAGTAAACAAAAGATATTGGAAGTGTTTCTCAGCAGGGGACCAGTCACCAAAGGTATTGAAATATTGGGGAAGGAGTTGGTTAGACAAAGGTAGTGTCCTTAGGAGTGATGTGTGGTCAGGGGGAAGGAAGCACAACCACAAAAGGTATGATAATGAGTGGTGTGATATCAAACCGGAGAGTCAACTGGAAAGGTTAGAATTATACAGCAGCCGATAACATATCAAATTGTACGTCATCGAAACAGGATTATTTCACAACCCTTGCATTCACTTCCGCACAAAAAAAAACAAAAAAAAAAAACGAAAGCACGGCTGATAATGGCACAGCCGGGTAAACTGGCGGTGGGGCAGGTGAATGGTCGGTGAGCGTGCGAAATTCAAGTCGTGTCTTGTTACACGGGAATGGAAAACTCCGCCCGCAACATTCCAATCGGAATAGTCTCTGGCGACCTCGCGCCTCCTGCGATCCATCACTCCCTTTAACGGTGGGGCTGGAGCGGCCGTATCGAGTGGCTCCGCCGGGGCCGGAGAACGAGCTCCAAAGACCGGCCGAAAAGGATGGAACGCCCGTCAATCCAGATCGAGAGCCGTGGGGCCGAGGGAGCCCAACGGCCCCGCTGGAATAAAAACATAATGTTACGGGGGCAAAGATTCTTGACGCCGGCCCCCCCAAAAGAAATCATTCTCATCTTCAAGGAGGAGGAAGGTGGACCATTAAGGATATCCTCCTATTATTATTCTATATTATTATGGATATATTCTCTCGGAAGCACCCAAGATAACTGGAGTTGGACAGAGCTCTACTAACCCCATTTTAATATATTAAAATATTTTTGTTTGTGTTATGTTTCATATTCTATATTTAGGCAAATTAATTCTATGGGCAGGGCGTGCGTGCATAATGCATATTTTCTAGATTAAAGTTTAATTAAATGAGTCTTGGAAAATAAGGTGAGAAATGGATGCATGCAGCCTTGTCTGAAGAGGGTAAACAGTGTAACGGGGGATGCCAAAGGCCCTCAATAATATAACTTGTATTCACAACAAAAATGTCTTTTTTTTGATTCAAAAAGATAAAGCCATTTGACCAGGCTGCTCCTGGCACGCAGCCAATACCAACTCTGTTTTGGAACAGCTAGATTTGATGGATGTATGGCAGCAAGTTTAAGTGATGTATTGATATAATATTGGTATTGTGATATGAGAAGATATTGGTTATCGTAATATCATGACATAGTTTAGATGATCATATCATCGTAACTTAGCAGACGCCTTTGCCTAAAGCGACTTACAATTATTCACACACTGATGGACGCAGTGATCAGGAGCAATTGGGGGTTGAGTGTCTTACCCAAGGACATTACAGCACGCTGTCAGGAGGAGGTGGCGATCGAACCAGCAACCTACCAGTTACGAGACGACCCACTCTACCTCCTGAGCTACTGCCCCCTAGCAATAGTGGTTGTGGGTTTTATGAGAAATTAATCCAGGAAATACAGATGTGATGCATAGCCTGCGGAGCTAGTTATTCGATATAATGGTTGCGATTCCAGCTCATCACTCCTGTATTTGTACATCAGTCAGTACGCCTCTGTCTTTTTGTCCACGTTGCCGGGAGCGATGAGCGGTAGAGGCCAGACGCCCAGACCTCAAATTAGAGTTGTCCGTCCGAAAAATATTTATCGGCTCGGCGAGAGATTCACACGACAGAGTTTCCTAAAAAATAGGGTCATCGGCCAAACGGGTTGAGAACCCTTGGGCTGGACCCAAAGCGTAAGAGAAATTTCAGAAAAAAAAGATGTGCAACTGCAAATCACAATGATTTGTACTGTCGACTTTGCATGGTGAAAATGTAATAAATTTGAATTATGTTCAGTGTAATTAAGCACCTGAGAAAAGCTTACCACCGCATTATGAACTAGTCACTGCAAAATGTGTCAAAATAGTACTTAATAGTACCAAAATTTGGCATACACAATGCATTGCACTGCCTAATCAGAGTTTTAATTATTATTTTGGATTCAGCACCAGGCCACAGACAGCAGGACATAATAGTGCCATTTTTAGTTTTGAAGTATGTCTATTTATCAGGTTTGTATGAGTACATAAAAATGTAATTGCCGTTAGATTTGTTGTTGTTCTTTCTTTAATCGACAATGTACACACATGTGACAAGGGGAGCTCCCTTCCTCATCACACAGGCCCGATACGGCAGAAACACCGAGAGCGAGGCTTAAGGCGATGACTCTGTTGAACGTGGAGGCAGCACGGAGCTCCATTGGAGGGGGGGGGGGGGGGGGGGAATCCCACAACACCTAATGAACTCTTCCGGGTCCGGGGCTTTCAGCCGCCGGATCGATGCCGAGAACGCGCCGGCGGGGACGTATCTGATTCCGAAGAAAACGCGCGTGGAGAGTCCGAGAGTGAAAGTCCTACTTTCCTACCTCGGCAGAGTAATCCTCCGGTGCGGCAAACACCCCCTACTCCAACACGCTACGTGTGTCTTTCTCCCAATCGTATGCGTCCCTTTGGCTTCTTTCTATTGCGTGGCGTTCTTTCTCATTTTTCTTGCTCTTAATCCCTCTTTCCGCCCATACTGCTCAGGTGCGATCTCTCTCTTGAACTCCACGGGAACCTTGGGAAGCGGACAATACCCGCTCCCCCCTGCGTCAGGTGTGTTGAGCAGTTTTGGGCGGAGCGGGGGCTTTCGTATGGGGGGGGCGGGAGAAAATTCTCGTCTCGCACACACACATGCACAAAAATATTCATTTCATGGGTCACACTCCCATACAAACCAATATCCACAGAGGGGAAAGGCATTAAGCGTTATCCCCTTCCCTATTCAAACTGCAAACAGCGGAGCGGGGTCCGTGCCAGAGATACCAGCCCCCCCGCCGCACGCGGCTTGTCCTTGTAATGAGGTTGCAGCCGCTGGAACTATTCATTGTAGTCATTTTGCCAGTCTGGCTTATCAGGGCTCTTGAATAACTTTGGCTAAATGACTAGAAGGAGGGAGGCGGGGCGGCGGGGAGGCTCACCTGTCATGTCGCTGCGGTAGACGGAACGCACCCTCACGTTTGGCGATGTTCTTCGCCAGCGAGCGAGTCGAAGCAAAGCCGTTCATGGTTGTGAAACCAAAAGTCAATTTGGAATAAAGGTAGCGCACGTATCCCAAACAAATACACGACTAAATAATGACCAGCCGATGAGCTGTCTCCGCTCCCAATAGAAAATGTAACTCATTCACTTTTGCACAATCAGTAAAGTCAATATGGGACCAATCTGGGACCGGGTTTGCTTTTTTTTTTTTTGTCGTTGCTAAAAATTGATTTGTGTGTCTTTATTTCTATCGATTTCAAGGCTGGGATACAATGAATTTGAGCCGTAGACCACCTGTGGGATATACTATAATATGTTAGGGATAATGTACAGCCAGCCGGTCGTTATCGCAAAATAACCCCCTTTTGAGTCATTATCCAGATTATCCAGTTCAATACAGGGCTAATTACTATTAAATAATCATTTGAGATGGAATATTGATTTGGAATGATGCGTAACTCGTATAATATCCCTTATAAGAAAAATTGTTTCACGACAACATACCTCGCACCAGGCCCCTGCAGAGGGGGTGGCGGAGGGGGCTGTGTTATATACTGTGTATGGACTGAAAGAGGGGTCCCCAACCTGACAGACCCCTGTTTTAGTCGGACGGCTGGAAGGGGCCGGCGGGGTTCTGATGGGGGAAGAGTTTCTCCGAGAGAGACGCGCCGAGGCAGAGTGGAGGGTTTTTTTGTTTTGTTTTTCTCAAAATGCGAATATCAATTGTCAACGTTGGATAAAATAGAATGACATAAGCCCAAATAATAACCATATTTAAGCAGGCGCCGCTGTGTGGTTTTAGTGGGGGAAAGAAGACAATAACTCCTTTCCTGACATTATTATTTATAATCATGGCTGGAGAATATTGTAGCAACAATAGTGTTTTAATGAGTTGCATATACCAGAATAAATGACCGTGGGCGTGGCCCTTTATTTAGCCGCTAGGGAAAAGGAGAAGAAAGAGTCCAGGCGAGTAGCAGATGGCGGATTTATTTTCGGTCCAAATGAGTCTTTATTGGTGAAGGAAATTATATTATATATTATATATAATTATATATATGAATTTTATATATATATATATATATATATACACACACACTGTATAATCTATATGGGTTGGTAAAATTCAACAGGTTATGCTGGAAATGGCATTTTAAAATCTTGTTTCATGTGCCCCCTTTTTTTTTTTTACTTTTAGCACCTTATTTCCCAGTTATTAGGAAATAACTGGCCGCTGATTGCCACCATTGGCCAATCAGAATCGAGTATTCCACAGAGCTGGGCAATATTCACTCGTTACGCACTCATACCTCTCCCTTCCTGGTTCCTCTCAGAGCTCACACTTGTCTCCTCCAATAGATTTGACCTGAAGTCAGGACCGACGCAGCACTTTTACTTGCATCACAGACCTGCACTGTGTCAATTAAAGCACTGTGACGTGCCGTGTGTGTGCGGGAGGAAATATCCAAGTCTATCCAACAAATCAAATCCAGAGTTAATTTAATACTGCATCGTTATTACTGGCATCTCTGGCTCTGTTTGCTGCTGGGATAATGCCCCGCCCGTTTATCAACCCTCTCTGATCTCATTTGCTGCCGCTCACATGTTTTCTTTAGGGATAGGGCTTTGTGCTTTGTGTAAATTCACTGTGTGTGTGTGTGTGTGTGTGTGTGTGTGTGTGTGTGGTGTGTGTGTGTGTGTGTGTGTGTGCCTGATAAAGTGCTCGAGTGTGTGTATTTGCGTGAAGGCTATGCCCACTGATAACCATTTTACTGTTGTTGAAGGTGATACCGCCTGCACTTCTCCAGAGGTTCTGCCACACAAACAAACCTCTCAATCCCAATAATCAGCCCGTGCTACAGTGTGTGGCATCGATCAACAGACACATACAGTAAATACACAAAAACATACACACACACACACACACACACACACAGTGTAACTTCATTGTATACTGTACAGCGGAAGCTCAGAAAAAGGGCCGTCACACAACAATGAAACAATGAGTGAATGCATGGTAAGGTGGTATGAAGAATTGATTATCTAAGCGAAAATAAAACATTTCCATTTAGATAATACAAACATAATGTGTGAATAAAAATGTATTATTTTAGTATATATATATCCATTATATGGATATACAGTATAGATGGAAATGGAAAAATGTCACAGTGCATATTTATTACTCTGGCTCTTTACAGCTTTAGCAACTGTATGTATCTACTTCACTTTTGCCAAATTACAATAAACAATGTTTTTATTCCAAACATGGAGAAGTACCAGGAAAATTATAGCAGGACGCAAAAGAAAAAGAGAAAAAAATAAAAATATGAAACTACTGCTTGCCAGTAGTGAGGTCACATGCGAATTATATTGATTGGTTCATCACAAACCCTTGCTTCTGATCGGCGGTAGGAAACTAGACTTTTGATTGGTGGGTACCGCACTTATCATGAAATGAAATCATGAAAAGATGTGCGTCTCCATATCGATTTGTAGCCACTTCACATAAGTCACACAACTAGGAAAACATGTGTAAGCAGTATTTGCACGAAATCCGCTCCGCGCGTATTTATGTATTTATAAGGTCCACAAAATGCCCTATCAGTCCTGTGCTTACTTCTGTGTAATTGGGCTCAGAGAGGTACGGCAGAGAGTCTCCTCCTTATCATCATCCATCTTGATACATGACAATACCGGGACTTTATGATGATACGATACCAAAAGAAAGACCATAAACCATAAGCTCTATTTATCGCCCAGGTAGGGGCACGGCCGCCGCCTATAGAGCCCATTTCTCATCTGGATCCCATCTTGATGCGCCGGGGCGTTTGTTAGCCCCAAAGAGTCACAAATATATTCGCCGCACCCGGCTGGTCCCTGAGCCGTTTAGGAAAGGAAAGCACGAGGAATGACTGTGGGCGGGTGATTACTTGGTTGAATTAGGAGCCGTGATGGAGTGCCCCCGAGGTAAACGCCGCACAACCGACTTTGTCGCCCGACGCTATAAAACCTGAACACGCACACAACACGCACACACACACACACACACGCGCGCGCGCGAAGATTTGATGTTTGGGGATGAAAATAACGTTTCCATATTTCTTTTCCGTGCCGCGCGCCGCTCGATCTCCGACTTCCCATTCCTGTAAGGCTTTTCATCGAGTGTGATTGCCACGACCGCTGTGTTTGCTTTCTGTTTTTTGGTTTTTTTTTTTTTTTTTTCTTCCCCGCAGGTGAGATTGTTGAGCCGTGTCTTTGAAGCGACGAAACGTTGCGTTTCCAACAATATTTTCACAACTCAGGGCGACGTCAATACAGTAATCCTCTTATTTGTCTGGACCTACACAGGAGGACATCCCCACCTTCCCGGTTGGACGCCAGCAACATTCAATTAACGGGTTGTGTGGTAGCTCTTTAAATTATAGACCATTAATTGCACGCCCGTTTCTGTCCCGACATACAGGGAAAACATACAAAATTTGTGAATAATGCACAGTGATTAAATGGTAAACACCCACATCAGCAACAGGAGGTTATTTTACCAATGCCATAATTATTCCAAATTCATTAGGATGGCAAGACACAGGAAAGCTGCAAAACAATTATACTGTTGGACAGCAGCCACAGCTGCCTCTAAATGGGAAAAACTATTATCATTGTTCTGACTACTAAACCACTCACTCCCAAACAAATACCTAATCAGGGTGTCCGCAGGAGTCAGAGAGTTACATTTTCTACTTTTTTCTTTTAGACCTATTAAAGACAATGTTTTACAAAACGTTGGTATTGGGTTCAGCGGTTTGGGGTTTTATAACATCAGAAATGCTGACTCAAACCTGACTAATTTGGACAGAAACAAATATATGGATAAATAAAATCAGATAAAATGTTTATGTTGAAATAAAGACTTCATAAATTCAAATGTAAGACTACGTCATAACTTTTTAGGCCTAAGATTTGTACATTTAAGACATTTTAAGAGTTTTTAAGGACCTGCACACCCTATGACACCCTGTTAATGTGATGAATGTATTTGGTATAATTACGTACCGGTGCATAGGTTAGATTGTTCATTGGCAGTTTATTACTTCGTAACGCTCAATGTTTTTATATATTACCAATATATCACTCAGTGGTTCATTTGCATCCTATAATGTAAAGGGTTTAGAGTTGTCTTTACTACCTGATTCGCACTCTAAACATTTAAACGCTATCTCACACAATTGTGTGATGAAAACCTTTAACAGAATAAAAGGTTTGTTTATGGCTCCAATTTGCTTTCAAAGCAAAGCATCATTTAGGATTTTAATACGCCATGTCCAATTTAAATAACGGCCTCGTGCCAATTCTAGCCCCGTGTTTATTTCATTCCCCTTTATTGCGTGATTGGACGCCCACCTGTCCCCTCTCCAGGTCTGGAGCAGCAGGGCCTTAACTCTCCCCCGGTGCAGCTGACGTTGGAGGGCTAATGTCCAGTCTGTCTCCCCCAGTGTCTGTGGAGCTGCATTGCTCTTTCCCTGGTTCCATTTAACGGAGGCTTTTCAAGGCCAAACACAGATAAACACAGACGTTGCTCTTTATACCATCATACAGCATGGATGGGTCTGTTCCATTTCAGTATGCCGGTGCACCACTATAGACCCATGGTGACATGGTTTACTTCACGAGTACACTTAAACGGCACGTGACTGATGCTGCGTCCAAAGTCTATGCGTTTTTAGTAATTTGTAAACCATAGTTTGTGTCAAATAGCATGTGAAACGTACCGAGGTGACGTCTTAGATCCGGTGAAATATCTTAGGATACAACCACCATACATTGTGGTCATGCTACAACAACAACCAACAAAAGGCGGAGGGCAGTCCAAAGTGGTGGATGGTACCATTTGATTAAGTGTTGTCATCCACCCACAAAGTACCAAAACGAAGCGTCGTGGATATATGATGAGGAAGTTTGTCCAAAAAGCCATTGTCAGACGCATCAATATCAATGTTACGTACATACGCCCTCCACTGCTATGACACCTCTGGGAAAAGGGTCCACATTTGGATAAACACACTTTCCTCTTTGCCCTTTGTGACCTACACCACCATCGCCCATTTTCTGTTCCATGAGCACTGAGGCCTTTTCATGAGTCTCCTCGGAGAGCTTTGGCCGTTTCAGAGCCTTGACTCTGCAGATGGAGGTGGATGGAGACCTTGGGCCGCTTGTCTCTGATTCATCCAAATCATCGCTCCCTTGAAACGCTGCGAAGGTGAATGTTTGCCGCTGAGAGGCATTAAAAAGGTGTTAATCATGGATTTGTGCCAAACGCGTCATTAAAACACACAATAAATAGTCCAGGGAGTTGAGTTTTCTCACAAGGTCACGCTGTGAGTAACCTTTATATATAAAGCAGTGGTCTCAAACTCACATGACCTGGGGGCACCGGCCAGGATGTCTCCTTCTAAGGGGGCCGTGTTGAACTTCAATGGAAAAGCCTGTTTTGTTTTTTGTTACGTTTTGTTTTTCTCCCGCACATTCGTGAATTGCCTCGTAATCCTGATAGGAATAACTCTCTTACGGTCTATTTCATTCTATTTCATATTTCAAAAACATTTGTGTGGATTAATTAAGCATTGTGATTAGAAAAAAAATGCTTTATCGGGCCAGATTTATCAATATATTATCACCATGTAGTGGGCAACATTAAATTGTCTCGCGGGCCGGATGTGGCCCCCGGGCCTGTAGTTTGACACCCCTGATATAAGGTGAGAGGAAATTAAATACAGTGTGGGGCCTTATTATCCCCCGTGACGATCTGATCAACTGGCTGCATTGACTGTGTCCTCTCTCATGTTAAACAGTGGGGAGGAGCTCATAAATACCCAGGATGCTCTCTCTCCCTGTTTGCCTCGTCTACAGAAGATATCCAACACACAGCACTGTGGCGTGGAGGTGGTGCGGTTTAAGCAGCCACACCTCTCTTGGGTCTAGGTAATTGGGCCGGGGATCAGAGGTGGCTGTACGCCTGTTGCTCGTCAGAGCCATCAACGAGCAACAGGTAAATCACCCATCCCCCCCCCACACACACACACACACACACACACACGGGAGAGCCTCAGTGATGACATGTTTCCGTCTGCTCCCGGCTTGTTACATCATGCCACTCTGCAATAAAATGATGTGTTTGCAACATCTCTGCCTGTGTCTCTGTGTCGGAGGGCCCTGAAAACGCCTCTCGGGTGGTGAGTGGCAGGCGGAACGGCCACAAGCACATTTGCAATGCATAGTGAACCATTCAATAAAGCAACATTCTCAAATTCAAATCGCAAGTCCATCGTTTTGAATGGGCTCAATCATCGGCATAGTGTGAGGGATTCTTTGAGGACGGCCAATGTCAAACTGGTAAAATAAAGAATCCAAGCCTGGCGGCTGGAGGTCGGTAGGTCGTTCTACTTCAGATAGAAATCAACATTTGTATACAAGAGTGATGCAAATATGAAACTAATTAGAATTTAAAAGAATTAAACAATTAAGACAAAGGTCAGCGAATGTGAGAACGGTGCGCTGATGGATGGATATTTTGCGTACGCTGCTGAATGTGGTACGAGTTTTAAATATTTATCTCCGTGCGCAGAGCACAGTTCCATTTCCCATGAGACAGAGGAGCTGCTGTATAAATTAGTCGTGTTATCTGCGAGGAGCACGCTCGGCATTTAAACGTATTATCGGGACGGGGAAACAGTCATGGGTGCCCCCGCTGGAACCCTCTAGGGATTATACGCAACCCAATGCAAAGACACATGACGTTTTCTATAAATGGAACGCAACTGGGGCTCCGGTCGTACTTCTCATGATAGTAGTCGTAGTCGCGATTTATGTTACAGCACTGCTCCTGGTATGTGTAGTGATAACAGTGATGCTAGTTTTGATAGGAGTCGTAATAGCACTTCTTGTCACAGTTGTTCCCGGAATCATAGTGATTGTTGTATTTGTAGTACTAGCTGTCTCGTAGAGATTGTAGAGATGGTAATAATTCAAACAGCGGGGGTAGTAGTTCTTTTACTATAAGTGCCAGGAGCATGTGTTGTGATCACGGGTCCCAGGATGTGCTCTTGCTTTGCAGAAAATCAATCAATGATGCATCATTGATCGATGATGACTTGGTGCCTCGGCTAACTGGACCTCCCCTATAACATCCCAACAGCAATTTTGACAACAATGTATGTAATGGCTGTTGATTTCTTTGGCCAGCACTTGCACACCCTCATCTGCGCAGATGCACATTTAGAGGCAAATTCGGATTCGGATTGCGGCTGCTAATAGCACCATGATTTGCGCGTCAATTGCACGCGCTATCTGCTCCCGTCTCAGCATCAGAATCACAAAAGATATTACGCTAATGATATGCCAGCACAAACACGCCCATAAAGTTTGTTTTATGTCTGATCGCAATTATCCATGTGGCAAAGTATAAATGGTCTCTCTACACCAACAACACAGTAGGTAGGACAATGGCAGAGAGAAGGAGAAAAATTGGTATCAATACTGATGCGGCACGGGACACACAGTGCTTTTTTCATTTTGTTAAATTAGGATAGATAGAAAAATAAACAAATCTAAAAGAAAAACACGCTGTTTTCTTTTGTTCTGTTTTGTTTGGAAAACAGGGACCGGAGAAAGCCCAAATGCATAATAGGCCACATTTGGGGGCATTGAGGTGCAATTTCCATCAATGGCGAAATCTTGCTCTGGGGTCTCCCCGGGCATCGGAAATCCGAGTTAATTCTCGAAACGCAGGGGTATTTAATTTTTTTTTTTGTGTGGCTCTTATACTCTTCCGTATATAATAACCACATTTTTTTTTTTCTTTCTTTCATTCTCCAATCGAAACAAAAAACAGGCTTTGAGCGGAGCTGTCCATGGTCCTGAAGCCTTAAGCCACTGCAGGAGGAGTGTCGGACGGAGGCTGTGGTTCAATGCCAGTGTAACCGCGTTAAATGTAAAATGGTGTTTGTTACTCAGTTTTTATACAATAAATTAGTGTCAACAAGTTGCTTTGGAAGTGTGTTTTGAAAACCATCACGGACAGCTCATTCCGCTGCCTTTGGATGCCGTGACAGTAATAATAATTATATAAATAATGTGAAAATATAAGATAAGATAAGATAAAGTCCCACACCGGGGAAATTTACATTGTTCCAGCAGCAAAAAGGGGACAGCAGAAAATAGAGAGCATATCAAGGGAAGCACTTTAAACAATATAAAATATATAGAAAAATAAATAAAATAAAATAAAAACCAGAATTAGGAACCTGGGTACATAATTTACAGATCAGTGGAAAGCATGGGCGTGACACCCCTTTTAAATGCACTTCAGTTGCACCAGCTCGCTCAAGACGATTGCGTTTGTTACCACCAGGTCTCTGCTCTCTGCAGGTCTCTGGTTGTTGACGGTAATAGCATCACTCTGACTGCGTGTGGCTATAAGCACCGGTGTTTGTGAATTGGATGCTTTTTGCAACGAGGCTCATTTGCATAGAAAAGGGCAATTGTGCGGCAAATGTATGAATAATACCGAATTTAAATACACGTGCGGTGTGGGGATGGTGGAGTTGAGCAGCCACTCCCGACCTGGATCTGGGTAATTGGTGCCCAGGATCAGAGCGGCTGCATACCTGTTGCAGGTTAAAAACCCCCATCCCCACACACACTCAGGATAGGAGCCCGTGTCATGATCTATCTGCTCCTGGGCTAATTCCAGCTAGCCCACTCTCTACAATAAACTTGTGTAAGAACCCCCGTCTTCTGTGTCTTTGTGCCGGAGGGCCCTGAAAACGCCATTTGGATGGCAGGTGTTGGGCGAAACTGCCACAACGTGCAAATAGCATCAGCACACCAAGACACCCTTCTTTGGCAATGGAGCGATCGGCGGCAATCAGTTGACCCGGTCTCTCAACACCAGAACAAGGGAAAAACATTCTGATGCCAATCACTCGGGTTGACTCCCAATCATTAAATCAACAAATAAGGCTTCAGTTGAAAACAAGTCTGACCTTTTTCAACAAACAAAACCCAACTGGGCCAACTGTGCGAACACAAATTTGGCCTACGCTGTGCACACGCACGTCCCCAGATCCTGCCGGCACGTCGCTAAGCCTCCGAACGGTCGGGAGGCTCTTTTGTCATCAGCAGATGGACCGGGAGCCCAGAGTTTTCGTTCGCCCTCAATGACGCCATGTCACCAATTACTTCTCCCTAATCTGACATAAACCTTGGGAAAAGGACACCAGTGAGCGTGACAGAAATACTGTCAGGCAGGTTTATTCCCTCCCTAAAAAGGTTGGTGACACTGACAAATAGTTTGATGTTGTTGGGGAGTGAAGAAAAGGGAAATGTGAGGCATTAGGACTGTGAGGAAATGCAATTATTGAGGAACTGGGTGGAGAGGGTGAGTTTGTCCGAGAAACAGACACCGGCTTTTGATGAAATTCTGAAGGCGCCGGTTGGAGAAGAATGGCGCTTAGTGCCGGAATTCAATCTCGTTTTATGTTAACGCGCTGATCTCCACCGCGCAGCTCTTCGTAGATTGGGAACGAGTGTGAACCGTCTCATTCGTACGTGGAGGGAGGAAGAGGGAACTCAATAAAGGGGCACATCAGAGGAGATTATGTTTCGGGACAGCAGCTATTGTGGGCTTGAATAACTCTCGTGCCGAAGTTAATCAATCTCCGGTCCATATTATCCCACATTCATTATAACAGCATTTCATAAAGGAGGACAGTCATTTTCAATGTCAATGAAGCACCCAAACACCAGTCAAGCACTGGAGATGTGTAAATAGTTTTAATTATGTAAATTCAGGGAGAAGTGTGATATGTCATTTGATTTGGAGGGGTGGTTGTACAAGGGCTTTGAGTAGATGTCTCATCCGTCTGATTGAACCTCGATTTCGCCGTCCTGCTGGTAATGGAGAAGGAAAGTCAAACGAAAACTCTGAGCGGCTTCCAACCTCTCGCAAAGCAGCATGGCGGCGAAGGGAAATCCTAGAATAAGTTGGTGAGGCAATTTTTTTTTAACTCTGCCTCCTTTGGAGATATACAAAGTCATTACCATTGTGGAAAAAAAATGGTCCTAGGTCGACGCATTATCGGTTCAGTATCTTCCAAGATAAAGGAAAAAAACAGAGAAAACATCTTCTCGTTTGAAGATGATGTAATTCTATAGTGTAGCGCTTAAGAAAAAAAAAATCATTGACGGGAAAACAGGGATCGCATCATAGGTGGGATCAAAATTTTGACTGCTGAGTGTCATTACAGGTTTGAATATACATAAAAGTAATAACATTCGGAATTGACATCTATTTTCTGATGTCAGCAGACATGGTGGAGAAGTGACGGAGTCTAGAGAATACAGCTGGATGAACGGGGGGGGGGGGGGGTTGGGGGTTTATGCTTGGACACGGTCACTTGGACGCTCCCAACTCCCAGTCTGCTGAATGACGACTACAGGACTATTAATTACCACATGTCTGCGTCCCATTTTACAGGCTCTCATGCGGGAAATGTTGACGCACTAATGCACCGGCAGGTGCCATGACAACCAGACAGATGAGAGGGTCACCTGATAGTATTTATTAAAGGAAATCCAACTTACCTCTGTGCGGATGCATTTATCTCCCTGCGGTGCAGCGGGACTACATGGATATGATGCTTCTTCCCAGATACAGTCACACACACGGACAAAAAATAATGAGACAACATGAGACGAGGGGAACTGAACTGCAAATGAGCGACTACATTTGAACGGCCGTCTCCAATCGCGGTCCAGACATGCAGCATATCAAAACTTTGCCCCTTCCCTGCCGTGCACACGGCCATCATTTCACAACACAGAATCCGCGCGCATCCATTAAAGAGCAGAATGCGCTCTGGGAAATCGTATCGGATGCGGCGGTGTGCATCATCCGTGCAGCCCAGCATCCCCGAGCCGCCGCGTCGAGCATCATAACACGTCGGATCTCACATCTACAATTACAGTAAACCCCTCTGTATATATTTGCCTACTTATTGGGTATTAGCGGCTTGGGCGTACACTGGCGCAGGGAATCGCGCTGACTGACATGCAACAGCAGGTTATCTAATCACACCCCGCGCAAGAGCTGGGGATGTGTAAACACGGCCGCCGAGGCTCGGCTCACATTTCCATTTCCGCGACGAGGCGCGTTTATTAACGCCGCCCATTAAAGTCGAATTAGCCGCGATTTCTCGCCGAAAAAAAGTTGCGCGGATATCGCGCCGAGGGAAGCCCGGAGTCGAAGGCGCCTGCCCTCCTGTACAATCAGGAGGATTGTCGTTATTCCTTTCGATTCCCAAAGGAATGCTGCGTGTCGGGGAAATGACGAGCAACTAAGAAATTGAGCCACTTCTCAGGAAGGCATTGTTAAATTCTGGATTCACTGAAGGAGGATTAGCGGGGGAACTGATTTCGATTAAACCCCGTCTGTGAAACTGACCCCAAGCGTTATGAGCTTATCCATCCCAGGGCTTTCTGCTGTGTCTATCAGCGAAGCGGATGAAGGATGGTGCGACGGCTCGCAAGGGTTTTATGAGACTTCCCTGGTCACCGTTGATCTCGATCTCCGACGATTTCCATAAAACATGCAAGTCCTGCATCTACAGAAGAAGAGCCATCACCATCGTAACTTTTTCGGTATATGAATGGCGGTACAGGGAGATAGAAAGTTCGGTCAACATAACGTTACATAAAGATGACCTTTCTGCGGTGGGAATTGGAACTCCTTCCCCCATTTCAAGCCTCATCAATAATGCAAAACTGGCGCGACGGCGGCGGAAAGCGCTTTGTTTCGGTGGTTTTAACGTTCACACTTTCTGACACGTCCACCCCGAAGTGTCCCGCGTTGGTCTCCATCCGAGGACATCTTCGGCTGAGTTCGATGCCGTCCACGCGCTAGTTTGCCGCTTCGCGTCAGCGTAAAAGGCGAAAAAGAAAAGGTCTGGCGTGTCGGTAAATGTCGCGGGCTAAAATATTAATTGGCCTCGCTCTGCGTGCACGCCGCGGCGCATTGATCTGCGGTGGCTGTTTTTTCAGCCTCCTCTGCTATCTGCCGTCCAACACATTTGGGCTGTTCCCGGGAGACCGGGCTTCCTCCACACATTCTGTCTTTTTAGCCTCGCTCCCTCCCTCCGACTTATGCTCGCTCTCCCTTTTCTGCCCCCACAATCCCTCTCTCTCCCCCTCTCTCCAACTCCCACTCCCCCCCCCCCCTCCCTCGCTCTCTCTCTCTCTCCCTCACTCTCTCTCTCTCCCTCACTCTCTCTCTCTCCCTCTCTCTCCCTCCCTCTCCCTCCCCCTCTCTCTGTGCTGTCATGCTGATCCTGAAGCCTGTTCATCTCACACCCCAAATGACGAGAGGCAGGACCCGCATATACCGCCACTGACAATCTTTCAGAACAATAACAGGATTTTTGGTTGTTGTCGTGGAAGGATTGGCTGGACTCCATTTTTACATTGTAATTTTTATTAATAGACAGAATTTTTTTACAGTTTACTGTGTAATTTCCTTTGGTTTATGGGCTTATAGCCAACATTTTGTTCACTGTTCATGGCATACTATCTCTAATACCAGGTTTATTGTACATTTTCACTGTTTATTTCATAGGCTATAGGAATGTAATTTTGGACATGATTTTAAAATGTTTAGGCCTTTTTAATTTTTTACTTTAATCTTTTGTTATTTTCAGGTTATATCTATTTTTCTATCCGTCGACTGTTTGCCTAGAGCGGTGAAATGGCGAGAACCTGGTTGGGCTAAGCCCCTGATGCATCCTAGCAACACCCGGCAGTTAACTGTACAATTTTCTATTATATTGCCATTTTATTTTTAATATATTTTATAAAAATATATCCAACATTAAAGCCTTTTGGATTGTGAGGGCACAATATGTGTCCTCACAATCCGGATGCCCTGTTAATGAT
>NC_137198.1:19497592-19790092 GCF_960531495.2 Zeus faber
GTTCTAACGAGACCCCAACCATGCCTGCGCGTTGGGGTCAAGATTAAGAGTAAAAAAAAAAACGTTGAGCTGGGCTGGACCCCTAATAATAACATAATAATAACTTTCATACACGGCGTGTAACTCAAAGTGCCTTACGTTAAAAGAAGGACGTCAGATAGTGACAATAAAAGCCAAGCAAGCAAAAAAAAATGCATTTACAGAGCAGAATAATAAAAGTGAAGAATATTTAGAGGGATGAAATAAATGACAAACAGGGTAAGAATAAGCAAATCATTTCCTTATTTCAATGAGTCGGGGATTTTACCGTCATGACACCCAAAACGCACAAAATAAACCCATGTGCGAACCTTTCTTACCGGTATCGTCTTTCTTCATAACTGTTGTTTCTTTCCCGCCTACTTCCTAGATTCTCTGAGACACGCCTACACATAAACACCCACCCAGGGTTTCTTACAATGTCGGCCAAAAATCACGTCCGCTCTCTTTTCCTCCGTCCCATCTCTTACCTCTGTCTCACCTAAACATTTGTACCCTGGTCCCATAGCAGCGCCATGCAGCGGCCAGACGCTGTTGACGTGTCGCGACAGGTGGCTGCAACGGCGACTGAGGCCTCTACAGTGGGTTTCTCCATGTCAGGTGAAAAGGGCCCATCGGCGCACGAACCACAAATCGTAGCGTGACCGGCTCACAGCAAGGACCTTTTTTGAGGCGAAGCGGAACGTGACCGGCTTGAAACAGGGCGCCCCGGCGCGCAGCTCTGCGGCAGTAAGCGTATCTCACAACGCAATTACGTGGAAGAGAAATGTTTCCGCGGAAAAACACACGGGCACAACCGACAAATGACTTTGGTTCGATTTCTATGGATCGGCGCCTGGATTTCCAGGGATTTCCACGGACGGGCAGTATCTGCTCTTAGGTCTCTTACGTCTACTCTGTAAGTGTGTTGAAGGCGCTGAGCAGTAATACAGTTATCCAGCATGGAAGGTTATCCAGCATGGAAGGTAAGTACAACATCCACTGCCCGCCCTTCCCGCGCCCCCGCCCGCCCCCCGCAATCCCACTGAGGCGGGCAGGTGTGAGAAGCCGAAACGCCATTACAGACGCCTTAATGAGCGCCCCGTATGTGTATTCCTCGGCTCGCCCCCCCACGGCGGTCCCTGCAGGGTCCTATCTGGGTCCGCCTCATCAGACATGCTAGATGGAGGAGATAACCTCCATCCGTCTTCATGACTGTCTGCCTTTTATTGCCCTGGGAGAAACGTTGCTTCCACAAGCTCTTCCCCTCCGTGGGCAGCGGGAAAAATAATATTAGTTTACGCCGGGCGGCCTTGAGCTGATTTGTAACTCTCGAGCCGAGCGTGTTTTTTAATACCTGCAAAGACTTTGGTGTTGGGAATTTGCGTCGAAAGACTCATATGGAGGTGTCGCCGAGGATTATTTTCCAGGATGAAGACAAGTATTTGCTTTTACCTTGATGTTTTGCCTCAGATTATATAACTATAATTATGCAGCAATAACGACACAGCTGAGAAACTTCCTCATAAACCTATAAAAACACTTGTCTGCTTTTGCCGCTACTTGGTGCCACCAAGTAGCGGCTCGCACCAACCAGCACTCAGCTATTTGTTTTCTCGTCCGTCGTGGGGTTTATTCCCTGTTAATCCCACATCCCCTGATGGAAACAGTCTTTATTGGAATATGCTTTGATTCCTTGGATCAATGTCACATTTCTTACTTCGTGAACCGCTTTAGAACGGAGACGAGGAGTATCCTGCTCTCGTCACCATGGTACATGCGAAAATGATGCTCCCCAAGCAGGCAAAGCAAATCATCCGACATCCTTGGAAGGTAGGAGTAAAAAATAAACCCATGAGGGCAACTGCAAGCCATCCTCACATGACTCCATCCTGGTGCTTGAGCCTCTCACGGTGGCCCGCTGGTAGACCTATAATCGAATATAATCAAGTAGCATTTTATTACTATCCAATACGACCTCAGATCTGCCAGTCAGGCGGAAACAGTCGGCAGTGTCAGTCTCCCTTATTTTTATTCAATCAGACTTTTAAATAACGAGCGTAAATTTCAATCTCCAAACGTTGAGATGCAGATAAAACTCTAAGTCTGTCGCTTTTCGTAATTGTTGAGCTGTCAGCCTTTGACGGTTCCAAAGTGATTCAATTTATTTTTCTGGGGATTTGTCGGGACTGCTCTGGGGGAGGTCACCGTCTCCCTTCGCGGTGGACGGTGGACCTCGCATGCCAATGTCCACGCCGTGACTTCCTACGCGGAAACGCAGCACCACTCTCAACATGCGACGGAATGGTTCTCAGCCAATGACTCACCGGGATATATATGCTGGTCTTTCTTTAACAATTTTTTTTATAAAGCTATGATTATTATATCACATTCGATTATTATATAATATATATAGGGTATATATTAAAATTGTCCCTTACATCCCATTCCGCTATGATTGTCGTTTATCATGCAGTAGAGGACTTTCTATAATCACGCCAGTTATAGTCTGTGGTTAACTCAGTGGTAATCCTGCGTGTAGTTGAGCTGTTAGTCAGCCGTCTGTATTTCCAAGCTGCTCCAGCCGTCCGTAGGCTTACATATACACCACCATGCCAAGCGTACATAGTAAACTGTTAAAGCCTACACCTACTTTCATGCCGCTTCTCCTTGCACTTTGGTCCAGCCACCAAAAACCACACTTGTGACAGGCAATGGACCCGGTAGAGACCCATTTACGGCAGGCATGTCTTCCATGGTTTGGGAAAAAATGGCGAATATGAAACATGGAGAACATGGCGCATGGAGAACATGAAGCATGGAGAACATGGCACATGGAGAACATGGCGCATGGAAAACATGGCGCATGGAGAACATGGCACATGGAGAACATGGCGCATGGAAAACAAGGCGCATGGAGAATATGCCGCATGGAAAACAAGGCGCATGGAGAACATGGCGCATGGAGAACATGGCTCATGGAGAACATGGCGCATGGAAAACATGGCGCATGGAAAACATGGCGCATGGAGAACATGGCGCATAGAGAACATGCCGCATGGAGAACATGGCCCATGGAGAACATGGCGCATAGAGAACATGGCGCATAGAGAACATGGCGCATGGAGAACATGGCGCATGGAGAACATGGCCCATGGAGAACATGGCGCATGGAGAACATGGCCCATGGAGAACATGGCGCATGGAAAACATGGCGCATGGAGAACATGGCGCATGGAGAACATGGCGCATGGAGAATATGGCGCATGGAGAACATGGCGCATGGAGAACATGGCGCATGGAGAACATGGCGCATGGAGAACATGGCGCATGGAAAACGTGGCGCATGGAGAACGTGGCGCATGGAGAACATGGCGCATGGAAAACAAGGCGCATGGAGAATATGCTGCATGGAAAACAAGGCGCATGGAGAACATGGCGCATGGAGAACATGGCGCATGGAGAACATGGCGCATGGAGAACATGGCGCATGGAAAACATGGCGCATGGAGAACATGGCGCATAGAGAACATGGCGCATGGAGAACATGGCGCATGGAGAACATGGCGCATGGAGAACATGGCGCATGGAAAACATGGCGCATGGAGAACATGGCGCATGGAGAACATGGCGCATGGACAACATGGCGCATGGAGAACATGGCGCATGGAGAACATGGCGCATGGAAAACATGGCGCATGGAGAACATGGCGCATAGAGAACATGGCGCATGGAGAACATGGCGCATGGAGAACATGGCCCATGGAGAACATGGCGCATGGAGAACATGGCGCATGGAGAACATGGCGCATGGAGAACATGGCCCATGGAGAACATGGCGCATGGAGAACATGGCCCATGGAGAACATGGCGCATGGAGAACATGGCCCATGGAGAACATGGCGCATGGAGAACATGGCGCATGGAGATGGACGTCTTATTATACTGCTCAGAGCAGAGCATTTCCACCAGCTCTGCTCAGCTCCACACCGAGCTACAGAGCCCAGCATCATCTACAGCTCCTGTCATAATGTTGACTGACTGAAGTGAAGGAAAGAAAGAAGGAAACAAACAATGGTCGATGATTCACAACAAAGAGAAAAGGTGGAACAATTTATGACCGAAGCCAAATATTTACAATATACTGTAAAGCAACGGAGAATCTAGGATACACCATCAATCATTTTGGGTCCCAGAGCTACCCTTGGTGCCTGTTCAGTCTGCTTCTTCGATGCTGAGAAAAATCACTTTGGAACCATCCTTATTTGGGCAAACGGCAAACTCACCGGGCCTATTACTCATAGTTCAGGAGTACAGAGGTTCACCTTTAACCGGGTTTGCTGAGTCATTCTGGTCTCCGGTGGCACAGCGGAGTTACAGCTGTTTCCAGAGGGGTCCGGACTGCGAAGGGCTCGACGGCCGGAAGGCTGCGAGAGTGTCGCCGAGTGGATCCAACGTGTCGCCGGTGAGGTGAAAAGAAGTCTGCGTGGCGGCGTGTTGAGCGTGCGCGATTGTGTGCTCGTACCATTTGGACTTTTTATGATACGTATGCAAATTTATTTTACTGCACCGCACTTTAATTTACTGCACCGAGAGAGACGTGTATGATACAATATCTTATTATGAACCGGTCTACACTGTTGAAATATCAGCACTGGGATACAAAGCCCTCCTCACGGGACTCCAAAGCCTTCTGTGGTTGCCTGCATTTAATAAAAGACGACCCACGTGCGAGTGCACACAAGATCGCCCCCACGCCAGCGTTCTCACGCATCCCCTCCCTCCCTCCCCCTGTCAAGGTCCGGCATTCCGAGTCTGGTCTGTGTCATGCCTGAGGATTTCTCATGAGTCATTCGTCTCGCGCGTCTCCGAACGGGCAAAATCATTTGCGGCTGGGCCACCTGGAACATTGATAAGGCGGATATTGGAGGAAAAATTAACTTAACGAATGGAGCGATTTCTTAGGGGGGGGGGGGGGGGGGGGGGGGGGATAATGATTGCTGGTGACGTGGCGCAGTAACAGATGACACATCAAGAAAAAGTCTGAAAACCCTCGCTGCGCTATAAGCAGTTTATTGCTCTGGACAATCCTGACAGCACTCTGACATTAATTGCCCTTTTCGAGAATGAGGGTGGCAACAAATCACTCCGTGTGTGTGTGTGTGTGTGTGTGTGTGTGTGTGTGTGTGTGTGTGTGTGTGTGTGTGTGTGTGTGTGTGTGTGTGTGTGTGTGTGTGCGTGTGTTTTTCCCCCCACTTGCTGATAGCAAAAGGAGTTGCAACAGGCAGAAAAGGTTTTTTTTGAAGCCGTAATGTTGGACACGGAGGAACAGCCTTGATCACTGGCTGGACCCCGGCGGCGGTAAAAACACATTCAATTCTTGTCTATACACAATATCAATGGCGGCGGCGCGGCTTTCTGCCTGGGCGCTAGATAAGGATACATATTCGTCCGAATATGACACAGATGCACACGGCCGGGGGAAAAAAAAAAGAAAAAAGGTCAAATATCAGGAAAAAGTGGAAGGAGGGTGGGTTTTGTGAGGATTCGCAGCGCACTAAAGTCAGTGCTTTTCCGTGTCCGTGAATGAGAGAAAGATTTCCACGGCGATTGACAGGCACCTTGCATTAACGTCTTCTGTGCAACCACGCAAGGGATATGCATGTGTATCACACAAGGACGCCTGACGACCCCAAAAACACAGGAGGGGATCGGATAATAATAGCACGTCGAAGCAGAGCTAGAGTTGGAATAAGTCCGCACAACATGCGTTTCCTTCAACAGGCACCGCGGGTCTCCCTGGGGAGCCGAGAGGGAGCGTGCCGGACGCAGGTGAGACCGGCTAGCCGCAGGAGACACTGCCGGATGGCGGAAGAGCGGGCTTTGTGTGAGTCATCCGAAATGGTTCCTTCTTCTAAAGGAGTAAAATAGCTGCAGATGTGTCAAAAAAAAAAAGAAGAAGAACCCGCTTATAACTTCAAGGTGGCGGTGCTGCTTTAGAGGCTGCTCGAGAGTCGGGCATGGTACGCGGGAAGATTTAACCAAATATGTTTTTTGTTTTTTTTACTGAATCGATGTTAAAACGGTGTAAAGTCTCGTCAAAACAGAGCCCTATTTCTGGGTTCAGGGGAAATGCTTTACCATCGAGACCGAGGCGGACAAACATGAAGCGCGTGGGTTCCAAAAGCACTGCATGGGGGCATTCATGCCAACCCAGCTTCGGCTGTAGTGAGTGATTATATCACAGGAGGATCTATATGGGTCCTGCACGTTGCATGATTGCCTTTCACGGTCAATATCCACGCTATATGACATGCATGTTTTTGTAATATACAACATTTTTTTTTATTATTTACAGCATTGATCAAATAAAGAAGCTTTGGAAAGAAAGATAAAACTCCCGTCCTTCCCGCAGCCGTGGTTGAGAATGTACAGTATGTGATGCTGGGGGCGGGGCTGCTGGGCCGGGGGGGAATCAGCCTTTGTTGCTTTGGACTCCAACGGCTTTTCGGGGAGCTCTGGCATCATTTCGGAAGGCATTGACATTATTTGTCCGATCATATATCGGGCCTAGTCATGAACATGGCCAGGGCACACTGGCCGAACTGTGTGCGCTCACAGACGTTTTGATGAATCTGTTTACTTTCAATTACGTTTTTTTTTTGTTTTTTTTCCGCCCCCTTTAATTTATTTTCTATAGATGGCCATATTTTGTCCGGAGAGAAAAATTTTAGAGCCCTTTTATTTTGCATATACCGAACTTTGTTCCAACTGATGTTCCAGCTTCCTTATAATTGTGAGACAGCACTGACCCCATCTGACTCCTACGGACGCCATTGTACTACGCTCCATCGGTGGATGTAAGGTGGAGGCAGGTTGGGTGGGAGCTTGGTGACATACAGTATCTTCGTAGGGAAGCTATAGGACATTATCTACTCCCTGTATCTCAAACACACTCTCCTGGTTATAGACATGAAACTCTCACCTTGATGTCCAACATGACTCCATAACTCCAACACCAATGTTTTGCAATTTCCCTTTGGGGATGAATAAAGTATCTATCGATCTATCTATCTATCTATTTATCTATCCATCTATCCATCTATCCATCCATCTATCCATCTATCTAGCTATCTATCCATCCATCCATCTAGCTATCCATCCATCTATCTATCTATCTGTCTATCCATCTATCCATCTATCCATCCATCTATCTATATATCCATCTATCCACCTATCCATCTATCCATCCATCTATCCATCTATCTATCTATCCATCTTTCTATCTATCTTTTCATCTATCCATCCATCTATCCATCTATCTATCTATCTATCTATCTATCTATATCTATCTATCTGAGGTAAAAAAAAAATGTAATCTGACTCAATAGACTTCAATAGACTCGTCAAGGTGATAGTCGTTGGCAGGTCGTCCTTCTCTAGTCCGTAATGCTTCTTGGATCAGCCAAAATCCAGCTCGTGTGAAACTACTTCAGTCCCGTTGTGTGGACATATGGACCTTTCAGAATTCACAGCGTCGTTTTCATTTGCTCCTTTCTCTGAACCCATCTCTCCGTGCCGCGACATCGAAGTTGTCGCTTGTGTGTAATATCGCGGTAGATCATGAGACAGCGGTCGAGGCGTAACGAGGCAGGCTGACAGCATTAGATTTTCTGCTTTGTTGTTGTTGTGGTGGTGGTGATGGTGGTGGTGGTGGCTGTTATCCGGCCTAATTTAATCACTGCTAGCCTTCCCCAGATAGCCAGTCTCCGGCCCCGTCGGCTACAGCCCCGACGCAGATAATGTCACTTCCTCTAAAAACACTTGATTTTTTTTCCCTCTGTTGCCCGTCACAGCAATGGCAGAAACACATCGGAAACGCGAAGGGCGGTGAATATCTCAGAGACAGAAAGGACACCGGGGAGGGCCCTTCTGTTCGGTGAGAACGGAAAGCCATTGTGAACCTGTACATTTTGCACCGCAAAAGCAAAGACAAATGATGACTTTTACTGTGTGGTTATGTGTTTGTGTTTGTGTGTGAGAGACATCTGACTTGAAGAACCCCCCCCCCCCAAAAAAAAAGCAGTTGTAACAAAGACGCGTAGCGGAGCGGTATAACAGGTGGAGCTCACTTAGACCTGTCTGTCAGGTGTCGGAGAGGTCCCAGACGGCTGAATGAAACCTCCATCTATCCCGGTGCAGCCTTGGCTCTGGCAATGACGATTGAAATGAATGGTGACACTTTGGTATAATTTGCTGCGCTGGCAGAAAGCGAGATGGAACACTCACCCTTAATGGTCTACCGGGGGGTGGGGGGGGGGGGTGCCGGAACAGAAACGTCAGGAAGGAAGACACAAGAGGAAAATTTAAAGTTGCCGGTCAAGTCAAAAATCTCCGCTCCGCGTTTGAGTGAAGCTTGGATTAGTGACTGCTTACGTAGAGGCATACTGCATCGTACAGGTCAAGGTGAGAGAGAGAGAGAGAGAGAGAGCGAGCGAGAGAGAGAGAGAGCCCCCTCAACACACTTCAGGAAAAAATGAGCTTTCACACTCCTCTCTCACACTCTAACCCCAATTCCATCCGAGACAGATGTTTTTAATATGTGACCAGTGCATCTGAACCCCCAGTCTCCTTAGTACTACTGTACATTCAAACTCACTCAGTCACGCCGTCACTCACTCACCCAGTTACTCACTCACTCATTACATTTAGCAGACGCTTTTATCCAAAGCGACTTACAATTATTCAAACGCCGACGGACGCAGCCATCAGGAGCAATGAGAGGTTAAGTGTCTTGCTCAAGGACACTACAGCATGCTAGCAGGAGGAGCCTGGGATCGAACCAGCAACCTTTAGATTACTAGCTCTACCTCCTGAGCTACCAGGAGTAGCTCACCAGTGGTAGCTCACTCACCCACTCACTCACTCACTCACTCTCTCACCAACCCAGTCACTCACTTGCTCCCTCCTCATACACACATATCTCGTTCCTCAGACTCCATCATACTTTGTCTGTCTTGCTTCAATTTTCATCAATCAATTCCCGTCTCTCTCTCTCTCTCTCTCTCTCTCTCTCT
Source organism: Zeus faber (assembly GCF_960531495.2). NCBI lineage: Eukaryota > Metazoa > Chordata > Actinopteri > Zeiformes > Zeidae > Zeus > Zeus faber. The sequence goes on from NC_137198.1 coordinate 19,506,688, forward strand.
CTCTCTCTCTCTCTCTCTCTCTCTCTCTCTCTCTCTCTCTCTCTCTCTCTCTCTCTCTCTCTCTCTCTCTCTCTCTCTCTCTCTCTCTCTCTCTCTCTCTCTCTCTCTCTCTCTCTCTCGTTATATTTCACCCCAGCAGCGAGGGAGGCAAAGGCAGCCTCCACTGCTCTCTCAACTTTTTGTTTAAAATATGTGCTGTAGGAATATATATCATTAGACAGAGTGCATGCCCACACACACACACACACACACACACACACACACGCACGCACACACACACACACGCACACACACGCACGCACACACGCACGCACACACAATCTAAAAGGAAAATCTAATGTCAAGTAACTGGTTACCCCGCATGTACACAAAAAAACATATTTGTGAATAATTTTGACTCCAACATTTTAAAGGTCCAAAAAAAAGGAGCTACAGTTACATCAGTGGACATTGGCCCCGTCCTGCGTGAAACGTTTGAAACGCATCTTTTTTTGTTTCTTGAGAAGTGAGTGCTGTTTGGTCTCATCGCATGTTTGCAAGGAATGAAATTAGTTTGCGGCGTCTCCATTAAAAGCTGAAAAAAGCCTCTCCAAATTTAGGAATCCCGACCACACGGTGATGCGTCTGCCCCGATGGATGTGATTGATTTGTTTCTATTCATCTTATGACGAGCGCTGTTTTGGTGTAACACCTGAACTGACCTTGCGGGGATTGTTAAAGTGTTGCTGGTTGGTAGGTTTGTCGTCACATTTTCTCCGTTTGTCCCGTGATTTGGACATTGACGTTGCGAATCATGAATGACGTTGTTAAACGATGTTAACTGCGTAACGATGGCGAACGCGTCCACCCCTTCGGCGTTACGGGGTGGACGGGCGACTCTTTGAAATCGCTGTGACACTGCGAACGTGGGCCGAGAATGTTTTTGACACGAAAACAGCTTTTTTAAATGTATCCGCATTAAGTGTGGATATGGCCTGTACAGTATATCTCATGCCCCAAAATGGGGCATGAGATATACTGAAAAAATAGAAAAATTAGCGTTGATTATTAGCGTCAGAGTATGGATACAATATCTTGAGGGGGAAATATTGCGATACTACGCTGTATCGCTTTTATCTCCCCACCCCTAGTTGTTGTTGTTGTTGTTGTTGACAAGCGAATTGGGCATTGTTTCACCGAGCTGCTGGGTGAGGTGAGGGGTATGTGTGTGTGTGTGTGTGTGTGTGTGTGTGCACGCATGTGTGTGTGTGTGTGTGCGTGCGTTGAAGCGGGGGAAGATAAATTCTAAATGGAAAAGTGAAACAAAAAAAAAAGGAATAAAATAAAATGGCTGCGGGGCAGAGATAGAACTCATTAGCAAGTTCAGCTTCAGTCCGGCCTCAGCCCGAGAGGAGCGACGCCGACGGCCTCGGACGCGTTCCTCCCTCTCGCACTCCGCCGACTCCCCCGCACACCTCCCGTCGCTCCTCCTTTCCCCTGAGGTCACTCCCTCCCTCCGTCAGTTTTTCCCGCACTCTCTCCGTCCTCCGTCTCATTTCGCTCCCTCTCGTATCGCTGGGGTCCCTCTTGTGCTATCCTTCTCCGCCTCTCTTTCTTTCTCGCGCTCTCGCAACTTTTCTTGTCCCTCGCTCGCGCGGCCCATCCTTCATACTCTCGCGCTGTACCTGTGATAAATTCCCCTTTCTGTCTCTCTTTTCGAGAGGGGAGGGGAGGGAGAATACGGAGCTGGCAGCGGTGCCTCTGAGAGCTATCGCAGGAAGACAGGCCCTCACAGGACGTCACGCTTTGCTACAGCCCAATACTGAAGGTGTGTGTGTGTGTGTGTGTGTGTGTGTGTGTGCGTGTGTGTGTCTGTGTGTGTCTGTATACAGATTGTGAACATGTGCACCCGGTGTGTTTATTAGAGGTGGGGAAACTCTAGCCACCTCACAATTCGATTTTGACTCAGAGTGCCACGATGCGATTGTGCCCAACGCCTCGTTCTTACGGGTCGAGGTTCGTCCTTCCTGGCTAGCTCCTTAGCTTCATTCCAGCATTATCCAACAAAATGTCACTCAAAGAACACATTTTCAACAGGCATTTTCACAGCTTCAAATGTATGGAGGACGTCAACTGTTTGTTTTCATTTGCAGTTGAACTGAGAATTTCATGTAAAGAATCTTAAGAAGAATTGGGACATCAAGTCTCATCACAGACAGACAGACAGACAGACAGACAGACAGACAGACAGACAGACAGACAGACAGACAGACAGACAGACAGATAGATAGATAGATAGATAGATAGATAGATAGATAGATAGATAGATAGATAGATAGATAGAAAAATGAAAATAAAAACATTTAAAAATTTAAAATAATAAAAATATAAGTTACCCAAAAATATAATAATTATAATAATTATTATTATTATTATTATTATTATTATTATTATTATTATTATTATAAATATACAGTTACTAATTAAATAAACCTGACAAAGAACCAGAAAGCTGAACCTAAAATGAGAAAAAAATTTGGTCATGTAAAATAAACCTAATGACAAATTATTAAAGATGAGTTAAAATAAAATTAGAAAAATAAACCTAAAATGAAACGCAAATTAAAGAAATGGAAAGGGCATTATAATAAAGTAATAATAAATAATAATACAATGTATAAAATCTCAATATATCAATATCGAATCGTGTCGTGACCATTTATATCGAAATCGGAAACACTCAGTCCTAGTTAACAGTGCACATGTTGCAAAAGGGTGTGGAAGGTAGGAGTGTGTGTGTGTGTGCGTGCGTGCGTGCGTGCGTGTGTGTGCGTGTGTGTGTGTGTGTGTGTTCAAGTTCAAGTTCAAGAGTTTGTGTGTGTGTGTGTGCGTGCTTGATAAGGTAGACGCTGGGGGCTGCACAAAGGCAGGCCGCTCCAAGCCTGTTAATTACACACACTAATAGAGCAGCTGCTGATTCACCCTCATATCAATGGGGTTCGCAGCGGGACGACGTGTACAAAGATAGACACAGGCTGCAGCTCTGCCGGGAGGCTGAGCGCGGCGGAGGAGAAGAAGGAGAAGAAGAAGAAGAAGAAGAAAAAAGACGGGAACATTAGACATGGCACCAAGGCAGCGGGTTGTCATATGTGCCTCTCGGCCCGTGGGATCGGTGCACACGATTAAAAACGAATCAAAAAGTTTCGAGGCTGCCTGAACAAACATGAGGAGGGGGGCGGGGTATTGCACTCCGCTGGTTCAAAATGCTTCTAATGCGTACGTACGGCCTTAGTTTGGGTCGTGGTGGAAATGTAATTTAGATGCTGAGAGGGAACTCACGCGGGAGGAATATCGAGGAGATGTCTATATTAATAGAGCCGCAGAGCAGCGCTCCAGATATTGCTCCTCTGTCGCGTTCCCTGACTCCCGCATCCGTCACAGGGCTCATTACGGCTGCGGCTAAACCGCACAAAAAGACAGCGTAGCGTGGGATAAGAGCTCAGGTGTCGAATCAAAACCTGAAAACCTGCAAAATCTCTTCTGAGGTCTCGGGTTTCGAGTTGACGTTCGTTATTCCCTCTTCCATGCGCTGCTCCGTTCCATGCAGGGGACTCTGGTTTCACTTGCCAAAGTCCTACAACGGTGTTGGCCACTTTTCAGGTCGTCTCCTCTATGGCACAGGAAGTTCACTTCACTAACTTCTTCATAATAATAAATAATAGTAACATGTCTCAATATATCAATATAGAATCTCGTCGGGAACCTTTGTATGGAAATCAAAATCGAATCATGAGATCCTGACCAACACCCTGCCCTAGTTAATAGTGGACGTTTTGCAAAAGGGTAGGTGTGAGTGTGTGTTTGCGTGCATGTGTTTGTTTGCTGTGTGCGCGTGCGTAACTGCCCGCGGCCTGCTCGCCCCAGCGGAGGGAGGTGAGGGAGAGCCAAAATCAATAACAATCTAACAGCGTGAATGGAAAAACACAAGTGTCCAACGAAAAAGGTACAGCGATGAGAAGAACAGGGCAACGTTTTGCTCCCCTGATGCAACAGTCTGCGACAAGCATCTCTGCGCTGACTTTGGTGGCCATGGCAACAGTGGCGTAGCAATACCAAAGACTACACGGCTTCATCTGAAACATTCCTGATCCCCCAAATGCATCACCAGAAACTGGGAAAAGGAAAAATCACTACCATACCCTGATAGTTCAAAGAAGCAGAACGTCAATATTAGTTGAAAAGATTGATGAAAATATTGCATTTTTACAGGGCAACCAACAGGAAAGAGGACAAAAGAAAGACGATCAAATGAGATGCTTTTTAAATGGTGACCAAATGAGAAGTGGCAAACTAGGCCGTGAGAGAAAGTGAGGAAGGTGTTGGGGAAAGTATCCAGAAGAGGGCGCTTGTCACTCAATGAAGCAAAGTAACCGCATTTGAACACACACACACACATACACACACACACACACACACACACACACACACACACAAACACACACACACACAAACACACACACACACAAACACACACACACGCACACAGCAAGCACACGGCAAAAATGAGGCAAGGTCCTCATATTGTAAATGAGATTCAAATCTTTTTTTTTTCCTGCCGAGTCCATTCTAATTTCACTTCTTCTTCATCATATTCCAGATACTGTGGCCCTTTAATTTGATCTCCTTCAGACTTTCCGCAGCCCGAGCTTCCATGTTCCTGCCCTCTGCTATCCATTCCGCCTGATCTTCTGGGTCGAAACAGGCCACCTCCTCACTTACGAGCTTCCTTGTCTGACACGGCTGTTAATCTAGGACACCTGTTTTGCATATGCAAATCTGTACGCGCCGCATCCTCCAATCAGTCAGACTCGGAAGTTATGGTGATTTACAAAACAAATCACAACACAATCTGAAATGTAACCAGCCACCGGCCTGCGCCGTTGTCATGGAAACAGGATGCCAAGGTAGGTATTACGTATTCAGAAGCCGTTTGGAGGGCACCAAACTGACTCGCCCGCTTGAATAGGATCAATAGACATGGGTTGTTCTACTCTACAGTACTGTTTAAAAGTTTAGGCACTTTAGATGTTTCACACCAACATTTGTCTTTGACGGTTTTTTTATTTTCTTCTGTATTAGAGTGTCAATGTGTCTGCAGCTTGACAATGATGCCAAACACACAGATAGAGTCAATAAGAACCATCTTCAGCGAAGAGAAGAACAAGGACAAGGAGTCCTGCAACAGATGCTATGGCCTCCACAGAGCCCTGATGTCAACATCATCCAGTCAGTCTGCGATTCCATGAAGAGACACAAGCAGCTGACACCTGTGAACAGTGGCAAGTTCTCCAAGGTGCTTGGAACAATCGACCTACCAAGCACCTTAAAAAAACGTGTGTTATACCTTAGGGAATTGGTGCTGTTTTAGAGGGTGGTGCGTGCGTGGTGGTGCGCGTTATTAAGGGGTGGTCGCACCAAATATTGATTCGACGAAGGTTTTTTCTGTTTACTGCACTTTGTCTGTAAAACTGTTCATGGAATTATTTTTGAAAGCATCCTCGTGCCTACAATTTTTGCACAGTACTATATATATACAGTATATATAGATATCCAGCATCGTGGTGGCTTCTCCTCCCCAGGTAAACGACGCATACGTACTCGGCCATCCACGTAAAGTAAAAGAAAAAGTGATTCATCAGACCAGGCCGCCTCCTTCCATTGCTCCATGCTCCAGTTCTGACACTCACGTGCCCATTGTAGCTGCTTTCGGCGGTGAAAAGGGGTCAGCATGGACACTCTGACCGGTCTGTGGCTACACAGCCCCATACGCAGCAAGCTGTGATGCACTGTGTGTTATGAAACCTTTCTATCATAGCAGCATTAACCTTTTCAGCAATTTGTTGGTTTTGCTGGTTCACCAAGTTTTGGTAGGTACTAACCACTGCATCCCGGGAACACCCCGCAAGACCTGTCGTTTTGGAGATGCTCCGACCCAGTCATCTAGTCATCACAAATTGGGCCTTGTTTAAGTCGCTCAGATCCATTTTTCCTGCTTCCAACAAATCAGCTTCAAGAACTGACTGTTCACTTGCTGCCTAATACATCCCACCTCTTGACAGGTGCCATTGGAACGAGATGAGCAATGTTATTCACTTCACCTGTCGGTGGTTTTAATGTTGTGGCTGATCAGTGTATATACCCAGCAGGGATGCTGATATACTGGCGCTGGAGTATTGAATAGACACTTACTCTGTGTCTTCCTGACAACACCATCTATCAGAGTAAAATACTGGCGTTTCTCGGAGCCCCAACTTCTTGTTGTTGTACTTTCTCAAGCAAATGCGGTGGAGCTGAGGCGGCCGCCACCTCGAGATGAATTGCTTTATTCACAAGTGCATACCCACCCACGTGCGCACACAAATACACATTGCACATACACACATACACACAAACATAACACAAACCGTGTGATTTAAGGGTAATGACGCATCTCCTCTATCACTGACCAGACCAGTAGTTACTTCATTTGCCTGGGACAAGCGCAGGGCTGCACCCTCGGGTTCTCTATATCCATACAGTTCAAGTACCTTGACCATAGCGATTAAAATGCATTCCAAGACGCCCTTGTGTGTATTTAGTCTATTTTTTAAAGATACTTGCAGACGCTTTGACGGTTGGGTGCGTAAGCACTAATTTAACTTTTCAATGTACACGATTGTTCGCCGCATAGTCTGGCTTTGTAACTTTCAAGCACACAAGGTGACACAGAGATAGCATGTGTCTGTCAGAATTTGAAGACCCCTTATGCCGTGTTCAGGCCACGTGATACTGGCCTGATTTTCAACTCGCCGACAGGTCTTTGGAGATCGCAGAGCGAAACCCTAGATCGGAGGAAAATCATAGCGCACTCCTGTGAACGACGGGCGTGTGGTGTGAAAAGCTCACCACGTGATCCGACTGCTCGCCGAGCGCTCGCCAATGGCTCACAGACGCCGGCGAGGTATCAAGCAGGTTTAATATCTGGTCGAGTCGGGCTAGAGTCGGGCTACAGCCAACGAGAGCAGAGATGGGGTGACGGGGGTCGAGAAGGAGAAACGGGAGTGCATGGAGCAGCAGCCAGAAACACACAACATACCTATTTTACTTTTCTTCTCTAGGATTTTAATATATTTCTTATTTAAATTCTGCTTTTATTCATTTTTTAACAGTGATTAAGAATATAATAAAAAAATAAATAATCCTGTCCCGCGCTTGGTCTTGCGTCATTTCCGGTGTCAATTCTCGCGTGCGTTTTTCGTGACAATACGCAGTTTGGAGACCCGGCAGACTCGTCGGGGAATCCTCCTGGTGAAAGATCTCGTAATGTGTGACCTCCTGTCGCCAATCAGTCATGTAGTGTGCAAACCACGAGACTGAAAGATTCCCGATCACAAGACAAGAAAGTGGTGTAGTGTGAACAGGACATAGATCTGACAGCTTTAGAGGTCGTGTAGTGTGCCCATGGCATTACTTACTTGGGACACACTAAGGCTTAAGACATGCAGAATCTGCACTTCTTTATTTGACTATCGAAAGGCTCATGCTCTTGAGTCATTTACATAGGTTAGGCAGTGCATTGCACTGCTGCCTCACAGCAAGAAGGTCCTTGGTTCAATTCCCGCCTGGGGCGCTGTTGGCACCGTGCTCCGGCGGGTTATCTCCCAAATAGGAGCCTTTCTGTGTGGAGTTTGCATGTTCTCCCCTACCTACCCAGTACCTTCTGGACAATTGGTACTGGGTAGGTAGGGGAGTACTGACCCATGGGGAGTACTGACCCATGCCATGTGGCTAGCGAAAAGTGAAAGAAATAGAGCCAAAATGTGGTTCAACATAGGCTTAAATGACTCTGACACTCGAAATTAAGATACATAAAGTGTTGATTTGCAATTTTTTATTTTTTTTGCCAAGCACCTTATATGATGAAGTGCACATAATCTGGCTCGTGCATGCCCCATCAAACATCAATTTCACGCTGCCAGGTGCCTCACAGTTATCAGTTAGGATTGGGAGTTCCCCGCTTCCAAAGGCCAAAACTCATTACAAGTTTTTGGAGTCTCTCTATGCAGCCCCACACCCGCCCTAAAGGTGACTGTGCCCTTGACGTTCTCAAGACACCAGCGCACGTCTTGCACTCCAGATGGGGATGCGGTTTGCTTTCCAGCGATGTTCCTGAAGGAAGCCCGGGCACACAGAGCTTTTAATGAAGAATATGCTTCTTTCGTTCCTGTCTGATAGATAAGGTGTGTGACAGAAAAGGTCTAACGGTCCCAGGAGAAATCAGTAATAAGATGATTAGCTTCATAAGATGAACACCATAGCGTTAGTCACAGCATAGCCAATGCTCATTTACGAGAGAAGCAGCTAGCGAGGCTGAGTTAGTGGAATGGATAGTGTTGGAAGCCTGCATGCATGGCACCTTATTGAAATCAAGGTTAGGGGGGGGGGGGAGGCTGGCTGGCGACAAGTTAGCGCAGAGAGAGGAGAGAAAATGTAAAAGAAAAAAAATAATCGTAATTTGCGACGACTGCGGCTGAGTACCTGAGTATATCTCTCTGCTCTTCAATTTCATCAGCCACCTCTTGACACCTGCAACGACGTGAAGAAGCGCGTCAACGACAAGCGGCAATTAAAAAAATAAATTTCAAAAAAGCCACTACCCTCAGCACCCCGTCTCAGGATGTGGTGAGTGGAAGCAGGTTTCGGCCGTGCTGACGTCTGTACCAAGGTAGGTTGTTTCGACTGTAAAGTTAGAGGTAAAGCTAAAGGCCATCAGGGTGAAGGTCAACGTGTGAGTCAATGTGTCAGCGTGTGATAAGAGGGTCGTACCATCAATAGGACTTCCGAAACCTTGTCAAAACAAAAGTCCTACGCACACCACACAGTAAGGCAGCTGAGCCCATTCGATGTGTGTTAGGACACACAAGACAGTGGACAGGGAAGAAGGGCTCAGCCCCGGGAGCCCTTCTCTCTTCCCCTTCTCTCTGCCACAGACTGGGGGGGCTTCACCCTCTCGGTCCGGGCTCCACGTGACGGCCTCCGCTCGGGTCGAGAACACAGACGCCGGCGCCGTACTTACCTGTGTTCCGCTCTGGTAGGATGCAGCAATGCTTCTGCAGTATGCTTGGCAACACCTTGAAGAAGAGAGAGAGAGAGAGAGAGAAAGAAAGAAAGAGGAGAGCACACAAAGGAGAAGGGCATAAACAATGGGAGACACACAATTACAGACACGCAATTATCCTTTAATCTCTAACAGCATTTGCATTGTGCAGCGTAGCTCCAGTGTGTGTGTTAGATTTGGGGCCTGGGACCATTAAGCGATGGCCTTGGCTCGGATGGGTGTGTGGGAGGTGGACCTTTGATCAAACCATCATTAGGGCTGTTCCCCTGTTCCTTTGTTTGGACTTGGACTTGTGTACCTTACAATCCATCTGGCAGAAAGAAGCCATGCTAAGTGGATCTTACTCAGAGGTGGAAAGATCCACTTTTAGTAAGTTAAGTTAATAAGACCTGCCATGTTTGGCTCCACCCATGCACTGATCTAATTGATTCCACTCATCAGTTGGACCTCTGGGTTGATGCCAATTAGTCCACATGGTTCACTCAAGATTCCAGAGTGGACTTATTCTCTGATCCCCAATTTTCCCCACTGTGATCTCATTGTGCTAGCTGGTGTAGTTGCTGCGAGCCAACAATTTAAAAGGCGTCCTCAGCGAACTTTGCTTTTGCCTTCGCCAAGAGGTTTAAGAAGCCAACATAACAGTCGATTACTGCACTACCTGAATCCCTGAGGAGAACAGGAGGATCATTAGCTAATGTAAGTACATTGCATTGAATCGATAGGAAATTACCATCCAAAGAGAGTGGGAATATTAAGATGTAGTGTAATATCATTGCAGCTTATGTTAACATCGCCTCTCTAATTGTATTCTCTGACTCTCTCTGACTGACAAAATATTTATTCTGAAAATATTAGCGGCTGCGTGGCAGAAGTCAGGGAGGGAGGTTTTCCAGGTTGCTCAAACTCCGAAAACGTTTGATGACGGGGGGGGGGGGGGGGGTTCGGCTGTCACGCTGAGGAAGACTGTCACATACAGGCTGCATCTCTACGTCAAAAAGAGGCGAGGGAAGTGAAACAAAGCGGTAGGTGGCGGTGGAGACGGAGCTGTGGAAAGTGGCTCGGCGGGGGCTCCTCCGCACGATTTGTCTTTTGGTCTCGCTGACGTGCTCATCGTCATCGAAGCTCCTTGCGTCACATAGACAGATCTCGTCCCTGTTTCTCTCCCATTATCCAATAGATAGCCTGAACATTCCTCTTCCTTCTGGTCTCGGTGGAATTCTTTTTAAAAGCCCCACCTTATTTTACCACTCTTAGAGACCGAATAGCGGCGATCGGATAAGTGTCCATTTTAATTGGACAGAGAGAGAGAGATAGAGAAATAGAGAAAGGTATGAGGTACTTCTTGAAAGATTTAGCGGAGGGGAGAAAAAGAGTAAAAAGTGAAGTGCTACGGTTGCCCCTCTGAAAGACATTTAACAACCTACCTCCATAATACATCAGTCATAAAAGAGAAGGGCCTCTGGCACATAACGTGTCATGAAGTCTCATAAAGCACCAGTTGTTATTCCACCGTCACAGGGAGAGAAGTCATCATACGCTGCATCACTCGATTTGTGTCTGCTGAGGAACTAATCTACAGTGACGTAAATTATGTTAAATTCAGTGTGACGCGTGATAACTCCTGATAATTGATGGTCTAGTTTTAAATGATCAATGCCCTATAACCTCCATACCTCTGAGGTACAACGAAAAGGACGCCTGGTCATTTTTTTGTCTTGTCACTCGTGCCCTAACAAGAACCTCAACTTGTGCTTAGCGACTCCCTCCCGGTCCATCCGTCAATTAGCCGGAGAACAAACCCCCCCCGGAGAGAGAGCAAACAACCCTAAGTGAATGCGGCGCCGGAGTGGCCAAGATGTAGAGGAAGATGTGAGAGTACGCCTGGTGATGACTCAAAGACAAGCTCTAATGGACAGAGCTATTATTAATGCTGCTGGCTAGCCGGCCGGCCGGCTAACAGACGCTCCTACTGGGAAGGCGTATAGGGCTGGGTATCAGTACTCAACACTTTTAAGGAATCGACAGAAATAACACAATACCGGGCAGCATCGACACTTCTCCAGTCAACACCTGCATTCAATCCTTATCTCGAAAAAAATGACTATTTGTATGGTTTTGCTCGCAGCCAATCACCACAAGCGTTCTTCGATTTAATGCGCCGTGTAATTGGCTCAGGACCGCAGCAGCAGCTACAACAGTGTGTGGAGGATAGGTTCACAATTTCTATCTTCTAAAGTCTATCTTAAAACAACAGTCAGGTGTCCATATGAAACCCGAAAGACGTTTTTCTTGCTGTAATCATTCCTCCTGTACTGGATATTTGTTTAAAATGACACCACCCAAATACAGTTTTGTATAGTTATTTAATAAATATTTCAAAATGTATTTGTGTAAAAATCAAAACCTCTCCAATTACCATCTGTCGCCAGCTCAGAACGCGGACGTGACATTGTTATAGAACACTTTGCTGATGTCCTCTCCCCCTTGCCAGGCCGCACCTCACTCATACACCAACACATGGAGACGATGCTTAAACGATGGGGGACAGCTACATTTTTCAGAGAGAGGGGAGAACATGCAAACTGCACACAGAAAGGCCCTTAATTGAGAGATAACCCACCGGAGAACACTGCCAACAGCACCCCAGGAGGGAATTGAACTCCAGACCTTCATACTTCCCTTGTCTGAAGATTGTGGCAATTTCTTACACTTCTATTTGGGTTGTTCGGGGACTCAGCAACTTTTCAGGCCTCATGGACCAGGTCCTGTGTCCACACTTGGTGAATGCAGCCGCCTTCTTGGACGAAGTCATCATCCACAGTGACAGCTGGGGGCGGAGGTGGGCGAGGCTCACCGCCAACCTGAAGAAGTGTGCAGTTGGGCGGAGGAGGATACGGTATCTGGGATACCACTTGGGTGGGGGACTGGTCCAACCCCAAGATTCCAGATTCAAGATGTTTTTTTTATCACATACTGTACCTATATATAGGGGCATACATATATGCAGTGAAATGTAATTGCAATGCACCCGGAGATTATGCACAAAAGACACAATAGCTAAGTAATTAAAAAATCAACTAACTAAGCTAACTGAATTAATAGGTACAAGGACACCATAGCTTGGTAAAAAAAGTAATGAACCACTAACTTAACTAACTGATTCCTAAAACATAATTCAGAATATAAATATAATAAAATAAACATAAAAAGGTCATATACTGAACGGGGACTCAAAATAGGAATAAGTGGAAAGACTATAATGTTATACAGATACGTACAGAAAAGTGGCATGTGAATAAAGTGAGGTAGTGTGTGTTGAGATATACAGTACAGTATACCACAGTATAACACAGCAATACAGTAATAGTACAGTATCCAGTAAAGTATGGAAGTGGGGGCTTATGTATGTGTCTAAGTGAAGGCCCCTGGTGAGTTCAGCATTGACAGTCCTTATGGCTTGCGGGGAGAAATCCGTCTCAGTCTCTCTGTTCTCACTGCGTGATTGCCGAGGCGCTTGCCCGACTGCAGCAGCTGGAACAGTCAGTTCTTGGGGTGGTGAGGACCCTTCATGATCCTGCAGGCTCTGCTTCTACACCTCCTGGTGTATAAGTCCTGCAGGGAGGGGAGGGTAGTTCCAGTGGTACGTTGGGTTGAACTCACCGCCCTCTGCAGGGCCCGCTTGTCCTGAGCAGTACAGTTCCCAAACCAGGCAGTGATGTTGCCTGTCAGGATGCTCTCCACTGCTATGGAGTAGAAGGACTTGAGAATCCTCACCGAGACCCTGAATTTCTTCAGCCTGAGGTGGTAAAGACGCTGTCTCGCCTTTCGTAGACTCCCAGGTATTTGAAGCTGCTCACCCTGTCGACAGACGTCCCATTAATCACCAACGTCGCGTGCCTCCTCGGTTGCAATCCTCTCCTAAAGTCCACAATCAGCTCCTTAGTTTTGCTGACATTCAGGAGGAGGGTGTTGTCCAGGCGCCAGAGTGACAGGTCAGCCACCTACTCACGGTAGGCCTTCTTGTTGTTGTCAGTGATCAGGCCCACCACGATGGTGTCATCAGCAAGCTTGATGATGGTGTTGGAGCTGGCCACACATCATGTGTTTACAGGGAGTACAGTAGGGGGCTGAGGAAGCAGCCCTGGGGGATCCTGTGCTCAGGGTGAGGGAGCTGGACATGTGCCTCCCCACCCTAACCACCTGGGGCCTGGCAGTGAGGAAGTCCAGGATCCAGGCACACAGTGGAGTGTTCAATTCTAGCTCCCTCAGCTTGACAGCCAGTCTGGTGGGGACGATGGTATTGAAAGCTGAACTGTAGTTGTGGAACAGCAATCTCACATAGCCCCACTTCCGGCCATCCAGATGCATCAGTGTGGTGTGCAATACGTGGGAGACCGCCTCGTCCTTGGATCTGTTCGGCCGGTACGCGAACTGCAGCGAGTCAGTGGTGCGGGGGAGGGAGGTGCAGGTGTAGTCCTCAGAGAGCAAAGCACTTCATGACCACCAAGGTGAGGGCCACCGGACCGTAATCATTCAAGCAGGGTGGAGAGGCGATTTCAGCACAGGGATGATGGTGGACCACCGACTCGTCCAGGAAGGTGTTGAATATCTGAGTGAGCACCATGGCTAGCTGGTTGGCACAGGTCTTCAGTACTCGCCCAGATGATATTTGGGCCCGCAGCTTTCCTGGTGTTTACACGTATCAGAGTCCTCATGATGTCATGCTCAAAAACTGAGAGTGCACGCTCATCCCCAGCGGTGTAACTGCAATTAGCTGGCAAGCTAGCGATGATGTTGCCAGCCTCAAACTGTGCATAAATGGAGTTCAGCTTGTTGGCTATTGAGGCGTCCACACTCGTGGCTGGGGAGGGGCTGCTCTTGTGGTTAGCATTAGTCCGCAGCACCTGCCACAAGCATCTGGTGTCCCGTTGCTCCATCTGTCGCTCCACTGTGTTCCTGTACGTCTGTTTAGCGTCCTTCACCGCCCTGCGCAGTTTGTATGGCGCCACTTTGTACTTGTCAATGTTGCCGGATACAAGACCGTCGTTATAAGCCGCCGTGTGAGCATACAGAGCACAGAACACAGATAGATAAAAGCCTTAGTCAGGCGGTGGGGGTATGTGGCAGATGAGGGGGCGTGGTTAAACCAGGTGACAGTGCTGGTTCCGTCCGTGTAGCTGTACCAGCCTGATCAGTCTCAATGCCACTGATTGGCCCGACCCAGCTGGGAGACCCGGTGGACCAGATTGCGACCCACGGACCCTGGGGCTGATTCATTCTAGACCGCATTATGTGTCCGTTTTGGCCAGCGAGCTTTTTTTTCTACCTTTAATAAAACTCCCGCCGTGTCGGCCCCTCGCTGCCCGAAAGTCTCCGTCTCCCTCCCTGAACCCCTATCTGTTGGAGGAGTCCCCCACAATGACATAATCTGCTCCATCATTCTACCATCCCTTCATCCTGCATTGATGGTGGGACTCATGAAATGTAAATGTGATGGCAGCACCTATCAATCTGAAATGTGCTACAGTTAACATTGGTTATATTTAGAGCAGCGTGTCAATGTGCTATTGCCAGGAATACTGATACTTGATACTTATACACCAATACTGATACACTCGATACTTGCAGATAGATAAAATACATAATAGACACTCTGTTTTATGATTACATTATTATGTTATTATTTAGGTCATGACAACTACTCTCACAAGAGTCAGAAATATAAATAATATACCATTATTATTTGGTTTATACTTTTTGTTATTTTAATGAACGAGGGTAAACCCGGAAGTTGTAGTTTCAAATGGAATTCTGGGGCTTGTAATGTAATCCGCTCAACACAGACAATCTCATGGATTTCCACTTTAAGTCTGGGAAAAACAACTGGGACAAAACTGGGATCTGATTCCAACCAATTTATTTTTATTTTTAAAGAAAGCTGCCAAAAAGGACATACTGGTTTACTTTGCAACAGAGGGCCAACTTAAATATAGGTTGGGACTGAACCACCAAACTCAGTTCCAGCAGCCACCTATTCTTATGTTATAAGCGAGAAAACCGGGAGCAATCTTGAGGCAATAGACAGGGGGGTGAAAGTGAGAGATAGACAGAGAGAGAGACAGGCAACAATTGCAGAGAAAAAGCCAAATGCACATTGCTCATTAGTTTAAATGAAAAATCAAACGTCCCACCGCGGGCAAGTCACACACCATTTCAGTTGGCGAAAAGGAACACTGACAGCACCTCCCTTAAAATGACCCCTTCTAGTACCGATTACTTTTTCCCTGAAAGTCCATTTGTCAGGGAGATTGCTTTGTCTCCTATCGGAGGGAGGTTTGTCTCGTGAGATGAGGGGAGTGGAGATCAGAAATAGCCTGGGCATAAACAAACTTGTGCACAAAACTGATGCCCATAAATGAGCAGTGGCCGCGGCCCCACATCAAAGCGCAAAAACAGATGAGCATTCGTTGACCCGTTTCTCGTCGTAGAAACTTTTAATTTATCCGCCAGCAGTATCCCATGAACCACCCCGAGGATTTCACATGCCACGTCCGTCTAGTTCGGCTCAGCTCAGTGTGCGGGCGCCAAACCTTCCGAAACAAGACAGGCCTCAATGCACTGGGCTTCCTTTAATGGTTGGACGCCTGATCTGTGGTTGCGGGGGTAGGGGGGGGCAGTCAATGGGAACATCTCTTGTCCCAGTAGAGGCTCTGGATGCTCCCAAAGCAAATCCATGCATACACAAACGGACACACATACATGTTGGTTATACGCTCCAATATGGCTACATACTGTACAAATCAAGGAAGAAAAGCAACTGCATGCACAATACACACAACACCACCTGCACACACACATACTCTGGTTCTCGGTATTTGCAATTATCAAAGCCAGCTACTTAGGTCCAAAGCGCAGCTCTTCTCAAGGTAATTGAGAGCTGAGAGCACCGACAGGAAATAGAGCCGCTTTTCAGGGCGAGCTCCTCTTGGTGGGTTTTCTGCCTCGAGTGCTCGCCGGACAGCCTGTCGAATGCAGTGCTTTGCCGACTGAAAGGATGATAAACTGGAACATTTACCGTAACACTTGCCCTGCCCTCGCGGTGGCTCGGGAATACAGTGCAATGTCCATAAGGAGCCTGCAATGTGTCTGTGTAGTCACTCTACTCTAGGCACTAGGACATGTGTTTTAACATCGTCGACTTTGGCTGTACAAAGCTATGGTTTTTGAAATTGAGTTCCTTTGAAAAATGGTACAATCAATGAAATGGCAGCTGAAGCAACAAACAACCAAAAGGAGCTATAAAAACCATCAGCTTTCACTCTAAATGAAACAACATTAGAACAGGAAACTGTCAAAACAGTTTTGAAAAACAGCTTAAACTATTACACTTTATAAGGGCATTTGAATACATATAAAAAAGGTCAGATAAGTCTATACAACTATTTAATATTTCTAGTATAACTACATGTAAAAATAGGTAATGTTTGGAACATTTAACTGGTTTTTACTGTGCAAATTGTAGTCGCTGAAGCCAAGACACTTACACAATACAAATACAAACTTCTCCTCATCTGACTTTGTGAGTCGTGTAACTGTAGTTTTATTTCAAGAAACACATTTGACTTGTAAAATGTCAAATTTAGGGCTGCTCCCTGAACGTCGACGAGTTGAATCATCAGTCGGAAACCAGTCAGTCGACTATGATTCTTTGAGTTGAGCGGTCGTTTATTTCTTTTTCAATTTTTTAAAATCAGAATACGGCTCTCTGTGCGCCCCGATCTCTGTGCCCCGTGCCTCCGAATTAAACAATTAAAACAGTGTGGGGGCGGGGCACGGAGGGGCGGGGCACGACTCGTAGACTCAATGAGATTATTTTCTGTACATAACGCATGGAGAGGGGGTGATCGGGGAAAGAGTCACGCGGAGATTGTCTCCATTACGCACGGTTTCGTTCCATAAGGAGACGTGAAATAAAATAACCTACTTCCAAAAAATCAAAACGCTCAACCCCATCGTTGGTACGCGTCGTTGCTCCCGTCGGAGTGGGAGACAGGTGGGCAAAATGCGCCCGGGACGCTCCCTCTCTGCGCATCGGAATAGTCGAATATTCGCATTGAACAGCCGAATCTGATTCAACTGACAAAATTGTGAGTCGGGTACAGCCCTGGTCAAATTCTTGACTGTGTTCCAGAATCATACTTCCTCAATAGAAATCTAATTGAGTCAAACTTCGAAGCGATTTTCCCCCATACCAGCACAAATT
Organism: Zeus faber; assembly: GCF_960531495.2. Lineage (NCBI taxonomy): Eukaryota > Metazoa > Chordata > Actinopteri > Zeiformes > Zeidae > Zeus > Zeus faber. The sequence goes on from NC_137198.1 coordinate 19,524,087, forward strand.
AAAGTTCTACACTTTTGCCATTCCACAGGTTTACAGTGGTTTTATGGGAGCAATCATTCAACCTTCATAGAGCATTCATCTACAACTTAGTAAGAGGACATAAAACAGTGGGAGACAAAACAAAGGATGTCGCTGCTGTTTTCCTCCTATGCGTGAAAGGCTTGGGCCACATTTAGGCTTACCCACACTTGTTCACTCAAATAGGCCTTTCCGGATGTGGAGCTGTCAGGTGGCGATGTTAAAGTAATGTCCCAGATCACTTATTTATGACATGCGGCTCCGGGGACACCGCGGTAAGTGCAAGGATGGAAGGGGGGAATGTTTCGCACCGCATGGCCTCTCGGTGCCCGTGTACTGTAGGAAGGCTGAGTGTTCCCCAACCTGCTGGGGAGCTGAGAGCGGTCAACACCTCACGCCGGCACCCAAAATGATGAAGTGCCGCAAACACGAGAGCCACAGAGTGCGAGCGTTCCCGTCTGGAAAAGTGGGAAATTACATGTACAGGAAATGGGCTACAGTGATACCTTCAGTCCACCCAATGCGTGGGAGGAAAAAGGTCGTAGGCTTCCAGTTATGGATCAGTTTGCGTCAGCACATTGGTTCAAAAGCCAACAACATAAATAAATCAATACAATGTTCAACTTGTGATCTCCACTGTTAACTGCCCACTAATTTAATTAGTAGGAGAAATATTTGGGTAATACAAAGTTTGTAAAGGGTGCCATTACAGAGAAAACTGCAAAATCAGGCTAAAATGACACTTCACCATCATGTGATGCAGGTGATGAAGACCTGACAGAAATGTTGTAACAGTAAAGCACATCAAAATGGTAGAATACTGTATTGTATGAATCATATCATTTTGTATTTTAACCAAATATCTCATTGTTGTTTTCCAAAAATCATTGAAAATCCTGAGGCTTCCACCCCCACAGCATGAGACTTTGTGAGCAGTGTGGCACAAATACAGGGAGACAGACCGGCATTGACAATTTGTTGTTAACAATCTGTTGTTCTCCAGTGCTATCCAAGCACAGCAAGGACAAAATACCATAATCCTATATACAATACAGCAAAGAACTATGAAGTAAATAACTCAAAAAGCCATCTGCTTGTTTTTTTCTAAAGACCTCTCAAGATTTTCTCAGGCAGAGAGGAGCCTTTTTGGGTCCATTGCACGTTGGCCATCAGCACCACTCCCGATCCGGTGAGCTAAATTTCCCACGGTAGGGATGAGGGCGCTTTTCTCACGCCGGACAATTAATCTCTCAATTGAGCCTCAATCAGCCAACTCGCCATCAGAGCCAGCTGACGGCTGGGAAGGAGCTTTGTGGAAGAAAAGCCCACTGCCACAATTAGTCCAGTACACCCAAGGCAAACGCCTTGTGTGCCTGTGGCCACTGGTCTTGAAAGGACAACCATATGGCTTGGACAGTTCTTGAACAATGGCGACTGCATGGGGAAAACGAAGCTGCCGTCATAGGATCATAGACTGCTCCCATTAAAGCTTCAACAGCTTGAGCACATTTGGACGATCAAACAACAAAGTAAATTGTTAGAGCTTAATCAAAAAACTGACACCTGTTCTAGTAAAACACAACTACGTCTGCAGACTTGACAGCCCTTCATTTAACCGGTCTATTTCACGAAAGCCTGTTCATCCAAGCTCATTTGCTCACTTTTAAAGATCTTCAATAGACTTGGCGGGAGCGGAACCAGACACATCGCCAGCTGTGATGGGACGAGAACACGCGCCGCACAAGTACACCTCAAGCCGATGGGATCCGCGCAGGCCTGTTCCAGATCCTCTCAGGATCTAATTGTGCCATTAGGTGAGGCGCAAACATCGGAGCTAAAGTGGGGAAAATATCTCCCCTCGCTCCGCAACCTTTTACTTTCGCCACATCAACTGTCGCGACGGCAGCTGACAGCAACGTCCTTAGAAGGGCTTTCTGCTCCTGGCGGCAGCTCCTTTCAGGGAGAAAATGTGATCGGCTGATTGGCTGCTAATGCCCTCATGAGTGCAGTGTTCAGACCAAACTGCCTGGATTAATGACGGCATGATTAAGTGAATGAAATGTTAGACAGAGAAAGAGGTAACAGCTTGCTAATGGAGCCTGTAATGAGGCGGATGTAACCTAAAGCTACAGTACGTTGTCCCTAAAACAAACAGTGGGGGAAGGCTGTGACACTTACTGTAACCGCTGAGAGCATCCCTTCCACATTACAGCCACATTAGGCAGCAGTGGCGGGATGCACAGGTGTGCACAGATGCAGAAACAGGAAGATACACACACACACGCACGCACACCCACGCCGACATAGGCACATGCACATACACATACACATACACACACACACACACACACACACACACACACACACACACACACACACACACACACACACACACACACACACACAGAACAAGCCCACGAGTCTACATGTACACATACTCAAAGGCACACACCTGCGGCTGGTCATGCATCATTACGGTGATAATACACCAGTCCTTGCATGCATCCACTCTCGCAATCACCTCTGCAGGCTCCGGTGATGCCGAGCTACTTGCAGGGGTGGCCTTCAATAGGGAACAACAACACAGGACAGAGATAGAAACTGAGTAAGGTGGGTGAGAATTAATGACTCGCAAACGATTTTCTTGTGGCGAACACATCTTTAAAGAGAATCGGGAGTCAGGAGTCACATCGGCAAAAGAGCCATTGTAACAAGTGAATCAAACGATCGAAGAGTCGCAAAATGGAACAAATCTTTTCGCTGAGTGACACGTCAAGAACCCAGTCTGAAAAAAGAGAGAAACATGTCGTCATGTCTGAGAGTGGGAGAAATGCGGGACTGGAGAGGGAAAGGAGAGAAACATCTCTAACGTCGGGGGGAAGGACAAGAAGAAAGAGAGTCATTACGTCCATAAATGCGGTATTCCACGCTGGCTCCTCATCCTCAAACAGATGATGAATAGACCTGTCATGGTCATGCCACAGGATCCTGACCAACTTCCGGCTTCTGTGAGAGAATGTGTAAATGTCTAAATGTGTGTGTGTGTGTGTGTGTGTGTGTGTGTGTGTGTGTGTGTGTGTGTGTGTGTGTGTGTGTGTGTGTGTGTGTGCGTGAGCACGTGGGCGAGTGTGTGTGCGCGTGAGCGTGTGTGTGCGCGTGCGCGTACGCATCTCCACCCGTGAGGCTGCACGTGTGCAGGCATGCATACACGAGCGTTTGACAGCGGCGTCTGTTAAACATCCCCAAAGAAGCCACCTTCCATTCCACAAAGCCGCTCAAGGGGAAATAAACTGTCAGCTTCCTTTATACATTTTGATTTTTTTTTTTTTTTTTCACACATTCCGTTCCCTCCCATCGGTACCCAAGCGATGGTTTTTAATTAGGCAATCCTCTTTTCGAGTGGGGAAATTGCCTGGCAGGATGAGAAGGAACGGAAAGGACTTAAATAAATTCTCCATCTCGTAAGGATGGTTAAGCTTTCATTGAAAGGCCGTTTGATTAGCAGTCCGCTTTGGGGCTGCGGGGAGGGAGTACGGGAGGGGTGCATGGTTTGAAACTACAAAAGGCCGTGTTACCTGTAGGGTTACATGAGGCCGTGAAGGGGGGGTAGGCGTGCCACACCAATATACACCTGTCTCCTGTCCACACACACACTCACCCTCTGTCTATTTCTGTGGCTTCTTTGGCTTCAAGCCGCGCCACATACGCACGAGCCGTCTCACAATGTGTGCATGGACAACGTGCTGTATGCACTTACACACACGGAGACACAAATACACGCAATGAGTCATACACAGACAGACAGGCATACGCCACCCTGCACTTAAATTACCCTCACCTTCGATTTTTCAACGCGCTAAACTGCCTTCTGATTACTTGGTGCCACCACCCCCGCCGCTGCCGCACAGCGCCTCCTCCAGCGTCTGCATAATGAATGAACACGGGACCCTTCGCCAGGTCCCGGCGAACCTGCGACCGCGCTACGACAAATGAGATTTCCACGTCTGGACTGCGGCAGAGGGTGGACGAGAGCGCGCCGCGCGGGAACCAGAGTCTCACCCACGCAGCGGCTCGTCCTTGAAGAACGAGCTCCTCGCTATTACGGACCAAAATGAATGACTTTATTTTGCGTCACTGAACAGGCTTTGGCGGTCCGGCGGAATAAAGGCGAAACCTACAGCTTTGGGGGGAGCGAGCAGCAATAACTCAGCGGAGCTTTTCAGGCATCGCAATGAATGCTTCCCTATTTTTAGCGCCTCCATGATTATGATGTGAGAGCAGGCAGCCAGCAGTTTGTCACTCTGAGTGCAGTGTATGTCCTGTGTTTTTTTTTTGGTTTTTTTCGGCGGCAATGCTGAAGCAGGCATTTTCTTTGACACAACTCCCATTGTTCTTGCGGTGCTCGGTTAAGAGAGTCAACTCCGGGGGGAACGTCAACACTCGCGAATGTATTGTGCGAATCGCAAATCGCTAAATAATACACGGGCTGATAAATATTTCTAATCCCGCATTATCCCATCCCCAAAAACCAGACTGCCCGATTACCATTCCGTGTTAATCATCCCCTCACAGGAATACTGGAAACACTGTGTGATTAATCACAAATCCAAACTAGGCTTGTGGGAATTGTCCAAGTCTCCAATTCGTCCAATTCTGCCATAACAACGACACGTTATGTAACGTGTTTACACGGGTGCCTGTGCTACATGCGGCTCACTTATTTCTTTTCAAACCTCGTTCACCTGGTGCCTTCGTTTTCTTTTTTCTTTTTTTTACCTGTGCCGTCAGCATGCTGGGCATACAACACAGTGTATTTGTGCCATTGCATCTAGGACAGAGTTAGTCTGCAAGAGGAGTTCAAGTTCTCAACCTGCAATGCAACTCTTGATTAAATCTTAAATCATCAAGAATTGCTGCAATAACTCTGTCCTGTGGACGACCTGTAGGATGACAAAAGCACAGCTTTTGGTTATAGAGAACCACCCCCCCTCTTTGGAGAACTATTCATCAAATTTGGGTCTATAAACAACTGATCACTACTCCAAGAGGGGGAGAATCACCATGGGTGAGACAAATAAACATAGAAACAAACAACATTGTGGTGGACCAAGGGGGCGTGGCCAAGCCGCCGCTGCAGACAGGCGGTGCAGTCTCCCATCCCAGGGCCACTCAGCTGCTGGGGATACAGCCTAATCAGCAGAGGGACTTGACTGATTCGCCTGATCCCCAAAACAGGAAGGTATAACTGTGTGCGTGTGTCCCCAGGATGGGAGACTGCGGCGGCTTGGCCACGCCCCCTTGGTCCACCGCAAACATTTACACAAAAACATAAACAGTGGACGACAACATGCATTGAAAATCAGTTAATTAAGTTCAGGAAAACTGGAACTACAACTGGTCACATGGCGTTCTTCCTGGCATAGTTATGGCAGTAAATGAGGGAGGAAAAGAGAGGAATGCAACCAGGAGGGTGCTGGGGTGCACTCCAAGCAGGTATGTGTGTGTGTGCGTGTGTGTGTGATGGGACCGCCTGTATGTGCTTGTGTGTGTGCGTGTGTGTGATGTCCACCAGTGAGTGTACATGACTTATCCCCATTGGTACTGGTGTAGAAGGTCGGTATTATGTCATGGCGCCTCCAAGCAGTGGTAAGGGCCCCGAAGCCCCCCAGGCTCTGTAGCCCTGTAGACACCCTACGGCTGAAGGAAAGCCCTGAGTAACCTGTCCTGCGGCCACAGAAGACCCCCGGGCCCCCAGAGAAGCCACAGGGCCGTGGAGCAACCCCCACGCCCAGCCCGGAGGAGCATTACCCAGTCCCGGGGAGCACGAGGGGACCCCGCACCCCAGGGGCACACACATACAACCAACCCCCGGGTGCAGGCACAAGACCCAGCCGCGAGCACAGATCCTGGCCCCACGCCGACAGATCGACTCCCGGGACTCCCATGCCCACCCACGCCCCGCGTAAGGGCGAGGCCCGCCCCACCGCAGCCGACCAGACGCCCCACCCGGCGCAAGTGGTGCTTTCGTTACCATTGAGCGGTGCAAAGTAACCTCTGACGTGTTTTGCAACCGCAGAGGCTTGTAGAGGCTACTACATATACAGTACACCACGTCATGACAGGGACACCAACATGACATTCAATCACATCCAACATGACAAAGTGAGAAGTTCACTTTTCTCCTAGGAGATGGATCATTTGTGCCTGGAAAGTTCTTTATTTTCCATTCACTCTATTCGTTCAAAGACGAAGTGCCAACCAAGTGACTGAGGACAGCCAAGACAAAGGAGGGGTAGTTGGAAACTCAATTCTGCTGCATGCAAAAGTGTGCTATCTGCAGGGTTACTGTATATTCTTGGCGTTTTCTTTCTGGACACTATTATTATTATTTTTATTATTATTAATAATAATAAATATAGCTGCAGCCAGCGATGCATGGGGTCCAGCTTAGTTGGTGTGAAGTGTGTGACGAAACAATGTACAAGCCCTATTAGCAATACAGAAGAACCTCTGTCTGTAATGTATTCCATTACAGACAAATTAATTGTCTGTAGTGGAATAAAGCCTCATGTTATAATGGCAACAAATCTGGCTTTGACTATGAAACATAACGTTTATTGTAGACAACAATTAATTAGGAATTTGGCTAAATATCTAAAGACTGATAACCACTCCCCGTAATCATTAGTCACTGTCCTCGCATGATCACAAAAAGAAACGTTAAGTGTGTTACAACTACACAACGTAAACTGTAACTCCCCCCATTAACTGCAAATAATAGGTTAACTTACGTGAACTCTTGTACATTTCACAGCTTCAACGGTGATTGCTCGCTGGCTGCTTTGGAAAAGGTGTCGACCCGACATGGTGACGACTTTCTGTGGATTCATATTTTTCCCGTGTCCAAGTTTTCCGATGGCTTACGATTTCATGAAACCGGAAAAGGGTTTATGTCTTCGCGTAATTATTTACAATTTTCAGGGTACTTTTTTTTTCCAGATTTGTTTCCGAAAAATATGATCACTCATCAGGGACTCGCACACTTCGTATCTTACGACTTCCTTGAATCCCGCATATGAGGATCAATTTCGATGATCATGTAGCTGACCGTGTCCGAATGCTCCAGTGGTTGTACTGTTCGAGGCACTTTTAGCCAAAAAAGTGCCAAGGAGAATCATTTTCATAAAAATCCGAACAATGACAATAGGGAATGGACCCATAATAATAATAATAATAATAATAATAATAATAACCTTTATTTGTATAGCATCTTATATACACATCGTGCAAGTCAAAGTGTTTTTGCAAAATGGTTTAATAAAAATAAGTAGATAATACACTAAATTTCAGTTTTGGGTCATCTTTTACAGTTTGAAAGATTGCGATCATTCCTCAATTAATTATCTTACTCCTGTTGGAATCTGATGACCAAGTGCAATATAAAGACAAAGTAGAATAATAAAAGCATTCAAATAATAAAATCAAGTAAAAAAAATTCAACAATTTGAGCACTTTTAGAGAATTGATATATCATAATCTGAATTCGTATTATTAATAGGGTGTTATTGATTACACAATCCACCAATGCTTTATCTTAACTGAAACGCGACCTATACTGCTTTTACTTTACAAAAAAAAAAAAAAAACACCCATTATTTTTTTTATTTCGTCACACCCAGTTGGTCAAATAATATAAGAGAGTCCGAATAAAAACATGCACTTCTTCGGATGCATAGTTGTTAAGTCTTCCAACGTGAAAAGGAGGGGTGCGTGGGTTGTTGTTTTTTGTTGTTGGTTTTTTTTTTTGTTTTTTTTTTTGGTTACCTTCTTCAGAGCGGACATTCTAGGCAGATCCTCCTCCAGATTCCAAAAATCCGTTTCACATGCCGGGGTCCCGGGCCAAGTTTGGAGGAGAATGCGCAGATCCCAACTCGCCGGCCGGTGCCGGTGCCGGTGCTGATGCTGAGCTGCGCCCACTTGGTATTCTGACCGCGCAGCCCATGCGCCGCCGTCAGGGCGCTCTCCGGCCGGCTCGGTCTGCGCACGCGCGGCGGCGATTTACGCGCTGTGGCCGCACGGGGCGCGCTCCCCGGTCGTCGGCGGCGAAAGGGCTCGACTCGGTGGGGGGGGGGGATTCGGTCCGTGGGGAGCCGGGGGGGGGGACCGGGCGTCGGAAGAACCGGGTTCAGCTCTGAGTTGCGAATGGAGTTGTTTCCCCTCGGGGGGGGGGGAAACGACAAAAAAAATCCATTCAGTTCTGTCCAAATGTGCTCAGATGAAAGGTGGAGCCCGCAAATGATTCGGTCTAACGTTCTCAAAATGATCTACTCTGACGAGGCATTACATTACACTACATTACATTGCATTTAGAAGACGCTTTTATCCAAAGCGACTTACAATTGTTCAATCACCGACGGACGCAGCCATCAGGAGCAATGAGGGGTTAAGTGTCTTGCTCAAGGACACTACAGCATGCTAGCAGGAGGAGCCTGGGATCGAACCAGCAACCTCTAGATCACTAGACCACCTGCTCGATTATTTGTTTTGGGTGGAGTGCAACATGTAAATCAGTCGCGTTTAAATAGGATTTTTAACGAATGCTTTGGCCCTTTTATTTTATTTTACCTTGGCCCTCAATTTAGTGTTATTAATATTAATAGCAATTAAAAAAAAGATCAGTTTGTGCGTCGAAGATTCGCCCTCGCCGACTCGTTTGCCGGAATGACTCCAAGACTCGTTCACTGCGAAATAATCGTTTTCGAGTCGCGCGTCGCTGTCGCGTAGAGCGACCAGCGCGGAGTCTCCGGGAGCCTCGGCCGCTTATCGAGCCTCTGAATGGGCTTGAACGGGTTTCGAGTCGGGGCTGGCGTTTCTTCACCGCTTCGCGCTCGCAAGCCGCTCTGCATTAAAAGCGGCGACATGTTTGTGCCTTTTGGCTGCGAGCGTTTGCTGGACGCCGACGTGCTAGCTAAATGACTTAGCTTCGTTAGCACGATATCCCCGCGTCGGCGTTCACCCCCATCGGACGCGTCCCCACGCTTCCCAGCTGAGTATGTCGATATGGCACGGCGGAAAGAAGGTGAGGGGCGGCTGCATTCCCAGAGCGGCGCCCGTCACGTGGAAAGCGAATGCCCCCGCACTCAGCAGGCTAGTTAGTTAGCAGGCTAGTTAGTTAGCATCTAGTTAGTTAGCCTGCTACCATGAAGTATCGCGATATCTTGTCCTTCTGCGCTGCGTGCACTGTAAACAAACCCACGTGCGAGTAATCGCAGTCAGCGGGTGCCAGGGGAGCTCGAGACCATTGAATGTACTTTAAAATATTTCGATTTGGAATTATATTTTATTCATTATATAGTATGTACACTATATTCCTGATTGTTGTTATTATGCCTGATAATATATTAATAATGATCTGTGGTGTGGTGTTAATGGCCAGAAAAGCAAGTGTCTCAGTAATGAATGGTGAACGCACGTGAAGTGAATAAATTACCATTTTATATATTATGCATGTATATATAATATAGATGTGAATATATTGAGCCACTCACTTTAATATTCAGTGGTATGATATGAGAGAACCTTGTGCACACTTTTGGATGTAGTGATACGTTATTGTTTGTTGCGACCAAACAGGGAACTTTCCTACTATGCCTTCAATGTGTGTGTGTGTGTGTCTCTTTCAGTATTTCAAGCCAAAGTTCTCCAGAAGCTCTTCCCAAAATGTCCAAAAGAGGAGAGGGAGCCCACCCCTCCGAGCATTATAGACGAACTGGCCAAGAAATCTGCTTTGAAAAGAAAGGAATGGCATGGCACTGTCAAAGGTAAGCCCTCGCCTCTCCCTTTTTAAACTCTTAACACATGTTTGTACAATAATATACTTGCAATATCACTGTACAAACTGTAACAACCTGGTAAATACATAGAATTATTTATAATTATAATTTATACCCATATGAATAACCTATCCTGTGCATAGGATCCCATTGTATATTATGTATATTGTATATATTTAACTATTCTTGTTTGGGCCATTTCTGTATATTTGGCTGTTATTACTTTTTTTTTGCTTTTACTTTACTATTTTGTGTTATTATAAAATGAATTATTTTATTATTACTTATTATGTTTAAAACATTTTCTCAGACTGTTTGGCTTTTTTATGCTAATCATCTGTAGATACGTGCCAGTAATCCCCATGACAAATTCCTAGTACGTGAGAATGCACCTGGTGGAATAAAGTCATTTTGATGCTACAATATGAATGCGTTGTTTTCCTCTCTTGAAAAGGACGGTTCATAACCCTCCTTTAATTTGCCGTCTCAGGTGATGGAGAGACGATAGCCAAAGCAGCTCATCCGGCCAAACGAGTGTACACCGTTCTCCCTCCTCCCGCACACTACAAGGCAGAGGCGGAGGGATGCGAGTCGGAAAGCATAAATGCTGCCGAGAAACCAGCTGGTGAGAGGGTTATAATATTACATTTATGGCGTTCCACCACGCACCATAAAAGCAGCGTTGGAATTTACTGCATCGGGATTTTCCACATCTCCTACTCCCTGAGTATTAACAATCTCTCTCTCTCTCTCTCTCTCGCTGATGGTCCTTTCTTCTCCACCCAAGGGAAACATATGGTCATTTACATCGCTGACCATTTCCCTCTTGGTGTTAAACAGTTGAATTACTAGATGTAACCTGCCACTAGTCCATTGACACTTTCCCTCTTCCTAATATAATTTTAAAATACAGTTCCATAGTTTGACAGAAATAATAAATGTACAAGGTTCTTACCAGGTCCTTGAGGGGCTTGAATAGTGTCCTCAGAAATATAAGTGCATAAATACCATGAAAATTGCCAATTCTTTTGCTGGAGTGCGTGAAAATCCTTGAAGAAAACGTGATCATTAAACTGTGATCTTCCCCTGATTTTGTTAGTCGAATTGTAACATAAGATTTTCCATTATCACTTTTACAACACGGAGTATGCCAGGGAAAATAAAATAGAATCCAGCACGATGGAAATAGATATTTACTTACTTATGACAATGAGATCACATTGAAAATTGGTTATATATTTTTTTTGCTTTGAAAATGAAAACAACTGTGCTATAAAGGTACTTCAAAGTCCTGAATGAACACTAAACTGTATATAATAACAGTGGCTCCCACTATTATGGAACATCAAAATCAATTTGTTTCAGCGGCAGTTTTCAGATTCTCTCTGAGGCTTTATAAATAACATTACATTTCTCACATTAAAATTAATATTTTTGTCCTAATGATTAGAAGGAAAACAAATAATTTTAACAAAACACCCCCGCAGAATCATCCCTGTGAATCATCCCCCCCCACACCAAAACATGATATTTACTCTATTTTTTGCTCCTTCAAAAGCCCTTGATTATCAGGCAAACTATGTGACATAGTGTTCGTGGCTAATGAGGTATGTTCAAGCTTAAAAGATGTCTCACCACCACCCCCCCTTAATTAACAAGAATGTTGGCATGCATTACCATGGTTCATATTTAATTGACTACCAAATGGAATGAATTATAATCACTATAAATATTACATCTCATGGGAAATGAATGTCTCCCTGCACTTACAGAAGATAGCGTAGAGCTTCACAGCCCCGTGTGAGGCTGTCTATAGCAAACCAAATGACTACAAATTGAAACAACGCTGTCAGTAAATTGTCACTTATATGCATGTACATCTCTTCTTTTTCTTTATCCTGTTGCAATTGTTATGAACCAGCTGAACCCGAAAAGAGCTGTGGATCCATCAGAGTAGCTGTACAGGAGCTGTGGTTGTTGTTTTTAGGGCTACTGGTTCAGCTCACTTCCTGTTCAACCAGCCCTTCACTTTTTGGTGCAGTCGTGTCACTAGCAATCAGGTTGAAGCGAGTCCCTTTGACCCCGTCGGGGGATTCATATTTCTTGGAGAGAGAGGAGGTGTGGTGATGTGAAAAGGGAGCATCCAAGCTGACGAGAGTCGCCTCTGCAAACTGTGTATTAACTGCAGGCTTTACATTTAGAAACTAGACACTGTAGTGAAGTTCAAACTTATTTTCGTATCGCTAAAACATAAGTCAATGAAACTTGAAATAAACGCTCGATCAGGGAATTCTGCTGTAGAATTTTGACCTTGCAGCAGTATGTTAAATATTAGTTACACACAAGTTGACTCTTGACATTTTAAGGCTTGAAGGTGTAATTTATTAGATACAACTTTGTTGGTTTGAATAGATTTCAAGATTAAATTTGGCTGTTACGTGTATAAAACATACCATATGCACTAAGCAGTTTTATGGATGAACCCTTTCAATTCTGAGCTTGTATACCATAAATAACCATAAACCAAGAATTGACAAACAAATATGGTCCTTACCATTCTCGTCTCCTGCTGCAGAGAGCACCGGCGAGAGCACCGGCGGGAGCAGCGATGAACCAGATGAAGACCGAGAGTGCAGAGGATCCCGGAGGAGAAGGAGAAGAAATAAAAAGAGGTCGGTCCAACGGGAATACACATCACAAGACAGAGAAGCCCGGGGCGGCGAACCCGGCGAGGATCAACACACGCCTGGGCAGAGACCGACCCCCACAGACAGTTCTGCTGCTGCTGGGGGGGAGCGCCTGAGCAGGAACAGGAAGAGGAAGCTGAAGAAGAGACGACACAAGGAAAAGCTGCTCTCCTTGGGCCTGGTCCCCCGTGCCGCTGCCCTGGAGTTCACCTACCAGAAAGATGGAGAACTGGAGAGGAAAGAGCAGGATGAGGGTGATGGGAGGAGAGCTGCTGAGGTGCCTCAAGAGTACAATGGAAATCTACACGGCGGAGGGTGAGTACTGGAGCATAAATATATTTTCAAGTAATAGACCATTTCTCACCTATTCCTATTAAATTAAACTGATTTGATTAGAGACTTCCTGTAACAAGGCCTTTTGATGCAGATGTATTAAAACTGTTATTGTGATCCTGTGACCGTAAGCCTGCCAAGGCCTTGGAGATGGCTTATCTTTAGTCTAATGGACATGTCGAGTCATCTGGTGTGTCATAAATAATCTCTGCACTGCCTGCCTCGCTGTCTGTCTTATTGACTGGCTGCGTGACTGACTGACTGACCGGGTGACTGGCTGGCCTCCGGGCCGACTCTCCCAGCCCATTGGTTCCAGAGATTAACTCTCCTCTCTAGTAATGGGGCTGTTTTGGGAGCACAAAAGGACTTCTTTCCGTTTCATTCACTGCACCCAACAGTTTGGCAATAAAATGCCACACTGGCCTAATTATGCGCTGTATATTGCCTGTTTATTGGGGAAGAAGCTGTCTTGGCCGTCATTGTTGAACAGAACTAGTTTAAACTGCACGCAATGTGGTGATGCGTGTAGAGGTACTCATACATTTTTATTTTTATTTTTCTGTACACAGGTCAAGAATGATCACTCTTGGGTGACGCTGTGTATTGGTTATTTTCAGTTATGGGTTTATTCACCGCTTTGTTTAAACAAATCATTGTAACACGAGACTCGCAGTGCACTCCATAAATTCAACAAGAAAAAGGGGAAATCAGTCCAGCTACGTTCTGCTATATTAGTATCTGGTTTGGGCGTCTACGATTTTTTTTTTATGACTTCATAAGCGCAGTGTCTAGTTGAATGCCTATATACTCAGAGAATCATTTGGTCATCTTTGTGTTTGTTATCTAAAAGGAACCATTGACTGTGCTCAGTGCCCAGGCAACCTGCATCCATAGCAGCCTCCTCTGCCGTCTCAGCTAATGGAGAAGCTGCTGAGGAGCCTGGCAGACCGCAGCGTTCCCTCTGTCCTGACGCAGCTCCATGACCTCAAGGGCTTTCTGCAGCGGGAGCCCGACAGACTTAGCGAGGCTCTGGACAAACCTTTAGCACCGTGTCCCTGTCTCCAGGTCAGTCCGTACCACGAAACAAAATGCAGGGTGGGATCCCCTTGATGGCACAGTGGTCTAGGTTCTGATGCTTTACCATGCCGCCGTCTGCAGACAGGCACATCCTTGTTGATACTAGTCTTTTCCTGCTGGGATCTACCTGAGGCATCACATTCACATTGTACATACATCTAGAGTTTTTATTTGGAGAAAGGATCGCTCTGATCGGAGATGTGGAACCATAACATTTATTTTTTCAGATGAAATCACTGCAGTCATTTCCCTGTTCAGATATTGGATCACAGACATTCTCCCTCTTCAGAGAGACATGAAGCCTGGACCGTCGAGCACACAACCACAAGAACCGTCAGTCAGACTGAGACATGGATGCTTCTAAGGAAGAATAAATTATGTACAGTATTCCTCTGCATACTTCAAAACTGTCCATCATCTTTAGATGTGTTCAGCAGAGCTGAACCAAATGATTGTTTAAATAAATAACATTTTTTTTCATGCCATCCATCACTTTGCGATATCCGTTTTAATACCCTCTTTACATTAAAAATCAATGTGTCACATCTTGGTGTTTTGTGTCCCTCTATGATTGAGTTTGAGTTTCTGTTAGTCTACCAAACAGTTTATTACAAAAATACTGATTGCTCCAAGAGAACACGGGGGAGAAAAAATAAAAGATGGAGGGAAAAAAAAAAAAAAAGGTTACCACATGCTCTCCTGAGAACTATTTACAGCGTTCAAGGCAGCTGGCAGGTTGAGGAACACATTGTCATGCTGTGTGTGTGTGTATGACTCTTTCATAGTATTATGGTAATGGTTTGCGCAGCTTAATCTCTTGAGTGCCACTTAGATTGGGGTTCTTGGGTGGAATTTCAAATTGGAATTCTCTTAAATATCTATGTATTTATAGCCAATATTATATTGGAATTAAAAGATCTTATTTGTGTGGACAAATTACACTTATTTGATTGGTTGTTTTAATGTACTTGAATTTTCACATGCTACATCTGAAAGTCCCAATTTGTATGTACAGGGAGTTTCCTTTGAATCCCAGTCTGAAATTAGCTATAAAATATTTAACATGCTTTAATTTTCAAATCCCACATCAGAGCGTTATAAGTTATAAGAGACTCGACTATTTATCCCGAGTGGAATTAGGCGATGGGCTTGACCGCAGTAAATAATTCTCGGGAGAATGCAAGTTTTGCTGGTGAATATGAAATTAGATATTTTTTCCTCCCATCTATATATATTTTTTCTCCCCGTGTCCCCTCAGGGGCTCGGTATAACTCCCAGTTTGTGAAGGATTTTTTTGTTTTTTGTTTTAATGCTTCACCCAGACACCTAATTGTTATTACCCTCACACCCTTCCTCCCCCCTAGTTTCCAATTGCCAAAGAGACAAATGTCAGGTCAGCATGGGTCAGCTGTTCTGCTTGCAGATAGCTCAACAGCTCCTCAGTAATCCAAACTTCTCGAAAAACTATTTTCAACCAAGTTGGGTACATCATGATCCTATTCAGATTTTCCACTATTTCACACTTAATTGCACTTAATAGATTTTTGGTCCCTGGGATGACAACTCTGACATTAGAGTGTTGTTTCAGGAGGGGTGGCAATTGATGAGACTAAATGAGGGTGAGCGGTGACCAAACTAGTGGCATTACTTGGGGCTCGCCCAGTCGTGCGGTTAGATTTGTTGTTTACCTCGAAAGACTTCCCACAGCGTAGGTAGATCCTAATAGTTCACTGAAGGGACAAGCAAATATCTTAAGAGCTAACAGCTCAGCCTCGAGCATCACCGTACCTGTCTGGCAGTCCAGGGCCTCTGTTATAGTGAGCCAAAGCCTGTTGCCAAATCAAGAGGTTGGCCGAAGGGCGGGAATTATCTTGGGTTGACAGTGAAAACACCAAATGACACTTGTCTGGGACATAAGACCATCTTTAGAACAATAGTCTGGTTTCTTTTGGAAGCTGTAACATCTATCTCTATTTGATTGCATAGCAGTGGAGAACTTATCATTAGGGTCACCATCTGTGGCCTCCAACCAAGGTCTGACCCAACAGATGCTGGGTGTCTAGCCGACGGTGATGTGCTCATTCAAAACCACACCACCCATATTCCTTTTGATTGGTTTTATTGAGGTTACCACATGAATCTGTAATGTTTGGCAAAATGTTTTTTATCTTGGCTCTAAATGTGGCATGGTTTCAGTGCAGTGGTTTTCGGTTATGCACTTGTTTTTTTCCAATTCGTTTTGATTTAACTCAGGCCAACTTGTACACTCGGTGCTTTTTGCCTATGGTGCATACATTTTAAGACAGGCCTATTGAGTTCATTAATACATGTATTGGGGTATCTTTTTTGGGCAACTCCGTGGCCTCACAAGTTTCCAAGGTCCGCCAAGGTCTTTAGTGTAGTCCGATGATCCAATGAGTTTGGATGTTCAATCAGGTAGGATTTAAACAGAAGATGCTGAACATATCCTTGTCGTCTCTTCCTGAAGAAAGTTGCTACCTTGCACACCAAGGGACAAGTTCTCAACGTAACCGCTTCATTATGAGCACTAATTCCGAACCGAGAACCTCAAGGCGAGGTCCCGGCTTAGAAGGATACTGAAGCGCGAGAAAGTGCGCTGACATAGCAAAACTCAGCACTGCAAGCATCAACAGAAAAACACCTAAATCAACCATCTCTGCAATTTCAAATTGGCCATTGTATCTGTTCTTTCAAAGGACAAAACAAATGCATGCCTGCTGGATTGGTCCATTGTTACGATGAAAGAGGAACCAAATTCCCTGTGGCTTTTATTGGAAGTAGAGGCCAAAAGACTATGGTGATTAAGACCTTTGTGCATGTGTATACCAAGACAGCTTTACTGCATCTTATTTAACCATATCACGTCAGTCTTACTGCGGAAATTATTCACCAACGACTGATATCCTTTATGTGTCTTGGACATTTTGCATGGGGTGAAATCATTTAAACAGTAGGAGTTTCACCCCTTGTTCCACCTTTTCCCCGTTCTTGTGTACACTATGGACCTTCTCTGTCTGCCAACCCCTGTAATCCCCTTAGCCTCACCACCCGCTGACTGTGTGTTTACGTCTTATGTAAAGACCACTGGGCGATGTTATAAGAGTTAACCTGCCTGTCCTGCAACAGGTAGCTGACCGTTGATTGAGGTGTCCACACACACACACACACACGGACAGACCAGGGAAGACCCTCTTGTCAGTGGGCTTCCCGCCTTGGGGATCCGAGAAGAGGAACTCGGGACGAGAACGACGACAAGGCGGGTGGACCTGACCATCACGGAGCGTTCAAAGATGTTTTTCAAGCTGCCTCGACTGACTCCCGGCTATATACGATATTTGCAGGTACTGTTAGCTCGGGCCACCGGGCAGTTCCTAATGACTGCACTGTGTAACTCATTTCTCAATGTCCTCTAGAATGACCAAGTGAAGAGCGGTTGCGGCAGGTCTCCTTATAATTCGCTTTACAACAAATAGCACTTGAATTATGTATCGGATTTGGCACAGAAATAACAAGTCAGTTGCCTGACTTGTGTAAATCTCCCCGTTGTGGGACTAATAATTGTTGATCTTATCTTATCTTATCTTATCTTACCTTTGTCGTGGTCTGCCGTTCCTTACTCTAAAGCCACGCAAGCTCCCAGGTCGTGGAGCTGCGAAGTGCTGAGTCTTTTTGAGAGAAATTGCTTTCCCTCAACGGCGATCTTTGAAAAGGATATGTATTGCATTTTAGAGAACTTTATTAATGCCACGCAACTTGTTTTGATTAAGACCTTTCAAAGATGAATGCGATATCCGTTGGATTTCAAGTATGGACCTGGCCCTCGGAATAGTCTTCTCCCGTTGGGGTACCCTTTGGAGTATCTGGCAAATTAGTTGATCTTGGGAGTGGTACATTGATGTAATGTTTATAGCAAGGGTTTTATAGATGTGGGGCAGAGTGCTGTTCTTATGGGAATGTGAGTTTAGTGAGACTAACTGACAAAATGGCTGTGCTGCTGTTTTCCAGCGCTCCAAAAGGTATTCGCCACTTTTCTCACGCTTTCCAAGATATTGCTCTATCCGGGCTCTTTCGGAATGTAATGGCATCATTCTGTCAGTCGCAAAACTCCATCGCATTTATTTGCTGTTGCTGTGAAACTAAAACAATGAAGAGATCCGAGCCTGCGCCGGTCCATTGCTCCGTGAGTATAAACTGGGTCTGATGTACAGGAACGGCTTCTGTTCGCAACCATCTGTGACACGCCTCCATTAGAAAACCGAAAGGGTTTTTTTGTTTTTATTTCTCCCGTGCGATTTTTATTACTGTCAAGGGTTCAATGAGGAAATTGCCCGTGTCGCAAAATAGATGGGCGTTTTTGTTTTGTTAAAGAGACAGACTGTAATTTAGTGAATGAGACGAGATGGCTTTTTAATCTCTTCGGGGGAGGCCTGAGTTGATGCGGCGGTGGAGGGGGACATATTGTGGCTCAGTCGGTGCAGACAATGCTTTCGGAGAAGTCTTGCAGTACAACACATCCTGCTGGCGTCCTGTGGCTTGAAATTGATCTCCCGCCATGCATTCACTTTGGACGTTTTCATATAACATCCCGCCGGCCGTATCTGCCAACTAGCAGTGTTATCTGTGGATTTCTTTCACCAAATGTTTTACGGTTTATTCAGCGCCCCTACTCCTAAGGCATGGACATTGTTTCCGAAGCTCAGATACTCTCATGACATCCCTCTGTTTTCTCCGCTCTCCTTTCAGACCCAGGCATACCAAAATGTTTATGTGAAGCCTCCGCCTGAGAGAACCATACCTGGCATGGCCATGCTGATGGGAGCCCTGGGGATCGGGATGTGTGGCTACAGCTCCAGGCAGCTGGCCCTCCACCACAGGCCCTCTTCCCGCGTGCTGCAGTGGGTTGGCACGCACACCGAGGCCACCATGGTGGGCGGAGCCGCCCAGAGGACCCCCTTCTTTGATGTAACTCGACGGGCCAACGCCTGCATGGAGGTTCCACCCCCCTCTTTTGCTGGCGAGAAAGTTCCCTCAAAATAGGGTGCGATAAGGCCAGATATCGAAAAATTTGACGTGTTATGCAAATAGTGCTTACACAACTCACTATTTACCAATATATATTTTATGATATGCGATAATAATATTAACCATATGATTGCAGTTAAGGGTGGATCCGGATTCGCCAACCTCTTAGGTTTGGGTGTGAGTAAATTTACATTTGCACATCTTGGATTGAAGCGATGCTGGCCCATGCACCCATGTGGCCCATGCTCTCCAAAATGGGCTTGTGTGGATATCAGACCTTGAACTTTGTGTTGGATGAAAATGTGCTAGGAACAGCCATGTTTGCTATAGAGTCACCTGTGCTACAAATGTAAAACCATAGTAAACCCTCACACTATTTAATAGAATATTTAATAGAATATTCAAAACACTGTCAGATTCCTGCACTGAGTGGGCACAAGGCAACATAATGATTGGAAGAATACCCCAAACATGCTGTGAGAGCAGAGCTTCCCAAAGCCTTTAGCTGCGACAATGGATCTTGAATAAACTAACATGTTTCGTTTGGATTTGGAGATGTGTGGCTTTGTAAAGCCTGGTGGGGAAGAAAGAGTGAGTGGCGCCTGGCAGGGCTCTCGTGCACACAGATGGTTGGCAGCACCTCCGCTGCGTACACCCCACCCCCCTCCCGCTAAGCAGAAGGCCTTGTGTAAGTGCTTGGCCAGCGATTTCAATTGATTTCCACGGTGGAGGAGGACCAGGTGCCATTCATCAACAAGCCCCTGGCATTTACTGGCACCGGCTAGCGCCGGCCGTCAATCATACACGACGGTGGAAGACACCGGTTGAGTCGGTGGACAAATCAATGTACAATGCTTTGCCAATTTTGTGAGGGTGTGATCAGGAACTGCGGAGAGCAGACAGGCAGTTTTGCGGGTGCCGGCAGGAAAAGCACGCCGATGGTACTACGCTTTGCACAGAGAAGAAATGATGCAGTGCAATCACTGTATGTTGAGCTGAATATCCACATGTTGAAGAATCCATAGCATGGCGAAACTCCATGCTGAATATATATATATTTTTTTACATCCCTCTGGTAAGCCACATCTCGAGCCATGTAAACAGCACTGCAGTATAAATACACCTCTCTGGATTACCATTCTTAATTTACCTGGGTAAGACAGTGAGGCAGACAGGCACAGAAGAATGACGAATCCCCCAGCACTAAGCCTATTTCCTCGATGGGGATTAAGCCGGGTGGAAAATCAGCACGCTGGCACAGACACATCCACATGATTGGGTATTAAGGCTAATGATCTATGAGGGCCAGACAGTTACTCCGCATCCCAGATTCGCACCATTCCCCCTGCGGTCGTCCGCCCCTCGTCCCGCACGCAGCTCTGACCCCGTCTCGGGCACAGAGCTGGCAGGGAGAAGGGACTTGAGATGTGGCGAGACACCGAGCGTGGTTGAGAGTGCGTGCTGTGCCTTGTGGGATCGCGCAGGGGTCATACTGTGTTTACTGTGCGGTTGTACGGAAAAGGATCGGAGCTCAAATAAGAGCATTGTTCCAGTGTTAGGCTCGCTAAGAAAAAGATTGAGCAACACTGGCGGAAGCTTTTTTTTTCAAGATAAATGCAGTGGGACTACTGAAAGTAGTCGCAATGTCATTTGGAACTACGTGTCCACTGAGGAAAGCTGTATTTTGGGGGGGTTGAGGAAGTGGATCCGAGCATTAGTGGGAGGTCAGCGGGACCTTGGAATCCATATTTCTGTTGCCGTGGAGCCATATTTGTCTGTCTGCCGAACTGAGCAGTGGCTGGTTGTGGCAAGTTGGGAGTTGATTGCACCCCAATCGTAGCCCTCCTCACTACTACCCCGTAAGTCAACAACAAAAGGGCCCTAATCCGCTCAGTTGAGGTACTAATGGCTTTTAATGGCGCTCTGGGACAAAACCATTTGTGACCTTGCTCTCGACAGAGGCGGGGGCTGACACCCATAAGCAATCTGATAAAGCAGGGGCTAACTGACCGCATAACTACTCGTTGGCCATTGATAGATGAGGGAACAAAAGGACATGATGAGCTCTCAGATTATTTAAAAATGATGGTTTAATACCTGAAATCATTGAGCCGTTAGCCGCTCATTTTATTATCCGGAATTCCAAGTGTGGCGCACTGTCATTGCAGCCGGGTGTTGCTGCAGTGAAATGTGAACAGGACTGGAGCGACTGCAGAAACACACCCGAATGGGTTTGATGGATTCTCTGTGTGCCGCGGTGGTCCACGGGTGGGACAGAACACCGCAAAACACCCATTCATCTCAATCAGGGGGTAAAGCTGAGCGACAGCTCGCCTCACCAAAACTGTTCCTTGTGCCTGCACTGTGCAGCTCGCGAGGGAGAAGGGCCAAGACCATCTGATGCACGGTTCATTTTCGCTCTTCTTTTTTTCCTTTCAGGACATTATTGAAATGCGGTAACAATAATACGGCACAATTCCCTTTATTGCACTAACAAGTCGTATCTTTGGCTCACACTACAGGTGTCAAATAGATGATGTATTTTCCAGTGTTTCACAAATGCAGGTTGTACTATTTGTTCGTGCTTAGAAAATTAATAAACAAAATAGTAAAAAAAAAAAAGGATTCTTGCTTGGATTAATTGGGCTTTCTGTGATGGATTTCTTTTAATTCTACCACCCATGCAGTAGTTAGAATTCTTATTTGAAGCAAATAGCACTGAGCTCACAATCGTTAGGATATGGGCTATGTTTGGCTTTGGAGTTATTTTGCTTAATATTGCAAATAAAACAATAATTTATACCCAGAGACTCACTCACAGGAAGTGTAACTCTTGTCGTAGTCCAATTATGTATGAATGGCAGGGCATGAACGATGTGAGTACAGTCACACCAAAGAACGCACCATAAAGGTGTCTTTTCTCCGCAATATTCCTTCCGTAATAACCAAAATAAAATGGGTCGCACAACTTTCTTTTAACATTTCAAAATACCTAAAGTGTTGTATTGAACCGAGGCGTAAATGCGGTGCAATCAAATTACATATAATCGTTCGTGCTTTCGGTGTTGCCTGGTGGAACTCAGGCCGGCTACTGCATTTATTGACCTGATCAGACCTTCCTGGCGCACCTTCAACGTCAACGTCCATTGATCGAGAAAATATCCATCACGAAAAAAGTAGGACCAGAAAAACAACAACAAAAAAAAAAAAGAATGCGGGGATCAGCAGTCGATCTGATTTATTGCGCATGTCATTATGTAGAGAACCGCAACTTCTCATTCCTTGAAGTAGTTACAGTACTTCAAGATGAAGTATATTAATGATAATGAAAATTTAAAAAAGAATGTATCGAGCACTTTGCAAAATAAATATGAATTATGATGTAAGAAATACATATATGTACAAAACAATTTCAAATTGGTAAAACTATGTCTCAAGAAGAGGTTTGAAATGATAGATTACTAAGAGATGGCTATTGGTATGCCCACTCCAAAGGCTCAATCCAAGGCTCATCTCACAACT
The DNA here is from genome assembly GCF_960531495.2 of Zeus faber. Lineage (NCBI taxonomy): Eukaryota > Metazoa > Chordata > Actinopteri > Zeiformes > Zeidae > Zeus > Zeus faber. The sequence continues at coordinate 19,546,600 of NC_137198.1, forward strand.
GAATGAGGTGTAACATGATGTATTACTTTCTGATATGTTGACCGCACCGTGTACGTGCGCCGCCGCCTTGTCAATGAAATGAACGCTTGACAACGTTTGGGTCGTTCGTGCCTTCGCTTGGGACGCCCCTGGGACACTGTCGAAGGGAGACGGCCCCCCCCGCGCGTTCGGCTGAACGAACGCCCCCCCTCGCGGAGGAGGCTGGAACTACGCGCCAACCAAGGCGAGATCCCAAATGATATTGGACTTTTGTTTCTGTGTGTGGGCCGATTAAAGTGACTTAGAACCCCGCCTCTCGCTTTCTAAATGCCCGTGAATGCATAAATATGATTATGAATGGAGGGGGGGGGGGGGGGGGGGGCTGTATGTAGTTGCGGGACGAAGGTGCGCAGAACCGACGGAAAGGTTTGACTCTCCTTTCGGACTCGGTTCTTTGGCGAGTTACTTTGGCAACTTACTTGCAAGTGAGTCGTTCGGTGTTAGTTCAGTCGCTACGACGCACGGGGCGAGCGGGGCGAGGGCGCGCGGCGAACGAGGGACCAGAAGGGTCCGTACGCCTCGCCGATTCCCGAGTTGTTCATTTCAGTTTGTGAGTCCAACGACTCGCTCTCCCGGACCGCCGCGTCATTTTTGGACATTAGTTCGCGACGAACGAATCGCTCCGCGAGTCTGGCGTCGCCGCACAGAACAACGGGGGATTAACCACAGAAGCAGACGCTGGAGCAGAAGGTCCCACTCTTTTATTTCCACACACGGGTTCGTTCCCCTTGTTTTTTTTTGTTTTTTTTAAAGTAGATATAACATTTTTATGTTTTGGGAATGCGCTGTTGTTTTTCTTTCTTTTTTTTTTTTTAATACGGAAAGCCCGGAAACTATTGTATGAACTTATTCATCCGAGCGTCGATGGTTCGTGAGGGCACTCGTGTTTGGAGGCGACCAGACAATATGATGTTTCAAAGTTTGACCCTTTTTTTTTTTTTTTTAAGTTTCGCTTTTGTTTTTTGTGTGTGTGTGTGTGTGTGTGTGTGTCTAAAAAAAAAAAGTTGAAGAACTTGTAGAAGTGTTAGGTGTTATTTGGAGGGGGGTGGGACTCGGCTAAACGCTGCTGATAATCACTGCGGCGGCGTCTCCATTCCTACCTGGCTCTGCTTTCAGTCCGGACTCTGCTTCTTTTCTTTTTTTTGGGGGGGGGGGGGGGGTGTTTATTTTGCACGTCCTTAAAAGCTTCGCTCCGTGAAAATGCTTTGCCGTCGTTTGTCCGGGAGCTTTGGTTCAAGCCGCACAACGCCAGCTCCACCGTGCGCTCCCCGGCGACGCCAGGCTCGCGAACGATTCGTTCCCAGCGAACGCATCCCTTAAATGACTCGGGAGTCGTGGGGTCACTCCGTCCAAAAAAAAAAACCCCAAAAAAACCCCGCAACAGAACAATTGAATGAGACTTTTCAAACCGAAAAGAATGACTGAGGATGAAAGTCAACATCGAGGGATCTTCCGTAGTTCATATTGAATGTGACTGGTGAAGCAAATCACTTTGACAGAAGTGTATTTTAGTGATTTCGACTTGGCATTCGTCTGCCAGAACAACCCTTCTCGAGAGGGTTAAAAACTCAAATTTGGTGTGGGATTTTTATCTTCTCTCGTTTCGACAAACACTTCTGACAGAATTCCGACAGCGACTCTTCTGACTCCCGTTCGTCAGTCACAGAGGGCCCTCTGATTCACACGACTGAAGTGTTTATGAAATCGAACAGATCTTTTTTTTTTTTTTTTTTACCGAGTGACACGTCGGCAGCCGAGTCTCACAAAGGCAGCGAACCTTTCCTCGCCAGCTGCCTTTCCTGCAGAGGCACCCATCCCTGTGATTTTGGTTAGGCTTATTCTGGTGAGGCAGAGACCTTGTTGTTCGTTGGCAGCGCCGAAATGATCATTCAAAGGAGTCCGCGCTGAAATGACTGTTTGTGCGCTTCGCTTTGTCCGGGAAGGAGTTATAATGGCTCCAGCAAAGTTATTGTTTACCTCTCCATGTCAGCTGTTATCGTCATCTATTATCACTGTGAAGGCCTGAGTGCATGCCTGCACCGCCCCTATGGGGAAGGCTGCAGATGCATGTGAGACCATCTCACTGTGTGTGTGTGTGTGTGTGTGTGCGTGTGCGTGTGTCCCCGCTCAGTTCAGATTGACGCGGGCTGACGAGCTGCAGGGGTCCAACAGTACGCCGCCAGCCTCCCTCAGTGCACCATGGGTAACTTCTCCAGCAAGGATGGCCACGGACCCCCAGGTCGTTGCGCTCGCTCGCTCGCTCGCACACACTGTCCCCTTTCTCTCGCACATACCACACGCATGCACATCCGACCACCCCCTTGGTTGTGCACTGAACCTCCATAGCTCTGCCTCTGTTTTCCGAAAGTATTTTGAATTGTCACACAACACAGAAACACAGACGCACACACACACTCTCAGAGAACAAAGCCAGCACCCCTCAAGGCTCAAATGCATATTTCTACATCTGCTCCAAGGAGGAGAGGACAGGAGAGGAAAGGGAATGGAGGAAGGAAGTGGGGGGTGGGGGGTGGGGGTAGTGAGAAGAGAATAGATATTAAGAAGCATGCAAAAAAAAAACCAGACGTCATATGGAAGACGCAACATGGTTGAAAGAAAGAAAGAAAGTGAGGGGGAAGACCACCGAGGGGATAATGAAGAGGGCAGCGAAAGGAGAACCAGGTGTACGTCTGCCTGTACTGTCGGCTGGAGCGCCGACGGGAATCTTGGCCGGTCTCCTGCGCGCCGCACAGTGAGCGGTCATTCTCCTCGTGTCCCAGTGTAATTCGTTCTGGCTCAACCCCCCCACCCCTCCCGCTGGGCCCGGCTGTGATGAATCGGCAGAATTCCCCGGCCCCAGCCCAAGGGCGACGGATTAATCATAGGAAGCCTAACGTTGTCTGACGTGCACACATGCCCCCACGCACAGAGACATACACAGATAGACTTTTCCCCCAATAAGTCATTATGCCACTAATGCTTGGAATGAGGAAATAGAAGCCAGGTGTGGCATGACGAAGATGAGAGGAAAACTGCCTGGTCCACAGTAGGGCATCCCAACATTATTTAGTCTGAATTGGCTCTATTTTCATGCAAGAGAGAGCAAGGTGATTTGGGCATTCAATAGATTACAACATATGGGGGAGGTTTTGCAGCCACAGCTTGGCCAATTTTTATTAATTTATTTTATATCCTCATACTTTTAATCTGGACTAACTGAAATGGCCTTTCTCTGTCATGGTTTAAAATTGTCGCAGACTTCCCTAGTCTTGGTTTAAAAAAAAAAAAGCCTGATTTTCCAGGAGGAGCATTGAAGTTAATCTAGGTCTAAGTGAAGGCTTAAATTAAACCTTGCCTCGGGCAGGTTTATTTTTGGATTAATGGACGCAGCCTCCAGGTCGACCTTGACATTAGAGGAAATGGACTAACTGAACTAAGACCAGAGAGAAGCAGCTGACTAGTCCTTCATTAGCTGAGTCTCGGACTTCACAGTCTAGAAGTTGTTTATCTTAAATTAAGCAACCTCTCCGAAAGACATTTTTAAAATCTGGATTCATTTATAAGGTGGAGTATCTTAGTCCTGATTTAGATTAAACCCCGTCTGCGATGCATGCATTTTGTTACTAATGATATTTGAACCTGTACTCGTGCATTTGTGAACCAATATTTGACAATGTTTTTGCAATGTATACAATTGCCAATTCTCAATTTCAAAAGCATAGTGTATTGTGTGTCGGTGAGATTCCTGGGGGCAATTTGAGGTTACAGGCGGTGGGACGCCAGCGATGTAATGGACTTGTGGTGGCTTGCTGTCGTTTTACTTTGCAGTAGCTTTCAAAACGTCTATCAGTTTTAAAAGTGAAGTTACTTTTAGCCTTTCTGACATAATGCTGGAGCGCCATAAATCAGTGCCCTGGGAGTGAACTTGGGAGTGAGCCATATAGCAAACAAAAACCTTGGAGATGTGGAATTGAAGAGAATTGACCATTTTTGGAGCAATCATTTCCCAGTTTTGATAACTGCATTTGTCTGCTGAACAATCAAGGGTTCTTTCCCAAGCATTATATCCTGCACTAATATTGCAATACCAGATATAATTATGTACTTCTATCTTATATATTGTAGGAGGCCATACGGATGGTTTCCACACACCCCCTACGTCTCCGGTGACAGAGGTGCCCAACGTCTCCCAACTCATGCACACCAGTACTCCCCAACCCCCAGTGGCGGTTCCAGTTTCCACCACAGCCCCGGCCCCAGGCAAACTCCCACATCCGGGATCCTTTGGGAAGAAACCCCAGCCCACCACCACCCCTGCCACAGGCTCCCCACCGCCCAATTGGAAGCCCACCCCACCCGTCAGCCCAATCGCCCCTATGACCGTGAGACCCGGATCAAGCCCGGCGTCGAACAAACCTCAAGATGCGGGCTCACCTCCAGGACAGGGGGCTTTGGGCCGTAACGGGGGTCCCTCCACTTCCACCCCCACCCCCACCCCCAGGGCGCAGCCCTCCCAGGGGAGGCTTGTCCCGGTTAGCCCGACCAAAACCCCCGTGTCTCCAGATAATACCTCCCCCGTGGCCGGACCCTCCACCCCAGGCTGGAGGGAACGGGACAGCGGTCTCAGCCAGTCGCCCTTGGGCGGCTGCACGGCCAGCGGCAGCCCGGCGCAGGAGGAGAAGACGCAGAGTCTGTTGGAGGAGTGTAGGACAGCGCTGGGCATTACTGCCCGTGATGAGGGCGGAGCCTGCAGTGCCATGGGTACGAGTGCTGACACTGACGTAGTTCTATGTGGAAGACACTTTTACATCTTTTTGTTGAATCGCTGCCTCAGCCTCTCACTAATATTATCCTTGTATACAAAACAGGTTAACGTTTTTTATCCTCATGCTTGAAGAGGCTGATTGTTTTTACCCTTAACGCTTATTGTATTTCTGATTCATGTATCATACATCATATCATGTATCTGATAGGATGTATACAACCTTGATTTTCTGATGCGTTCTGCCCACAGAGCTACTGAAGCACCTTCTGACGGAGGTCAACAGTCTGAGGAATAACTTGCAGGTAGGATGTTGGAAACATTTTATTCATACGTTTGTCTTGTTTTTCCATGAATCATCGGCAGACGTATTGGCAGTCGTCTCTAATTCAATTCACACATCTTTAATTCAAACGAGAAACAGCAATACACACACACACACCGTTCCTTGAATTTTCTTTTTCCCACATAAATGATTGTCAGAACCTGGGATCCTGATCAATTTGACAATCACACACTCCTCCTCGCAGTGCAATCCCCGAAAAGTATACTATATAATTAATTGTAACATATTATATAACCCTTAAAAATATAAACTGAAATGTCACATTATGACCAGGATTCACCCATTCCTCTTTGGAAATTGCTCAAGGTCTGCCAGGTTATTTGGGGAGGTGGAGAGCAATTTTGAGGTCTTGTCACAGCTGTTGGATGAGGGTTAAGGTCACAACTCTGACGGGCTCCCTCGAGGACATAAATCTTCTTCATTTTCAGCCCATCCAGCCTTGCTCAGGCAATGTGCTTTGGGTCCTTGTCCCGGTGAAAGACAAACTTCCTCCCCAGATTAATCTTTCGCGCAGAGGGGAGCCAGTTTTTATACAGGATATCTCAGTATTGTGCACCAGCATTCCTCTTCTGATCCACCCCGACCATCTTGCCAGTCCCCGCTGCCGAAAAGCCCCCTCATCATGTGATGCTACCACCCTCACACCGTGCAGTGGGGATCTGGATGTTATCTGGGTGATGGATTTAAGCCATGCGCTAAGCCAAAAAGTTCCACTTGTCTCATCAGACCATTAGAGTTCAGTGTTTCCCACAGAATTAGATTCTATTTGTGGTAATAGCTGACTGGGGGGGGGTAAGAGAGTGACTGAGAGAGTGTCCCAATTACTGCAGTGCTTATTTTTTATTTATTTGTTTTTTCCATTTAATAAGGAAATTCAGTAAAATATCATACAGCTAATATATAAGCACAATGTTTTTATTTAGATGAACTGGACACGCGATCGCTCCCTCCAACACACTCTCCCAAATTGCGCCCCGATCGCTCCCTCAGAGGAAACACAGAGGACCCCAAAACGTACTTGCGTTTCATAAACGATGTCATTTTATTTTTCACAGGCTTTAATACATGATCGGAATGACAGATGAATAGATCGGGGCTATTTTTCTTGTAAGTCGCTTTGGATAAAAGCGTCTGCTAAATGACTAAATGTAATGTAAATTTTTCTATTCTTAGTTTTGTTAAAAAAAAAAACCCAACATTTTAAGTTAGGGCTATTTTAGAGATTTTTTTTATTTTTATGAACTAACCCCATTTGTCCTTCATTACTTTTGATATACTTTTCACATCCTACATGTTAACAAATAACTGACAGTTTCTGTGAACAGGACATTTTTGGTAGTGAAAACTTTTACGACCCGCCTCTCTTGAATCTCTTGGATCTTGAATCTGTTTTATCTGATTGGCTAAGCCACCGTAATGTGACATTGACGAGCGCCGCCGCTGTTCGGCTCTCGACCAAAGGCAAAGAAGTCGCCCGGGAAAGGAAAGCGCCAGCGCCTCATACAGAGGAACATAGATTTGTACTGCCGCAAGTACTGCCAGTCCAACCCATAATGTTTAGTGAAGGCGTGTGGATGGCTTCAGTGCACCGGAGGGCGGATATTTCAATCGACAGCTCGGGTATGGCACCGAAATCTGCTTTGCGATCGGTAGATTCCGATCGTATAAGTAACCACCGCCATAGTGGTACTGAGTTTCATCATCAGAGAGAGCGAGAGATCTTCCAAGTGATGTTTTGCAAATTATTTACAGGCGAGGACATGTTTTTCTTTTTTCTTCCTCACCACTCTTCCAGGAAGGCCCTTGTGATGCAATGCTTTGGAGATTTTTTGGGCAATAAACACTGTGTTCAATCTCAGCCACTGACTTCTGTGACTCAGTCCGATTAATCCAAGTGTGGCGTCACAGTAAGGCTCTCTAACTAGACCTTTTCTTTTTCGGGGAACTTTTTCGGCAGAGTGGATCAGCTGGAAAAAATCCTACTCTATGATATTTATAATTTTTCAATTGAAAGGAAGTTTGGGGAGCCCCATTACCTTTTTCAAGGCACTTTATATCGCAGGTATTTTTCGATTTCCAGCTGCTCATCTTTTAGCACAGATTTTCACACGTGCCAGAAAAACTGTTTATGGGAAATGCGTCACAGGGGTCTTCAGTGGATAAGTTTAGAACTGTAAGAGGGAAATGATACCGCACTCCCCCCCCCCCCCCCCCTTGTCCGATGACCTCTCATCCAGGAGATAACAAACCAGGCTTAATATACACACGCTCGCACACAGATCTCCTCTCCATACACACTCCCCGGGAGAGAGGTTCCCGCTAATGGAGGGCTTCCTGTCCTCCGCTCGTCCTGTGAGGCCCAGCAGAAGAAGGAAACCCTTTCGTATCATCCCTCTCTCTGTCCGATCCCTCCTCTTCCTGACTCTCAAGGTTCTCCGTTTCTTCCAGAGAGAAAGGCGTCGTAATGCTTCTCTGTTAACCTCATACCCGTTCCACGCCGCTCGCTTTCGGTTTGACTTAACTGGTATCTTCTGTGGGAAGTTCACTGAGGAGCTAATCCCCAAAAAGGTTTTCACATCAACCTTGATCGCTTTATGTCATTACACTCCTTTTCTCGCTACCAGGCACTAGCTATGCATCTCGGGGCTGACACAAACATCAGAAATTCTGTGAGCATACTGTAGTGTTTTTTGTAGGTGGAGAGGGGGGGCGGGATTCTTTTTCTGTACTAATTTCCTGTGAGTTTTGCGTTCCAGTTTCTGACACACCCTTGTGAGAGTTCTATCTGGGGGCTCCCGGCTTCCTCCAGATCTCTCCCAGATCGCAACAGCTGCAATCCGACCCACGGCTTCTTATTCCACGTCCCCTTATTTCCATCTCTTCGTCCCAATCCGGGCTCCCTCTGTCTGGCTCTGCTCCCCAACCAGGGCCCGGCACAAACTTTTTAGAAGTGGCAGCCAAGTGGGCAGGCAGGCGAACCAATTTTACATGGTGGAAGTTTCTAAACATAAGCATGTCTGTTAACATATGAAAGGTGGTTGACAGTGGGCCAGGCGGAGCGCACAAGGCGGTGGACAATGGCCCAATTCTGGTTACCCGGGGCAACTCGGCAACCGTTATTGTTGGGCCTTGCCAAACACGGTGGTCCGAACACTGACGGACACATTGACACTGTTCAATATGAGGGGCAGGCTCTGCCGGTCTGCCCCCTCTCTCTCTCTCTCTCTCACTCTGCCAATCGTACCTTATTACTTCCCACACCCTGTCTCTCTCTTCCCCCTGGCTATACTCGACGCCCGTCTCCCTCTCCCCTGCTCTGTTCTGTGGGGGCTATCGAAACCCCTTCCTGGCCAGCTAGATCTCACGAGGGGATGTCGGTCGTACTAATGGGAGGTCGCCGTGCATCTGAAGTCCAGGCGTGAGCCCAGCACGGCATTTACACGGGGGCCCTCGTCAGGGTGGTTTGAGCTCCAGAGTGAAGAGTTTTGCTTTACGCGCCGCCCTGCCGCAGTCTGCTCTGCTGCCTTCGGGGCTTTTTATTTATTTATTTATTTTTTGTGGAGAGGTGTCGTACCCCAGTGTTGAGGGGAACGGAACGTGTTTTGTTTGGTGATGGAAGGGCATTCACAGACTGACCGAGTAACGGTGTGGTTGTGTGTGTTGTGAGCCACAAAAGACACACACACACACACACACACACACACACACACACGCACGCACGCATCAGGGTGTTGTCTTTGTCAGGGTTCAGTTTTCTACGTCCCCGTCCCCCCCGTCCTTGTTTTCCTTTTCTCTTTCACTGAGAGAGCTCCCCCACCCCTCCTTGGGGGCTGAAGAGCTCCAAACAATTACTTCACAACTTCGGCCCTGCTTCTCACCTCCCTTCCTGCTCGTCCCCTCCCTTCACACTTTTCACTGTTATCGTTCCACTTTTTTTTTTTCTTCTCATCTTTTCATTTGGTCTGAAGGGTCTACTTCACATCTTTTTTGCTCCGGCAGATCTAACCTTCACCGTTTATTTCCACGCTGTTTCTGTTATACTGCCTTAACTGTCATTTTTGGGACATGAAGTCACCTCGCGCTCTTTGTCTGTGATGGCAGACAAAGGTTCCTGAAGAGACTATTTGAAGCCTCCAGTTTGGCGTCGCACTCGTCACCATCTTGGCAGGAAACAGAGCCAGAATTGTATAAATAACCACCAGTCAGAGGAAGGAAGAGAGACCTGTCAATCAAGCCAACCACATCTCCAGATATACCTCTCTTTCAGCCTTGATATCTTCATCTTCATTGAATCAAAAACATTTTTTTTTAAATCAAGACCATTAGAAGAAATAAATGAAAAAAAAAAAAAAAGTGAGAAGTTTTTTCCATTGACTGATTTTGAGTTTTCTGTAGCATCTTGCGGCTATTAGCTGAAATGCAGTTTAAATCACTTCCGCTTTGGCTTCAACTCTGGGTTTTAATGGTTGCCACTTGGTGCCTCCTAACAATACAGAGCATGCACCTTCTTCTATGTGTTCCCATCTGCCAATTCATCAGGCCATGTTACATTTTATCAGTTGGGATGTTCAAACTAGTCAAGTGATCTGTGCTCTGTGATCCCTGATTCTGAAATGGTTTCAGGTGGATGATACCGCAGACTTCTAGGAATGATGTCCAGACACCTGCTGGTCTCTCTCATTCTCCCCTCCCAGTCCCTCTTTTTACTTTCCGCCGCAAGTCCATACTCAATAAGGTCCCAAACTGATACATAGATCAGGAATGGGTCCGATCCGACATTCTTTTAATTAATTAGTCTCGGCTGCAATAGAAAAGATCAAATTATGATTTATTATTTGTCTTCTAGCTCTTTATGCCAGATATGGAAAGCAAGTAGGTGTTGCAAAGGGCCATGGTCCAACATTAGACAACCTGAAATGCTCTGAATTGGAATACATGGGGAAAAAAGCAGCTCAACAGCTGGAAAAATAAAGTAATTTAATTCCTCCGACTCGCAGACTCTCGACAATACATCTTGGACTGCCTTCAATTTTGTATTATTTTTTTTTTTTCCTGTACACTTTTTTGACAACATGTTTAGTTGGAAATAGCATTTTGGTTATTTTAACCGTAATAGGATTAATGTTAACTTAATTATAAATTAACTTGGGGAAAAGAAAATCAATATAATATAGATTTATTTATTTATTGCTCAAATGCTTGTATCCACATTCATCTGCAAGCATGTAACTGAATGGAAGGTTATTCAAAGTCTGATTGGGACACTGGGTGTAGGACTTGTAAAATTGGAGAGTGGTTTTATGTTTTGAACATTATGGTGATCTTGTATTATGTATGCCAAAACATTTTGAAAATTCAAAAAAAAAAAAAAAAGATGTTAAAAATATTTTTATCTGATTGGCTGATAAAAAATATAGACTTGACTGATATTCTGTAAACCCTCTATCTGCAAGGTACAGTTTTCATGCAGAGCGGGTGTGCACATGTGCTTCTGTGTCCAATTTGCAATGCAGAGCAAATGGCACTGAACCAATAGGAGAGCGCGCCTTGGGTGCGGTCATTTTGCATGCATGTAAAAAAAAACAAAAAAAAAAACGCCACAGAGTAACATATTAATGTTTGTGTTGTTCAATATGTGCTGAACAAGTTTTATATTTTTTTCTTCTTTTTTTTTTTTAAGACTAGAAAGCTGAAGATCCATGACAGAGTTGGGCTGTTTTCCTTTAGTATGTGTTTGGAAGGATGGGTGTGGAGGTGAACTCATACTGTAGTGACAGATTGTCAAAAACTTGCAACACACACACACACACACAGGTTGGTTCCTCCCAGGAATTGTGAGCAATGTTGAGGAAATTGGGTATGCTTTGGGAGTTTGGACACGTGTGTGTGTGTGTGTGTGTGTGTGTGTGTGTGTGTGTGTGTGTGCGTGTGTGTGTGTGTGAGCCCACATCTGGGCTGCCTGGAGTGGGGCACTGGGTCAGTGTGTGTGTGTGTGTGTGTGTGTGTGTATGTGTGTGTGTGTGTGTGTGTGTGTGTGTGTGTGTGTGTGTGGCAGAATCAACACCCTTATCTCAGTGTGAAGTGAGGAGCACCCCTTCCTGTTTCCTTAAGCAGACATGCTCTACTTGGATCCACAGCCACATTACAAGTGAAGAATGAATCCTCCAAGGCCGTGTGTCTGTCTACACGTGTGTGCGCAGTCTTGATAGAGAACGTTACCAAATAAGGAATAAACCCATCTTTTGCTCCACACTATCCACCATCTCAGTCTTTTCGACATATGTTGTTGTTCTTTTTGCCAGGGAATGCGTGTTTTTAACTTATTTGAGAACAGTGGCTCGGTAAGAGCGTTGCCGTGCGGTTCAGTGAAGATATGTGTAACAGAATAGAAGTGTGTGTGTGCAAGAGAAATATGATCTGCCAGTACATGTAATGTGGATGGGTGGGTGTGTGTGTGTGTGTGTGAGAGAGAGAGAGAGAGAGAGAGAGAGAGAGAGAGGGAGGGAAAGACCACGTCCAGTGTAATGGGGTCCAGCTGCGGTCTTGTGTGTCGCCGGTCAGATGAGGGGAACGTCTTGGCTGGGAGCTCTTCTCTTCTCCCTCTCCATCCATTCTTCATTTAATCTCTCTCTCTCTCTCTCTCTTTCCCTCCCTCTCCCTCTCCCTCCATTTCCCTGTGGGTTACATTTCAACACACTGGAACGCGCTCCATGCCTCCATTCACTGGCCCACGGATAGAAGTCTGTGCATGCCTTCAACTGCTTTATTTCCCTCCGTCTCTCCTCCTTCTTCTTTGTTTTATTTTTTTTTTCTCCCTCCTTTCTATACAGATGGTTTCCTAAGTTGTTTTTTGTCTGTTTTCATAAACTGTCTGTTATCGTTTACCTCTTGGCTCGCGTCGCTCTTCGAAACCTCTTTTGATGTCTGTTGTGCCGAAGCGGCAAGGCCAAGGTTTGTGCATGTTCAGGGTTAAGATACAATGAAGGAATGTATCTGGAGACTAGGCTTGATATACCCTTCCCCCCCAGCCTTGCTCGGACTCATTTTGCTTCTTCATTCTGATGTTGGTGTTAAAAGTGCCAGTGTGTCGATTATGAAATAAGGAAATACACATTCCTGTTGTTGATTCAAGCAGATGACCTCAAAGCAAAGCCTCAAAAGCCGTTTGGCATGTGGTTCTGGGTGCCTCATTAGAGTTCACTTGCCAGCTTCGCTCCTTCCTGCGTGCTAAGGCTTGCTGCTCAACCTTGTGTTTCTCAACAGGTAGCCAAACGGATATTTGATCGTTTGAGATTTTATTCTCTGAACAGGGCTCATCTATGTGAAGTCTGATTGGGGTGAAACTATATCTGAGGTGACTGGTTACTTAAAACACACTTAAAGCTTATTAATAGAATGTGCTTCTTTTAGAGACGTTTGCCTTCAGAGTTGTTTTCTTTTTTTTTCCCACCAACCGAAGCGTTTTGGCTTCATAATGCTTTGCGGCAAACCCAACAATAAATTACCTGCGAAATTGGGTTTTATTGGCACTTTCACTCTCTGGCCACATCCCCGAAAACGTAAGACACTAGAAACAGGGAATTGCGCCGCTTCCTAGTGGCAGCCTACAGGAAACAAAGTTGCGCTTTGAATGTACAATAACAATTGCAAAAACTAGTTTTAAATTATAAGCACAGTGAGCTGTAGCAGAGTGGTATGTTACTCAATAGCAAAGCATTCAGTGAAGTTATGCAATGAACAGCTATAAATGACGGGAAGCAGTATTTTAATAATAATTGGTTGAAAAATAGGGACCCTTTCCTTTAACATTAACTGTAAGTCACTGTTTCCCCTACAGACCGAACGCAGTGAGTGGCTGCAGTTCCAGGCAGACCTCCAGGTGGCCGTGGCCGTGGCGGACCGCTTGAGAGCGGAGGCGGAGGAAGAGCTGACAGCGCTGCGATCGGCCCACAAGGAAGTGGAACGGGAGCTCGCCGCCTCCCAGCAGCGGCAGCGAGAGACCGATGTGCAGCTGGCGACGCTGAGGGGGGAGCTGACGGAGAACCAGCACAAGATGGCGGCCCTCACCCCGGCTCCCGGCATAGAGGCCCAGGGCAGGCCGGGCACTGAAAGCAGCAACTCGGACAGGAGCGAGAGGGTCAGGGCGGTGGGCACGTCCAGGTCGGGTGGGGAAGGGACGGAGAGCGGGAGTCGGAACGAAGTCAAAAAGATTCCCGTCGCTGAGGAGCATGAGGAGGCCAAAACAGACTCTTTAGGCGTGGCCAAAAGGTTCCTGAGAAATGTCTCCAACAAGGGCAGGACGGAAGACAAGGGTCGGACCAACGAGACACAAAGGACAGCGACCACTGAGAGATCAAGGTGAGAATGAGTTGATCCGGCTGCAGTACGTACAGAATCCCTAATGGAGCACTGTGGAGAATAAAGCTGATTTGAGTTTTGTTATTTTAAAATGGTATCAAAACTAGTGCTCAGTTTTGGACGGGATCTCACAATTAGTTTGGATAAAGGGTCACGATTCGAGTCATCCGATAGCGATGATATAGCTCACGATACGATTCCATATCGATCTATTGACATTTTGTACATAATTAGAATTGCTGCCAACTTTTCCATCTACCATCTCTAATATAGAAATGATTTCAATACATTTGTTTGGAATTTAATTTAAGTGGAAAATGGTTGCATCATTGCCTAACCTCCGAACAAAGTATATTTTTTCCAACAGATTCACAAATTGAAACATTTAGTTTGGATTTTATCGTACCTCATACTGCGAGGCAAAGGCTCAGAGTATCAGGCCTGTACAGGTTTTGATGATATTCCCTCCTTGTCTCCTTCTCTGTTGACAAAGCCTGACCTTATCTTGGCTGGTGTCAGGATTCTGCGCCGCCTTTCTGATTGTTCCCAGGTTTTTTTTGCCTTGTTTTATTGTTCGTTTTTTTGATAGACCTCGGCCTCAACCTCGCAAGAAATGTGCAAAGAGACGAGGCTACACAATAAAATGACAGAGGCGAAAACGCCCATAAAGCAAAATAGTTAGTTGTGGGAATATTATTTTATTTTATTTTTTATTTTTTTTGCCTGCTCTGTGTGTGCGCATGTAGGTTTGCACTAATTGGATGTTCTGTTTTACTCTTGAGACCTACATTTTTCTCTGCTGTCATAATGGAAAGCAGATAACAATCACCAAGTTGAGTAAGGCCTGTGTTTGCGGTTGCTGTTGAACTTGCGCCATTTTCTCTTCGCCCTGCGGGGCCACTACGCAGGGATTTTGTTAGAATCGTCTGATTCACCGCTGGAGTTGAAGTGGACAAGTGGACCATTTACAAAAACACTTAAAAAAAAACAAAAAATACAGTTGGATCGGCCACAATAGTGTTTCTCCTGTATTATCTGTTTGTGTGTGTGTGTGTTTTTAAATATTGCAGAAGCCTCTCCAGAGTACTCCCATCATCAGACTCCCACGTCGTGCACAACGGGACCACCCAGTCCAACACTGGCACAGCGGCCTCGTATGCAACCAAGGTGAGACAGCTAAGGCCCCAGGTACTCCTGCTATTTTGATCCTTCATGCGCGTCTCATCTACCGCCTCAACTGCCTACTCAATGGATGTTTTTTGGTCATTTTTCTTTTCCTTTCTCTCCAGAACTCCAACCAACCAAAAGGGCGAAGGAGCCTGGATTGGCAGGAGAGCTTGTCCAGCGCCCAAACCGGTCCGTTTGTGCCAGTGGTTGTTTTCTCAATGGGCTTTATCATCATGAAAACCCATCATCATCACCCCATCATTGTGTATGATGTATTTTTTTAGGGAAACGCGAGGAGTCTCTACTTAACAAATACAACTCTGCCCTCACTGAGCTGCCTCCCACCAAGTGAGTAAACATTCTTCTGAGCCCGTAAGTGTACGCACCCCCAGAAGTCAATGTTATTGTTTATTATCTAATAGAAATGCGCCTCTTATGTCATTAAGGTTATTTCTCATGCCTTGGCAGCAAGAAGAGCTGCTTGGTGGCTACAGATTTCTAAAACGACCTTTAGACTCCGAGAAAAGACTAGACTTTTTACTGCCTTTCTAATTTTGTTTTTTAATAAAACACTTTTCTGGTCCCGTTGTCAGGTCCCAGGACGGCTTCAACCTGCTGCTACGTCGCCACGGCGGCTCCAAGAGGAACTCTCTGCTGCGCTGGTGTCAGAACCGTACGCAGGGCTACAAGGTGCGAACCCCGGGCGTGGATCCTTTTAAAGTGCTTCATCTTCACATTTTTTTAAATTCAATCTTTTGAGTAACTAATTCACGTCATTGCAGAACATCGACATCACCAACTTCAGCAGCAGCTGGGCGGATGGTTTGGCATTCTGCGCCGTGTACCACACCTACCTCCCCTCGCACATTCCCTACTCCACCCTGAGCCCAGAGAACAAGGTCTGACCGTCACAGCGACAGCATAAAATAAAAAAACAATGGGTGTTTTTCTTCTTCTAATACTTTTCTTTTACATCGTTGTTATTATTAGAGGGAGAACCTCAATCTAGCTTTCAAGACGGGAGAGAATGTCGGGATCACCCAAACACTGGTGAGTCTGGCAGCAAAACAACTTACAGGACTGTCTGAAGCCTCTTCTCCTTATTACCTATGATAAATTTTATTTTTTCTATGTTGTGCATTGAGCTATACATCCATCAGCCACAACATTAAAACCACTGGCAGGTGAAGTGAATAAAATTGCTCATCTTGTTCCGATGGCCCCTTTCTAGGGGTGTGATATATTAGGCAGCAAGTGAACAGTCCGTGATGGAAAGGTGTCAGAACACACAGTGCATCACAGCTTGCTGCGTATGGGGCTGTGTAGCCACAGACCGGTCAGAGTGCCCATGCTGACCCCTGCCCACCGCTGAAAGCACCTACAATGGGCACGTGGGCATCAGAACTGGACCATGGAGCAATGGAAGGAGGTGGCCTGGTCTGATGAATCACGTTTTCTTCTACATCATGTGGATGGTTGGAGTTACGGTCTGATCCGATGGAGAATCTGTGGGATGTGCTGGAATAACAAGCCCGATCCATGGGAGCTCCACCTCACAACCTGCAGGACTTAAAGGATCTGCTGTTAACATCTTGGTGCCAGATACCACAGGACACCTTCAGAGGTCTTGTGGAGTCCATGCCTCAACTGGTTAGAGCTGTTTTGGTCACATGCTGGGGACCTACACAATATTTATGGTTATTAGTGGTGGTTGTACTGTTGTGGCTGACCGGTCTAGTGATTTTGATGAAATATTAATGTTTAATTGCTATTTCCACTGGAGGTGTCCTTACCAACCTCTTGAAATCATTAAAATAACCATCAGAAAGAGTTAATACGGTCGTAGACAATGTGGGTTCTTACTGAAGAGTGTGTGTGTGTGTGTGTGTGTGTGTGTGTGTGTGTGTGTGTGTGTGTGTGTGTGTGTGTGTGTGTGTGTGTGTGTGTGTGTGTGTGTGTGTGTGTGTGTGTGTGTGTGTGTGTGTGAGAGAGAGAGAGACTAGGAAATACACATTCCTGCTGCTCTGATTTAAGAGGATGACACATGTAGAGGCCTCAAAGCGAAGCCTTTTGGCACCATATTCAATTTCTGCCTCATTAGAGTTGACTTCCCAGCCCCGCTCCTTTCTTTTTGCAATCCTTTAATTGCCAGGACTTAATGATTAAAACAAAAAAAAAAAGAAAAGAAAGAATAGGTCTGCTGAAATTTAAAAGGGAACAAGTGGTTTCCAAAACGTAGTTATCGGTGCCCCCCGTTTGACCGTCGGAAAGTGTTGAGCGATTTTTCCGGGCGGGACGCGTTGTTATGGCCGTTTGTGCGTAATCTGCAGTTAAATGATGACGGAAGAAGTTGCATTTGAGGATCGCAAGCGTGTCAAGTGGACCTGCGCGGCTTAAATGCTTTTAAGAAAGTCTCAAGCGGACTGTTTTTTGTTTCCTACAGACGGTGGAGGAGATGCTGAGGACAGGGGGACCTGACTGGCAGCGGGTGCTGAGCTACGTGGAGAGCATGTACCGTCACTTTGAGATGTGACCGCCGAAGGTACAGACGGACGCATCCCGCAAAGCTGGTCCTTAAGCACTGGATTCAGTTTAACCGGCTGACCATAGCCCTGTGGAGTTTCAGATGCCTTGTGGAGGATATACGCTCCACTGTATTCGTTTCGTTTGGGGTATGTTTGAGCTTCAGCAGTCATTGCTTGAAAGTTAGGGGTGTCCTTGGCTAAAGTAAAAAATCCAGCAGTACTAGCCTTGTTTTCCCTCCTTGTGGGACAGAGTGTACATGGAGGTGGAGTTGCCATAGTGTGCCTACGCGTGTTCCTCATGAGCCGGTCCTCATGAGACGGTCCTCACAAGAGGGTTCTTTATAGATGATCCTGATGAGATAGTCCTCACAAGATGGTCCTGATGAAATGAGACAGTACTGTATTCCATCATGTCCCCCACAAGATCTGTGGCACCATCTCCAGCTGGGTGTCAACATACCACAGCCGGCCTTGATGCTGTGCTTTTTAGCGAGAGCGATGCTGGTTCCTTAATCACTCTGTTAATATGCACTTTTGTCTGCACTTTTTTTTTTTCTTCATATTTTGGCTGTAAATATGTCCTTGAACTGTGATAGACTTCTGTTGGCTCAGTAGGCAGTATGCGTTTCGTTCAGTAGGGATTGCCTATAAAATCATATCGAAGCGCTGTCTGATATGTTAGATGTCAGCGATAACATGGTGACAACCAACGACGCACAACTAAAATGTGTGAAATAAATAAGAATCCTTAAGTGGATCCATTTGTTTTTCCAAGAGTTTGCACTTTCTGATGGCCAAAGTCATATTTTTCAAGCATCTAGGACATTTATTTTTTATTTTTTTTGTGATCTACACATTGTGTAAAAAATGTTTATATGTAACGTGTGAAAATAAAGTGATACCAAAGAAATGAACACTAGCACGACATGATCATTACCATTTTAGAGACCTATCGTCATACAGTTAAAGTGGTAATCCATAACACTGTCTGTGTTGGATGGATTACACTGCAAGTCCCAAAATTCTATTCACAACTTTTCTTTTTTTTTTAACATTCGATTTTTCATCTTTTCTCTAAGACATCACTTTATTTTCTGGTAGTATATCTGATTGATTGATAGATTTTTTTTTCTTGGTTACTGGAGGTTATTTTTCCATCTGAGGTTGCTGTTATCGTTTGTGAATGTTCATCCATATCAGTAGTTTACTGACCACAACTACCGCAAATTCATTGAATGGCTGTTGAAGTGCAAGCTAAAGTATCAAATAAGGGATTTTTTTTAACAAAATAAACTCACCGATTGCTTGCAGCGTCGTAACTACTTGCATAGTATTTTACATCAGTGGAGTGAAATATACAGTACCAGGGGCTGAAATTTCTTAGCTTTGGATCTACTGCCACCTGCTGGTGAAAAAATAGTTCAATACAATTCACTACTTGCAGTTATGCTTTTATACTGTCTTGTGCTGACGTTTTTAGTAATTACCCACAGTGCATTTCATCTAACTATACACAGATCATCAATACATATATAGTCTCCCTTGGAGACTACTATGATGAAGTGCTACATTAATAAACCTGCCTTGACTTCACCCGCAATGCAATGGAAAGTTCACGCCTACAGGATTCTTTACAGAGCTGACTGTATCGCAGCAACACAATGCGACAGAATCATAAACTGAGGGAGCCCTCCATGGCGGCAGCAATCCTTGAACGACGATAGCAACATTTAGACGGCCGCGGTGATGAAACGACTGCGAGAGGCTAGGGTTGGGTGGCGCCCATGGAAAAGCGGGCTCTCGTTACTCACGTTTCTTTTTCAGAGGTTGTCCAAACAAACCAATAGCCAAAGAGCGTGCATGTCAAGGTATGTATGCTGTTGGGAAGCACTGGGGAAATGTCCGCTTGTGAATAGGCGAAATAGGAAGCACGCCTTTGGGCGCAGGTATCGGATGTGTGTGTCTTAGGAGTTTTTCCTTTCTCCTTCTCTGTCTCCCGGTGGGATCAACTTCTGCCCTGGACCAAGCCGAGGCAGTTAAACATGATATGGCTTTGTGCACGAGTGAGGGAAATCTCCCGCGGGGTTTCGGCGTGAGACCGTAGGAGGGGTTTTTTAATCACGTGCCGGGGACAGGTGAAGTCATGGTTCACCCAGACGGTCGTTGGGATCTCACCAGGAAACTCCACACTGCCGCGTGTGCAGAAGGCGCAGAGACATGGATGGGAATTGGCTACTGACGGTATGGGCTGGAGTCGTGCGTTTGGCTGTACTAGGATCTGCTCAGGACTCCTCCAGGTCAGTGATTTCTTATTTAGGACCCTCGAGTTTTTGTGTTGACTCGTTTGGAATGACTGCAAATACCGTGGACCCCAATCACAGGTGGTTCCTCTAACTTGAAAGCCATCCTTAGAGTTATGTAACCTTTCATAACTCTAACCCCCCCCCCGACACAGTGTGAAGCCACTGTACCTCATTTCGGTTCCGGAGGTCCTTCATAGTGGGACCCCCACTTTGCTGGCCGTCATGGTCCACACTGACTACCCCGTCATTGTCACGGCCCGGGTCACGCAGGGCAACACCAGTCTAGCCCTGGCAAGTGACACCTTCCAAGGAGGTAAAGCTACGTCCAGTGTTTTGACCATTCAAGTAAATACAGATAATACTCTGTGGATTGGTATGTTTTGGGTCTCATTGTTTCATTTCTCAAGGCTTAACTGGCGTCCTCACTCTCCCCCCGGTGAGTATTTTCAATTTTTCACCCGCATAGCGCGGCCCGGTGAAGATGCCGGACGGTGGCCGCGACGACATTGTTGGAGGTATTTCAAAAATCCTGTCTGTTCGATCGTCTAGGTTCCTGAAAGCTCCGTGAGCCCAAGTGCCCTTTCCACGTTGGCGGTGAGCGGGCACCAAGGAGGCCACCTGCTCTTCACCGACACCACCTCCCTCTACCTCAAACGCCGGACGGTACGGACCTTCATGCAGATGGACAGAAGGAGCTACCGTCCCGCGGAGACGGTGCGGATCCGAATCGTGTCCGTCTGGTCTGACAACCGCCCCTACGCAGGGCCCGTGGAGCTCTCTGTGCGGGTGAGTCTCTGACCCCGTCCCTCTAACAAAGACGAAGTGAAAAGTGCTTTTTTTTTTTTTTTTTTTTTGCCGGAGAGCTTGAGAGCTGCTCTTCGTACGCAGGACCCCCGGGGGGACACCGTCCGGAGTTGGGGCCCCGCGGGGAGCCGCCTGGGAATCGTCTCCTCAAATTTCAGTTTGTCTCAGACTCCTCCCCTGGGTCGGTGGAGGATCAGCGCGACAGTGGATGTGAGGTTTCCGCCGAGCCCGGGCCGCTTACCGTTTTTCTGCCTTGCCGTGGTGCTTCCACCCGGTTGGCACCCGTCGCATGCCTCCACCGTCACGGAAGCGGAGCTCCGTCTTTGTAGACTTTACTCTTCTTCAGTACCTCTTAGGGTTTGGCGAGGGCTGGAGTGCGTAGAATTGTCCTGTAAATACGCGTCTGGGTTTTTCAGGCCTTTGTGGCAAAGGGCCGGCTAAATAAACGTCTCTGTTTGGCTGCATTTCTTCTACCACAGGGCCTGACCAGCGAGAGCATATTCATTGTGGAGAACTCTGGTAACCTTTCAAAGAAATATATGAACTCATCGAGAAGATACGCGTTATTACCGCGCTCCCTCTCATTCCTTCTGTCTGCCGTTGCAGAGCCTCCTCAGTTCGAGGTGCTTCTGAGGACGGAGCCAGAGGTTCTGGAGGGCGAGGACATCTCGGGAACCGTCAGAACTCAGTGAGTAAACTCCTTTTACTGGACCGTGACAAAAGTTTCATATTTGCTCATTCGCTTCATCTCATTTAAATTGACATTTCGCACAAGGGGGGGGGGGGGCGGTTGGTGTGATGGATTGGGTTCTTTCTATTAAAAAATAAAAAATAAATTCATCGATCAGTCAGAACAGGAAAATCAAGCAATCGATAAACAATCGATGCAATGGAACACATAGTGGCATTTAAATTCTAGGTCATTAATAATTGTAAACCACCATTTAATTACTGCCTAATAATTAGTAATACTTTTCAGTGTTATGCAGTGATTTTCCTAAAAGCATAAAGAAGTGCAAAATATATGTCCTCGGGCATTGGAAGAGCGCTTATTATTTTAGAACATTTAAAAAATATATATATTGATTTGGTGATCTTGTTTGAATTTTACAGACACCTCAGTGGACACAAGACAGTGCATGGGACTTTATCCGTCACAGCTATTGCAGCGTCGCCTTTTCCCAGCTTGGCCGATCGTTTCATCCTTAACGACACTAAAGAGGTGAGTCCCGCTCCACCTCCGGTCAGAACCCGTGCGAGACGGGCGGAGCGCCGCCGCTGTTTTAAAACACGCAGACTTTTGACTCTCCGGATTCCTCAGATACACGGCTCAGCGCAGTTTTTCTTCGGCCAAGACGGGCTTCTGCCGCTGTACGACATGAGCTCACCGCATGGCGTCGTCCTGCACGTCGACGCCTGCGTTACGGAGCGCTCGACTGGTTTGTAGTACCAACCATTACGCTACACTGACCCCGAACTGCTGTCTGTCCACTCCACATATACTGTGTAGGAAGTGGCGCTGGGAATTCTGTCCAAAAGTTCTCTCTCCCTCATAGGACTGAAAGTGAACCACACGGTTCGGGTGCGTCTCAACAGGAACAAATTCCGTCTCTTATTCCGCGACGTTCCCCGCGTGTTGAAACCGTCGCTGAGCTTCTCTGCCAAGGTGAGCCGCGAGCGCCGACCTTGGTTCTTTTTTGCCGCTGCGTCTCGCCCGCCAGACGAGCCTCACCCGCCCCTTGTCGATCGCAGCTTCGGGTTTCTCGGTACGACCGGCCCCTGAACTCGCTGGAGTTGATGAGCTCCGCCTCGGTCCGCGTCGCTCAGAGGACCTCCGACAGCATGGAGGCCGACGCCACGACCGTGACTCTGTCGGTGCCCGAGGACGGGGAGGTCCTCGTGCGGTTCACGTTACGGGATCGGGTGCAGGCGCTTTTCATCCAGGTATGTGGGTTTTTGTTATTTTAACCCTTGTTCAAAAGCACTACTGGATTGAAGATATTACGCTTTTGCGCATGAGCACTAAAGTTGCCATTTAAAATAAATGTGAGTTGATTTGGTAACGGTGGTGATCACCAAGCACAGAGTGCACCGCAAGCTGATTACGACGGTACAGTCATGGCAGGGATACACGAAAAGACTTTGGGAAGACTTTCAGGCGACGGGCATCACGAGTCTCGAGACTTTCTTCCGTCCCGGTCGTGCACACACTATAGGATTCAGCAGGATCACAGGGGATCACACGTCTTTGGATCCTAGCACACAAGCATAGGAGCCGACACTTAAGACTCGGGATTATCTCAAACCAACCTGAGTCTCAGACAGGACGAAGAGACTTCTCTTAAGATCTCCAAAAGGCGTCTGCGACTCGAAAAAATCAGAGCGACGGTCCCTCGGTGTGAACCAGTTATGTCGCGGGCCGGGGGTTTGAATTTCGGAGGTCAGGCTTTGAACCCGCTGTGCCCCACGCAGGCCACGTTCATGTCCGGCGAGGCGACTCTGGAGCTCCACCGCAACTTCACCTCGCCCAGCGGATCATACCTTCAGATCCTCCCCCTCGGCTCCCTGCCCGCACAGGTGACCTTGCAGGATTACCGGAGGATGCGTTGAGTCGTTGAATATGGTTCAGGCCATTTTGACGTCTGTCTTTTCTTTTCTTAAATATCCCAGATTGGATTGTCTCTTCATATAGAGGTGGAGAGCACCTTTCAACTCAGCGACCTGCACTATGTGGTACGTGGAGGCGCACACACAAGTTAACGTCACAATTAGCATGCTATTATAGAAAGTCAAATATTTCTGTTTTTTCAATAGTCTTTTTATTTTATTTTCAAAAGTTCACTGGGTCACTTCCTATGTCTTTCTACTCTCAGGTCAGCTCTGGAGGACGAGTGCTGGCCGCTGGGACCGAGGCCTCCTTTTCCTCTTCCTCTTTTTCTCTGACCCCGACAGCGTCCTGGTCTCCGGAGGTCTGCCTCACCGTTTACTGCGTCCTCCCCGATGGAGAGGTGGCCAGCGATAGCGTGCACGTACCCGTCCGGCAGCGCAACAACGTAACCCGCTTTCTCTTTTTTACAAAAGAGTTTACTCCGACTTGTTCGTGACAAAAAAAAAAAGCTTTGGTGAAAGAGCGCTCTAGCGTCGGCTTTCTCGGGAAAAAAATCTATTTTGCCGGTGGTTTTTAGGAGCTTTAGAAAACCAGGTACTGTGCGCTCTGTTTAAACTCCAATCCCATATAATTGGCTTCAAGTTTCACAGAAAGTGTACACTTTTTCACGTCATTTTTTCCCCCCGTACCAAAAAAAGTTCTGCTCCAGCACTGAGGTAAAGAAACGTAAAAGGAAATTAAATTTGTTCTTTTTGGGTTAAAAAAACCCAAAAAACAACACTTATGAGGAGTTTGAGTAGACTTCGAGGAGTCCTAAAATAGCCGAAAGGAAAAGAAATGGGACCGTAAAAGCAGCTTTCCGGTGTTAGACAAAATCACCTTGCTGACGTGGGAGGCTTGCCCTCCTGCTCCACCCGGCTCTGATTTTTAATGGGTGTGTTTTTTTTGTTTTTTTTTATTTTTTTTTTAGGTGTCTCTAAACTGGAGCAGCGACCGGGCCAGGCCGGGGGATCGGGTGTCCCTCACTGCCACCGCGCTCCAAGCTGGGGCGCGGGTAGCCATCAAGGTGTTTGGGGCCGAAGGCGGTGATGCTCTCCCGCTGCCGGAGCGGGCATTCACGGGAGAGAAGGTAGCGGCACCGTAGTCTGACTGGAGCCTTTAAGGTCTCTGACCCTTTTTTTTTTCCCGAAACGATGGCGAATGTTCCTGAATAAGCATTGTTTTTGTGACTTTGGGCATTATAATCTCTATGAGCACCACTTTTAAGCCACAGTCATCCTGATCTCTTGATTTGGGAACAGGCTTTTCCCAGCCAGCTACCGTATCGGTGTCAGAAGTCTTCCGGCCAAACCGGTGGAACTGGATGTAAGAAATCGACCCTCTTTGTTAGGAGGCGGCTGCTGTTTCTAATGGCGCGTAACTCTAGTGTCGCAGGTGTAAAGGAGGCTTATTGCACCTAGGGGGGTTATTATCGGTGAATAAGCGAAGGGGGCTTGCGACGGGGGTGACAGAGAGGAGACAAAGCCACGCACACGTCGATCATCTACGGACGACCTTTTCCACTCACTGCCTCTAGTGCATATGATGAAGGGTAGAATAGGCCGCCATCGAAACCCAGCTCGCCGCAAGTCCCTGGAGAACCCCCCCGCCCTCCCCGATTGTTTCGGTCACTTACATCCCAAGGCGAGGCCTGACCTTTATTTCGTGGGTCGTGACGGTAGCGGTAGTAGACTGCCATAAAAATGTTATTGTGGCGTCGGCGCTTTATAAACCTGATCAGATGCTACGTCGGGGACAATGAGGTTTTAAAGCCTGCCTTAACACCCACGGTCATTGTACAGGCTCAGGAATGTCCCACTACGGTGCTGACTAATGGCAGACTGCATATGACGGAGCGGCACAATGAATCTACAACTGGTACGACCCTAAATAATGCATTTTGCTCATGTTGACATTCACTTTATGTGACAAATCAATGTTGCCACGGTGCTAAATGTCCCTGTCTGCAAGTGCTAAATGAGTCCCTCTTGTGGACATTAATATATAACTTTGTCTGGGCCTGCATGTTATGTGTAAAAACTGTGTCGCCTTCCTCTCACCCGTCAGAGGTCAGAGATTCCGTCAGAGATTATGCAACGGGAGGAATGGACTGGAGCCAGTGGATGCACCGGGGCTCGACTGTGATCTGGCTGTGGCTGGACGCCAATATGAGGTGAGTCCCCCCCCCTCCCCCGGGGAAGCGTACGCCGTGCGTTCCTACATTTCCTTCCCGGCAAATACCGTTGTCACTATTAACCAGTGGATCTGTGCACCACTTCACCGATACACCGCCTCATGCCGTCCACCCTTCCCCAGCACTTCGACATGGACGAGTCCGCTGTTTACCGTCCCGGACCGTCTCACTTCCTGGAGCGCCGTGGCGCTGGTGATGTCAGAGAATCTGGGACCGGGCCTCACAGCCGCGGCACAGAGAGTGCGTATAAATAACTATTTTGCCGGCATAATTCATTGAGACGTCTTCACCAACAAACTCTAATCGTCATAATGTCACTGCATTGCCAACCCGGCCCTTTAATTCTAACCTTAGAGAGCTTTGTCCTCTGCTCTGCAGCTGACAGTTTCCCAAGAAGACTTGACCCTGTCTCTAGATGTCCCAGAATTCCTCATTCGAGGTGAGGAGATTGTCCTGGAGGTGAAGGTCTCCAACCGTCTTCGGTGGGACATCGAGGTAACGACGGACAAACAAACACCAGCCTATGACCTTCTCCCGGGGGAGGGATTTATTTCTCCCTCCCGCTAAGTACATGCTAAGCTCCTCTCTTTCCATTTTAGTCCAAACTATAAGCAACACAGTATTCCATTCTCTGGAATTTTTTTTTTTCTCTCATCCAACCCTCCCCGGCGCCAACCCCACCCCGCCGGGCCCCGTGTGCCGCTCCCCGCCCGCAGGTCATACTCTTGGTGGCTCAGAGCGACGCCTACGAGTTTGTCCTGTCCGGCCGCAGCGACGTCGCCGCGGCCAACGCGCGGAAAGTCACAGTGGGCAGCGAGGGCGTCGCCACCGCGCTCTTCCCCATCAGGCTCCTGGCCCCCGGCGAGGTGGAAATATCCGTCGACGCCGTATCCGCCGACGCGTCAGACAGCCTGCTGCAGACGCTGCACGTTAAAGTACAGTAAAAAACCCCGCCGTCCCCCCGTCGACGGTTCTCTCCTTCTTTAAACGACCTCAGAATGCTCGGCGAGGCACACAGAAAGCGCGGCGCTCCACGTGGCGTGCGGTTATGATAAAGCTTTATTGCTTCCATGCATGTTCCCACAGCCCGAGGGAGTCGAGCGGTCCGTCTCCGAGACGCTGTTCCTGGAGCTGGCACCAACAAAGCGCAACAATTCCATGGCTGTCTCCTTCTCCTTCCCCCCAGATGTGGTGCCGGGCAGCCAGAGGGCCCATGTGGCATTGGTTGGTACGTGCACCATATATATTTTTTTTTTCTTGCCCTCCTCGGCCACTGGCGGTTCCGCTCGGGCGACAGCTCATGTTTACTTTTTGGCGGATTTTTTGACATGGGCAAAATCGCCTCGCTTTTCAATTTGTATTTACGCGATGGACTCGGGGGGGGGGGTTTCGCAACAGATTCCGAGTCGGCAAAGAGGATTTGGATATTGGCCGAGGAAAAATGGAGCTGATAGTCATCAAAATGAAAGAATGTTTACGGGCGGGGTAGATTCTGAACAGCTGGTCCGGTTCCGTTGGGCTGAGCAGCGTGCGTTTTTTTTTCGCCATTTTGTTATGGGAGAGAGACATGTTGCCATGGTCGTGGAGGTTGGATCCAAACACAGGCTTCCTGTTTTTGATGTGGTTGTCAGTCGTATTAAACATCACCTCCGACTACCTCAAATGGAGGTATTGTGCTCTCCGATTTGCAACTACATTTCCTTTGTTCGTAGTCTGTTAACATAAACCATCGCGCTGACATCCCTGGTGGCCATTTTAACCGTGAAATTGTCCTTTGAACACAATTTTAGCCGTCGCTACAGTTGAATGGCTTATTTATTATCGGGAATGCCGCTGTAGCGGTTCAGTTCGTACTGAACCACTAAACAGGCAAACACAGCAAATGGTACAAATTGAAAAAACATCAAGTCGTGTCTTCAAGCCCCGATCTTCCCCCCCCCCCGGTCCCAGCGGCCTATCTGGGGAGCATGAAGCCATAATGACTCGCAAAAAGCGTGACAAATGTGATATTAAATTTGGAGAAACAGGCCTTTGACCCCCCCCCCCGCCCCCGAGGCTGTCATTTCACCTCAAAAAGCTCAATCACGCACAGATCTTTAGGGAAAAGCCGAGACGTTGCGCAAAACATGAACGTCCCCTCCCCTCGAATCTATTGGCTCCATACAGGTGACGTCCTGGGCTTTTCCATCGGCACCCTGGACTCTCTGGTCCGTGTCCCTCACAGCTGCGGGGAACAGAACATGGTTCACTTTGCGGCCAGTGTTTACGTCCTCCAGTACCTGGACAAGTCCCTCCGGGACAACGAGGAGATCCGGAGGAGAGCTCTCAGCATTATGGAGGAAGGTAGTCACAGATCCCGCCTTAATGACTTTAGAATGTCTTTTGGCTCTTAAGTCCAGCGTTCCTGTCTATTGCGTCTGCTGCTTGGAAGGGAGTCACAGTACACGTTATATTTCATGTTTGACGTTGTATTTCATGTTTGACGTTGTATTTTATGTTTCTAACAAGCTTATCAGAGGGAGCTTTCCTTCCTGCGAGACGATGGTTCCTTTAGTGCTTTTGGGGCCAGCGACACTTCTGGCAGCACATGGTACGAAGAACTTGGTTACCGTTTTATGCATGTGTTATATACACTAGGGCAGCGGTTCTCAACATGGGGTCCGGGGACCACCAGGGGTCCTTCCAGGGAGCTCCAGGGGGTCCCCAGCTGTTTTGATCCTAGTTTCACTGTTATGTATAGGCTGTTATGGAGGTTTGGACGCAACCATGCCCAACAACAACAGTCCACTCAGAACGGGGTCCCAGAGACAAACTGACGTATCAAATTGAGCGTCCTTCATAGGAAAAAGGTTGAGAATCACTGACCTAGGGGAATAATGTTCTGTGAGAGTAATTCCACAGATTTGTCCTCAGATGTGGTTGGATTAAGCGTGTCGTTCCCTTCCCCCCGGCTTGTCTGCTCCTAGGCTGACGGCGTTCGTCCTGCGGTGCTTCCTCAAGGCTCAGTCTTTCATGCAGGTGGACCAGAGAGTCCTCTCGCGGGCCGCGACCTGGCTGGCGGGCCGCCAGGGACCCAGGGGGGAGTTCTCCGAGGTGGGGCAGGTGATCCACACGCAGATGCAGGGAGGCCACGACGGCAGCGCGGTGGGGCTCACCGCCTTCGTGCTGATGGCTCTTCTGGAGGAGCAGAGCTACGCGGTCAGTAAGGCTTCACTTCGGTGGGAATGTCCGTGCGGGGCTTTTTCGCTCTCACATTTAGAATCATTTGCGTCAGGGTATTTGTACTTTTGATTCAGAAGGTCTAAGAGTACTTCTTCCACCGCTGCCGTGCAGGACATGCTTCGGGGCAATGTGTCCCTGGCCGTGAGCTTTCTAGAGAGCAGTGTGCACAGCCAAGCGGTCAGTAACTACAGTCTGAGTCTGGTGGCGTATGCGCTGGCGCTGGCCAACAGACCTGCAGCTGGCACTGTGCTGGACGAGCTCAAGAAGAGAGCCCACTACAAAGGTGAGTTATTCGCGGCCGGCTGCCGTTGCTTCTGGTCTTATTACACAGTCAGGAAATGCCCGGGGGTAATTTTTTTTTCCCCAACTTTCATGCCTGACCGAACATCAAAGATGGTATTTATCCATGCCGTTGTTTGTATAATTTGCCACAACACTTCCAGACTAAAAGCCTTGTGTAGGAATTCTTCTCTCTCTCTTCATACGAGAAATGCATCAGTGGCCATTCAGTAAATTGAATTTGATTTAAATTTCATTTTATAGATCTTGATTGTGGATTTTGAACAAAAAAACATATTATATGGCATCCTACACCAACCGTTTAAGGCAGTACGTAAAGCTTGTTGAATATATCTGATGTATACTGCAGAGTTTCCGTTTGAAAAAATTGGTGCCGGTCAACGTGTCCTGGCAGATTTCAAATTCCCTGACACATGGGAGAGATTCCGGTCAAATATTAAGTGTGTTTATTGAGCCTAAAACCAATTGATAAGCAGGCTATATAGAGAATGACATCATCAACGCATGTAGATGTATAATATTTTTTATTCAATATTCAAAATCAAATCAGTGCTGTCGGTTAAGCCATTAAAAAAAAATAAAAAATGAATTAAATGTACGAATATTCTATGCCTTGTGCTTTAAAATTAAAATAAGTTAAAATTAAATTAAAATTCTTCCATATACAGTATTCATTCCAGTAAAGTGAGGATTTACTTACTTACCAGTTACCAGTTTGGAGGATTATGTTAATGATAACAAAATTGAAATATAGCTGCAGGCAGCAATACATGGGGTCCATTATTAACACCAATTGCATATTTTGGAGTTTCCATGGAATGCAGCATCAGTTTGTGCTGTCGCTCCTCTTTACATCAGCATTACATCTGAAACGAGTACAATTTTCAGAGTTCCCAATGAACGCAGCATCGACTCACTTAATGATGCAGTGGTTCCTGGTGACACGCTGAATTACTAATACAAGCATACACTTGTTGCGTGTTATGACTTTATCCTAAAAATCAGAAGGTGGGTGTCTACTACCTGTAGTGCACAGAGTCCTGCCTCACGGCGTCTCTGTGGGAGGAAATCACTCCATGTGGAGGTTCCCAACAGCCCCCCCCCCCCCATAACCCATTTGCATGGTGCAATCTAAATGTTATGGAATAGGATTTGACATATTGACTCGACTCTTGACTCTATTTGAATTCCAGATGGGATCATAATGTGGAGTTCGTCCGAGTCCGGCCCGGACGTGGATGAGTGGCCGCCCCCCTCGGCGCAGATCGAGATGGCGTCCTACATGCTGTTGACTCTGTTCCGGCGAGGCAGCATGGTGGATGGCATCACCCTCATGAAGTGGCTGAGCCAGCAGAGGAATTACTTAGGGGGTTTCGGGACCACGCAGGTAAGGCTCGACCCTTCCAACTCAAATCTGACTTCCTATTGTGTCTTTATCATATTGGATGGACGATATAGTAAATTGGACATTCCCCTTTGTTCTCGTGGGGATGAAAAATGTAAGGAGAGTTCTGAGCTCCGTGGGGAGACTAGATGTGCTGTACACCCAGTATCAAGCCGAGACGCGGGACGAGTTTACCTTTGACCCTTTTCTCCTTCCCGCCAGGACACGGTGGTGGCGCTGCAGGCCCTGGCTTGCTACGCCACCTTCAGCGGGGCGGACGCCATCAACCTGAGGGTCAAGATGTCCACCTCCAGGCCCAGCTCCCTATCCCAGTTTAAGATCGACTCCCTCACCTACCTGCAGTACCAGGAGCGGGAGGTACGGTGGTTATGGCTGCAGACGGAGCATCTAGGAAACATCGGCATGCTCAGAAGCTAAACCTAGAGAGCAATCATTACTTCACTCTGGAATTTGGTTGCACCCTACGCAATGGATTCGATTTCTCCAGCTTCCCTCAGCTTTGTGTTTGTCTTTCAGATTGACGTGGAAGGGGATTTATCCATAGATCTCTACATAGAAGGAAGAGGATTTGCCTTGTTTCAGGTACTGCTCAAAGGAACGTTTCCTTTCGGTCTGCTCAGTCAGCGCAGTAAGTTTACAGGTACAAAAGCACTGGCTTGTGTACATTTATGAGGCAATCTTATCAAAGTGCTCTTACACATCCTTTATCACAAAGACGGTCCACAGGGTTTACCGGAGTCAATATTGCTTTTGGCTTCTGTGCACCTGGAGCATGAAGCGGGTTTCAGGCAACTTGGACCTGAACTGGGCCAGTGGGCCTGAGCTGAGGCAATCCAAAAAGTTAGATTTAGGATTTTGGAATTGAGGTTTGTTCATGTTCTAAGCATATTTGCCTTGTACATTTCCATTTATTGATTAATTTAATCGTCAGTCATATAAACATTTTAGGATGAAAAAATTCTATAATTGTTTCCCGTCTCCCTTGGTTTCCTTGTGTCTTCTGCCCAACTGCAAATTACTCCCCGGTCTCCACTGGCACTCCCTGGATAATTAAAGGTTAAATAAAAAAATAAAATGAGAAAAAAAAAACCAAGTGAATACTGCTGATCTACACCTTTCCAGGTTAGTTTCCATGAATTTGCCATGCTGTGGTTTGGGTCCCTGGAGCGTCGTGCCCTAGATTGAATTTTCCATGCCAAGCACAGAGCATTGTTTTATTGACGCTGAGGCCAAAGGAGTTTGATGCGAACGCGGCACTGGCCGGATTCGCTCAGCAATTAACATCTGGAATGCATCGCTTCCTGGTGCTGGTTGTGTTTAGCGAGTCCAGATCGTATCGAGGAGAGGACTTAGGCTGGAAGATAGAGCTTTCCACAGCTTCAGTTCAGCGTTTCCGTCTTGGGACACACTTCTCTTACTTTGCTTTAAATTTGATTCAGAGCCATCGTCTGAACTGCATGAGATGAATCCAGAGAACGTTCTCTTGATTAAGCAGGCCCCTCTTGTGGGGCCTGCTTCTGTGGCTACGTATACACATTTACGGTGGATCGTTTGGACCACAAGTTCCAGCAGCTACCGTTGAAGAGCTAATGAGCATCCTCCCAGAGGGTCCCAACGCGGCTTTCGAACCCTCCGCCCTTGACCGCCTCCCTCATTCCCTTTCAGATGAACGTCTTCTACAACGCGCCGAGCCAGTCGCTCTCGCAGAGGTTCCTTCATGGAACAGACGGCGAGGCCTTTTCATTAGATCTGGATGTGCTTGACAACGAAAGAGACCAAGATCACATGCTGCTGTCTATATGTACCAGGTGAGTATCTTTGACAAGAATCAACATTGCGTTCGCCCTTCTTAGCCAGGAACCTTTATCCTCCAATCACTGTGGCCGACCCCTCTGTCATGCCTCCGCAGACTCCTGGAGCATCATGGGATATCTCAAACTGGCATGGCCATGATTGAGGTGGGCGTGCTCAGCGGTTTTATCCTCAGTCCTCAGGCCGCCCTCACCTCCAATGACCTCATCAGGAAGATGGAGGTTTCCCCCAGGAAGGTCAGCCTCTACCTGGACTCGGTAAGTGTCTCTCGGCACGTCGGTGACATTTCTGTGCCCCGATACCTCGTTAACCGACGGTATCTGGCCTTGACCTTGTGTTATTCGCAGCTCACCTTGTCCGAGGTGTGCATCAGGCTGCCGCTGATCAGGAGCCACAAGGTGGCGCGTGTGCAGGACGCCGTGGTGCACGTGTACGACTACTACGAGCCCAGTGAGTGAGCAGCAATGTGGCCGAGGTCTCTTTGTGCAGAGGTGGACGACATAACAGATGCATGCAAACATGGTGGAAAGGAACTAAATCATCATTTCACTTGCAGCTGCAATGGGTGTGTCGCCCGAATTGCAGGTGCATCGGCCACAGAAACTGCAGAATTATTGAGTGGGTCAAGTGGAACGGTCTCGAAATTCATTATGCCATCAAATAACAAACATGTTCAAGTTGCATGACCACAACTGCAGAATAATATCAGCCAAGGGTGGTGCTACCCCTTATTTGGTCCTTGATATAAACATGTTGCCATGTGTTTCTGATATTTTGTCCATATTTCATTGTTCCTATCATTTTATTTTAGATTGGACATATTTTTTCATTCATACTCAAAAGATCCCTTTGTATATTAATGCGCTTGGACAATAAATTGGATTGATTCCGTTACTAAATGCTGACTCAACAAAACCTAAACCATTGAACTCAAGCGGCTACGCCCTTCACATTAACCCACCTACGTGGTTTTTATTGAATAATAACAATGATAAATACCCGAGGCTTGCTTTTTTTTCTTCCCCTCCACTCGCAGGGAGGAGAGCGATGAGGACGTACAACTCGGACCTCACGCACGGCACCGACTCCTGCTCCTTCTGCGGGAGGGACTGCAGCCTCTGCGCGGCCAGGCTCCCCATCACCGTCTCCTCCACCTCCTCGGCTCGCTCGGCGAACTGCGCCGCCTACAGCCTGGGCTGCCTGCTCGCCGGAATGACCGCGTTTCTGCTGTAGACCACACAATACTCTGAGGTTGTGAGCAAACTCTTTTGCCAGATAAAACGATTGGAAATCAACTGGTGCAATATTTCACGTTTGTTTATTTGTTTTTTTTGTTTTTACATGTAACAATGTTTTTACATAGCATTTTGATTAAATTATGGTGTAATTCCTAGAACCTGTTGCAAGCTTTGGCCTCTCTTTTGCACACACACGTTGACCACGCGGTGTGATGTATTTCTGTTGGACAGTAGCTGTGCATCATGAACAACGTCTGGCTTAATATGAAAGATAATAACTCCTCTTGGGTCTTCAACAGCTACACGCCGCATTCCATATGATATTAATGACTTCAGGAAAACCTCAGATGGAGACCTGATGCTCACTTGGCTGCCGGGCCAGCGAAAAAGGGGTCGGCTTCCGGACTCCACGCGTCTTGCGGTCAGCCCTCTTGGCAGAGAAGGCAGACATGTTAAGCTGCCTAAAGCAACATGGAGGCTAAATCAAGATTTATTCTGCCCGGCTACACCTGACACCATTCAAACAGCTAACTGAAAGAGCCAATATGTTCTGCAGCACTTTCGCCGCTTCTGACGACTGTGTAAGTGGTCGTGTGTAGCCAGCCGTTATTAACGGGTCAGGCAGCATTATTCGGAAAGAACTCACGGCTGGTTACCGCTATCGACCAATCAGAATCGAGTGTTCCGCAGTGCCCCGCCCCCACCTGCAGAATGCTTTCTTTGATGTGTGGATGAAATTGACCTTATCCCTGTCGTGCGGGTTGGAGCCAGCCGAAGGAAGGGGTAGGATCTGGGAAACATCTGCTATCCATCACCCCGACAACACACCGACGAGTTTTGACATCCGCTGACATCTTGTGCAATATGAACTTCATCTTCACACTTACGGCCGAGAGGATGTTTTGACTTGGCGCTGACGAATTCCCACCTGCTCGGTGTTTGTGCGTTAACTTTAGATTTCTCTTTTTTACAGCTACATTTTTCAGATGACAGAAGATTGAGATAAATTGCCTGCAGAGCGTATTTATCATTGTCATAGCCAGATTAAGATTCATCGACGAGATCGCGCCGGAAAATTCGTCTTTTTAGACAAATTATTTCATCAGGTTCCCTGTCAAACAAAAAGAACTTGATCGTGATCATCGTTTTGATGACGCGAGAGTCACGACTCGCGCTCATCCATTTGTTGACTTCTATGAATATCCGCTTCAACGGATTCCACAAACTGCATAGAAGAGCATTCGTAAGCACAAAATGCAATACTCCCTGTGGAAACAACAAACCTAAGCTCATCATTAAATATGATAAATTGTCAAGTGTCATCTTTACGGGCTACATTCCTTTCGTTTCTCTTTTCCTTCTAAGAAGCAGACATCTGGCTTTCAGATGCAATTGTGTCTCAGGAAATCTGTTGTAAAAAGTGGTTTTAAGGATGCAGAAATCAAAAAATCCATACTGATGTTTCTAATTATAAGTAGACCATCTGTAAATAAAGGTGCCACAAATGTACTGTTTTCGGGGATCACATCCAATGTGCTGTCCCTGTTCTCCGTGCTGGTCTTTCACCCCGACCTTGCAATGCATCCTGGGACAGTAATCACTGTAATCAGTGTTTCTACCTCAAGGAAACATGTTTCTCACTCAGCTGTGACAGCACACAGCTCCGTCCGCGGGGCCGACGGGGGCTTAAACTATGACCAGAAGGCACATATATACGGTACAGACATACAGTACATATCCATCAGGGCTGGAAATAAACATGTCTGACTGACGTGTGTATATATTGTATGCAAACCCAGGGTCGTTCTGTTTTCTTGCAAACAGACCATTACCCTGCCTGCTCGCAGAAATAACAGGCCTGAGGTTCCCATAATACCACACCTCTCTGCTTTGTTCCGTAATATGTGGCCTGTTACTGCATCCCATGAATGAGAGAGAAGCTGCAGTCCTGATTCTGAGACACTAGATGGTAGACTTGGCAACCAAATTCAGGATGGCTTCCTCAAAAGTTGAGAGCTTTGATGTGTCACCAGGAGAAAGCGGTCGTATCGCGGCCATCAGGGAGTACTTCTGCTCTGCGCACAGGGCTGATTAAGTGATATGTAATCGGCCAAATGTAAATATGAGCGTCCGCTCATCGTGCTGCTGTCAGGGAGGATTTCCTCCTCTTCAAATGGACTGCAGCTTGTTTAAGCTCCTCTCTGAAACACTCAAGCAGGGGAGGCTGCCTTCTGTACCTATGGCCCAAGCAGATGGAACACCCTCACACTGAACACTTTGAAAAGCAGCTTAAAAAGCTGGCTGTTCACTACAGTCTCTGACTGAGGTGTGTGTGTGTGTGTGTGTGTGTGTGCGCGCGTGTGTGCATGCGTGTGTGAGGGTGTGGGTGTGTTCTGTATGCTGTGGTATTTGTTTATTCTGCACTGTTACTTATGGTTGCCCAGACATTTAAAATATTTTCTTTGGTTGTATCTCTCTGTAAAGTACATTGTGTCGCCCTGGTATGAACTGCGCTCTATAAATACAGTTTGACTTGACTCGACTTGACTTGACATGGCCTTCAAAATTAATTTATTTTACGCACTCAAACACAGTAAGTGGACATTTGAAACCTGCATCACTCAGTCTGTGTCCCCAGGGCGGTAAGTGCAACCACACATTACAGTAAACACAACTGTTTGGGAGCGTGTTGGACGTGCTATGACCATCATATTGGTGAATTGGCCATCAAGACGGACGGCATTTATTGACATCCGGCCACGTCCACATGGCTGCGGATTTGGCGTTGCCTACGAGTCTCGTCTCCAAGGAGATGCAGCATAAACAAAATGAGCCCATGATGTTTCATGATTCGCCCTCCCTAAAGGTAACCAGGAGGGGAAGTGTCACATTGTTGTTGGAAACACTTCACTTGCCGGCCCAAGAGTGAAGTGTTATTGTAATATATCGCACACTTCTCTTGAGAGGGAGGGCGGCATCACTTGAGTCATCGGAGGGACCTCAGATGATTAAGGTCTACCGGTCCAGGAGTTGAATTGACTGATTGACGCACAGCCTGACACACAGCCTCATTTGCGAGACCTCACAGGCGTCAAAGTGTCATCAACTGCCATGTGATTGTATACCTCTCTTACTGGACTGGTGGTGGATGTCCATGTGTGAGGTAGTAAGCTCGGCCCCATTCGTGCCTACACCATAGTCTGGCTACATTCAGTAAGACAGACAGGTCTGTCGCCCGGTCGACCATGAGTCCCTTTAACATCTCTGGAGTCCTCTGAAGCGCCTGTGCTGTACGCCACAATTAAAGCCGTTACAGGTGATACACTTTTTCCCCAGTGTTTCTGTACAAGTCTGATAGCCGTCAGTGTAGATCAATGTGGACGCTGCCGTCATACAGTACAGTATGTTTAGTTGCTCGTGCAAGAAACCTCAATGTGAAGGTGTGGCGTTTGGGAAAGCTCCTGCCGGTGTACTCGCAGCAAGCTAAAACTTTCTGAGTAAAAATACACGTTTTGAACAAGAAGCAAATGAAATCTCTGAATCTTTTGAGTTGGTGGGTGACGGTGTGTGCAAGCCTATTGGCCGTTTGGCAAACGATTGGTAAACGTCTCCCCTGTCTGCAACTGGTCCCAACATCGAGTTGGTTCTTGGCGTCACAGTGGATCGGCCTTGAGAGTGTATTCTCGTCTATACTCTTCCTACTGAGTAGCGGGAACAGATTGGCGGTTGCGGTTCTTCGTGGTCTTTCTTCTTAGTCCCATGCCGCTCCCTGATCCCAGAGTCAAACAATTGAGTCCAAAGCAGAGATACTGCTTTCCATCTTAGCTTACATCAGTTGGAAAGAATCAGCCTCACGCATTATGTGGAAACCCCGCCGGAGATGGTGGGAGACAAAAATAAAAAGATGAATAGAAGGGGAAACTTTCCAAAAGTCCCCAGTGGTCCCGACGAACCCGTAAATCACTGCCCTACGGCGGGACAGGATGATGCTGCCGTTTGGCTGGAGATGCTCCGGTCTTTGAGACGAGTCATGGAAAGATTTAAAAAAAATAAATAAAAAATTCCCTTTGAGCCTCCCTTCCCACTCAGGGTGAGTCTATATTTACACAAACCCTCAGGTGACGCGGGAAAAGGCCGGCTCGGGTTAGACCTCGGGGACTGATCCATCTCAGGCGGAGGGGGGCTGATCTTATCGGAACGGTGTGGATTCTCGCAGGTAGCCTGCCGTTCGAGGCGTCTGGAAAATGGGGTTTCACTACTACAGGCTGCGGTCGAGGTGACTACGCCGTCTGTGTGTGTGTCTGTGTGTCTGTGTGTGTGTGTGTGTGTGTGTTCACGTTGTATTGGTTATGCTTGTGTGAGTCACCGTCTCTGCATGTGGCTGTAAAATAATCCAGTGAAGGGAGCGACTGCCATTTGAAGGGGAATGAGTTACAACAAGCCCTGATTGGACGTGATGCCAGGCAGTGAAGGCGTGGTGCCTTCGATCTCACTCCGCCCGCCGTCCGCTCCTCCTACTCTGGGCATGTTTCACCACCGGCTTGTGGACTTTCATAGCCGGCCATCGGACGTCACCTAAGTGCGGACGCGCTCTTCCGGAAAAACGACCGCTCTGACTCTTTTCGTGCCCCATTGACTCCAAGCACAACAGAATGGAGCAGTTTTGGGTCCGGGTTTTTTTTGTTTGTTATCGTGGTGAAAGGGCACGGCGAGGCCTTGACAACACCGGACCCTTTAGCTGCGAGTGACTGATTGATTTTGTCTGGGCCAGGATGGGGCCTTGACTCATCGCTGCCGCGCTCCATTAATCCACTCTCTACACACACGTTCTGCCGTGACTTGTGGCCCGCCTCTCAATTGGGCACCGTGAACGAGGGGCCCCACGCATGTGAACACACGTGTGTTTAAATGTGTGTGTGCTACCTAAATAAATGACTCAGTGGGAGACAGACTAAACCAGCCTATGGTCACACACGCACGCACGCACACACACACACACACACACACACACACACACACACACACACACACACACACACACACACACACACAGGGAGGGGAAGCAGCCCTCAAATTCAAATATGACTTCCCTCACAAAAGAGCTGCCTTAGTTTTCCATTCATTTTTCACCGGGGGTCGGTTTTTCTACCTAAGATTCAGCTGTCAGACATTTCCTCGAACCGAGATGGCCAATTAAAGTAATAAGAACCAGGTTGAAAGAGCTTGACGCCATTGCTCCTGTATGTGTATGTATATTATGTGCGTGTGTGTCTATAGCGAAAGAATGGGCGAAAGGAGGGGTCGGAGCCGAAGCCTATAGCACACGTGTGTTTTCACAGACATATCTGACTGACACCAGATTATTCCGGGGCCCAGCCGGCGTAAAGGAGAGGGACGTCCTGCGGTTTCCGACCCGGACATCTACGCAAAACCGGTGTCGGGGACCAGTGTGCGTTCGCCCGCTTTGATTGACCCGTCGCAGACAAAACAACCCCCTCGCCTCCCCCCGGCTGGGCTGAAAACGCCAGTGTGACATGGTAGGTTTGTGCAGTAGCAGGGGATCATGGGATTGATGAATGGAGGGAGGCTTTGAAAATAGAAGCCTGCACTTGGTTATGCCACTTAGGTAGCGCAACGCAACGTGTCGCGGCGATCATGGAGACGAACCGGCAGAAGCCAAGGATCAGCGAAGAAAATACTCCAGATTGTACGAGCGTCAAGACAAAATATAACACTCTTTGTAACTTTGTATCATGAGTCGTGGAGGACTTGTCTGTGTGTGTGTGTGTGTGTGTGTGTGTGTGTGTGTGTGTGTGTGTGTGTGTGTGTGTGTGTGTGTGTGTGTGTGTGTGTGTGTGTGTGTCATAGAACTCTTTTGAGGTGACTCCACTTATAATGTATATTGTAACGTAGTTGACTCATTCTCTCTCTCTACCTTGCGCTCTCTCTCTCTTTTTTTTTCTCTCTCTCTACCTCACGCCCTCCCTCTCTCTCTCTCTCTCCCTCTCTCTCTCTCTCTCTCTCTCTCTCTCTCTATAGCTCTCTCTCCCTCTCCACACACACTCACGCACACAGAGACCTCGGACTGGGTCCACTGGCTCTGTAAATCTGACAGCACTGAGCTTGTTGTCTAAATATTTCCTGTCACAGTTTGACGAGTTTTGCAGGAGGGGCAGATGGTATAAAAGTCAGAGGCGTGGGTTTTTTCCACTGCTACTGGACGGTCGGGGCGCCTTGGGGCCAGCGCTACAACCTGAGAGTGACAGAGTTATAGGTTGGACACCCTGGGCAGACAAAGACAAGCTGGACCGCTGGACCAGTGTTTTTTTTCCCAATCGGTGGCTTCTGAAAATGGTCGCAGCGCTGTTGGTTCTGTCACCAAGCTGTAAATCTTGACCATGAGCGGCACATGGCCTAGAAAACAAAATTAAACAATGTTTTCATACATGAGGCCAAATGAGTTGTTCTTGTAATCCACTAGCCTGAGGGAGTTTCAGCTGATTCCATGTCTCAACTCTGATATTAATGTTGGTCCGTGGTCCAGGCTGATGGCTACCATAATGGTCCTTGGATTTGGCCTCTATGCATTGTCCCCAAAAATACTTACTGTCAGGTGTTTTTTTCCAAAACAGATTTTTTGAATGAAGACACTCCCCCCCCCCCCCATGCTATTTGAGCCCATAGACATTCACCCATTCTGTTGTGGCCTGTTAAAGTCTTATAATTGACGGCGTGAAGCCTGAATCTACAGAACAGAACATACTGACTCCTTCATTGAGCCAAATGGCCTCCGTCATTGTGTCATGCAGCGCTCGTGAAGGTGATGTCTTTTCCATGTGTCCCTCGCACCTGACGTCACTCCCGCACCACTGCTGAACTGTCCCTCCGAAAACTCAGGAGAAATCGGGAGGAAGGACAAGCCAGGATGGGTTAAATGCAGAGGCCTCATTTCACCGGCCACCATCCAAAGCATGTGCATGTGTGTGTGTGTGTGTGCGCGTGCATGTGTCGTAGTGTGGTGGGCTGTGTGACGATTAAGGATTGTTCTTCTTCTTGTTCTTAAAGATCCAAGTTCTGAAGAACTGTGAATTTCCCTAAGAATGTGCCGTACCTTTTGGGAGGGGCTTGCAGCGGCATATCTTTTCTGCTGCAGTAGCTTTAGACAGCAACCAGGCTCAGATGAGTACCATTTACTCATCCACTCCAGAAGGTCCCAACCTCCAACTCGTCTGCCTTTGAACCCTTTAATCTCCCCTGTCCATCACCTGGGGTTTGCAGAGTGTGGGGCTGACCTGCGAGTACTCAGGTCAGATTTCAACTGGATATGCGAGTAATTAGAATCAGACCCCGGGGATGGATGGATGACGCTGGACGGCTCTAGGACTGCAAAGTCACGCCCGCGATCCTGCCCTTGGGCTCCGAATTCAACCGTTTGTCATCGGAACTGCACCCGTTTTTCCCTTTTAAGTTTACCTGTTGACAACCGAAGGCAGGGTCGGCGCCGATTGAGATGTGTGCGGGACAGGTTAGAAAGATGGACTTTGGAGTCCTGCTGTTTTTCCCGTCATTTCAATATTCTATCCTCTCCCACGGGATTACCTGAATGCACTGTGTGCGCTAATCCAAGGCATGCTTCTAGGAATGTAGATGGCCGGCTGCCACTATGCTTCATCACTTCATCACAGATGGAAATTGTTGCCACTGCATGCTGTTCTGTGCATAGTAATGGAAAAGTTTTCTTCGAATTGGGATTTGGGAATTGGCCGTCGGCCCCTGATTTGGAAGCTGTTGCCAAATTCACAAGAATCAACGACCCGCCAACGATTCCCTTCGCCTATTTTGACCAGATGAGTGCTTCTCAAATAGTTCGACTTAATAATTAAGTTGCTTTCACACGTGCACTGCAACCCTGAAATTATCCGGACATTACCCGGAGGAGCCGTATGTGTGAACGCAAATGTCCGAATGATTTGGACCGGACTTTACCCAGCCAGCACCCAAGTACAAAGTCCACGTAATGTCCGATTGAGCCCATGTGTGAACAGAGTAGTTGATCGTCCGGAGCATTCGCGGCGAGCGAGCGAGTGGGCGTGTCACGTGTTGGTAACTTCTCTATCATGCGCCGGTTATTTATCTTTGTGCACGGATCGTAGCTGCTGCGAACTCCTTTCTGCTTTCCTTTATATTCCTTACCCCTCTTTTGTTTATATTACATCCAAATACATGGAGTGTCAACACCAAAAAAGACAAGTCGGTAGCCTCGCCCGCCATCTTGGGTGTGCTCAAACTCTGCAGCGTCATCGCCTCACGTCCTGCCTCCTGAACGCTACATGTGTGAGAGGGCATCTCCGGACAATGTCTTGACGTGATTATCCGGACATTGCCGGTGTAAAAGCAGCTTTAGATAAAATAAATTGCCAAATAACTATTTCAAGAAAGAGTGGCACATCTACAAACATTTGTAATTAGTCTTTTTTACCACTGATG
The DNA here is from genome assembly GCF_960531495.2 of Zeus faber. Classification (NCBI taxonomy): domain Eukaryota; kingdom Metazoa; phylum Chordata; class Actinopteri; order Zeiformes; family Zeidae; genus Zeus; species Zeus faber. The sequence goes on from NC_137198.1 coordinate 19,588,209, forward strand.
ATTTATGAGATGTATATAAAAAATTTTTTTGGGTCAAATTGAATCAAAAAAGCTCCAGGATCAGTAAAATACCGATGACGCTCAGCCCTCCCAACTGTGTGTGTACTGTATATGGAATCATAACTGTGCGTCTCATGTAAAAATCGAGGGTGACTTTTATGGTTATAAGTTGGACAAAGTTAATGGAGTGGCTGTAATCTATCTCCACTGAAATAACAAAGAGGTAATGTGGAGTAGTAATGTAAACACCTGCCTCACTTTGAAACCGGTGCGTCATCACCGGCCCTGTATTCATTAGCCGGGGCCGTGCTGAGCTCGGGTCCTCAGTCACACCGCGGGTGTTGATAGTGAGGCCCCCAAACTCAATGTCAAGCCTATTGATCTCCCTCCGTCACCCCGAGACAGATTACGCCTATGGGTCGCCATGGGGACCATTCCTTGTGCCCTCATCCTCCCACATCTCTTGGGGGCCTCTCGGTTGAACTCTTCACTGACAGAACCGTTTTGCCGTTTTTTTTCTCCTTCTTCTTCCTCCGATCCCTAGACTCACGGTTACCAAATCCTGTTGTACAGCCATCCCACTGCAGGTACATCTGCTGTCGCGTAGCGGGGATTTTCCTTTCCCGTTCCTGACGGCTCAGTTCAAACATCTGAAGAGCATGTGAGGCAATGGTGAAGCAAAATATATATATATATATATATACAAACCCAGTATGTATATGTATGTACTGGATATGTACAGTTTCTACGTACACATAAATGCGCACTCTTACCAAACACATTGAAATGATATTTAAGTGAGACGAGATGGAAGTCATTACAGGACAGAGTACTTGGCAACACGATACCCATGGAAGATATTTAGTCAAGCTGTGATGAGTGATGACCTGCAGCAGTGTGATGCACTGCGTGCTAGGCTATAAACATGAAAAAGATGTATCGTTTGTCAAAGACAATGAACACTCATTGCTTCATGTTTGCAGGCAAATCTTTGTGGTTTTGACGTTTTTCGACAAACAACTACTACACTACTACGCAGGGTCAGATGTCAAACCTCTTGCGCGGATTGTCAGTGGCAGTTTAGCCAAAAAAATTCACACACATCCCTGCGCTGAATGAGAGAACCTCAGGCAGGGCCGTCATAAATCTCCATAAAGCAGCTCCAAATGGTTTAGTTGGTGACAAACCAGCACAAGTAAGCCTTAGTATTCCACTGAGGTTACTAGGTGAGAAAACATACTACACCTCCAGAAGGCTTTATAATGAATTCTGGGCGTCCCAGAACCTACCCCTCCATACCCAGTCTACAGTACCACTGGCACTTCACAGACATGCCCAGTAGCTACTCTAGATCCCTAATTACCACCACCAGTACCATACGGGCCTGCCTAGCGAGTATTCCCACTGGCACCGTTAATGCCTGTTCAGTGCCGCTGGGCCTCTTCAGTGGCTCCGATCGGTGTGTAAATCAGTCTGCAGCTATAGCTTAGCACCTTTTACGCCCAAACACTCAAATGCCTTTAAGAAAGACAAGAACAAGGATTTTGTGGTGTGTGTCCTGGATGTCGTGGGCGGCCATTAAAGCAGCCTTAAGTTGTGTGACCGGTCTTTGCGACGCCCTGGAAGAGGTTGAGGAAGTTTAAAGCAGGCGCTTAAACCCGAAGACGGCCCCCCGGGGGAAGATCTCAGTGACCAAGACCGAAAGGAAACGGACGCGCGGCACGGTATGAATTCGCAGGTGTTTAAGGAAGAAAAGAACAAACACCCTCCAATTTTGCGGATTAAAGTAAAAAAAAGGTTACAAAAGTGTGCAGTCTTCCGCTCTGTGTTTCATCATTGGGAAGACGTCAGGCTTCCTGTAAACTGCCCTCCATACATCAGACAGAAACATCGGCCTCGAGGAGAGGCAAAGGGAGCCGGGGCCGACTTAAAGGCCCTTGAATCTCGGAGGGGGTGGGGGCGGCCTTTGGGTTGGAAACGTAATAGCTCTGACCCAAATAGATTTCACAGCCTCTCTATACTCCCATCCTGGAGGCTGCCCAAACACATGTAGAACAAATCAAGCGTAAGTGACTGGCAGACATTATCTTATTCCTTGTGGAGTCTGACATGAAAAAAAAAATAAAAAAAAAATACTAAAGAAAAGAAAATACCCAGTTGAATTGGGGTGAGCTCAACGCCATGCCGGCCACAACCTGCACGACTGGGACCCGACTGAGAGAAAGACTCCACATAAACCCCCCCGCTCCAGCAAATCTGCATCCGCTCCCGTTCCAAACCCACGGACAGACCTGCCTGTCCGAGTTGGGGCCCGGCAGACGGCAAGACCGCGGACCACAGCCGCAAGGGAAGGGAAGAGATTGAGGGGTACGTACGGACGTACCGGAAGAACAGAGGAGCTCAGGAAGCAATGAGGAGAACCGGACGGACGGGCGGGGTTATCAGACGAGCGCGAACGGGAAACGAGAGAGTGGAGCAACAACCGCGGCTTCTGTTTGTCGGCAATGCAGCGGGAGCCGCAACGTCTCCTGGAGCCCCCGTGTGGTCTGATTGACGGCCAGACCCTGGGGGAGGGGAGGGGGGGAGGGAGGAGGGAGGGAGGACCGTGCGGACGCCTGTCTGTATCAGCGGCCACCATCTGCCCGGCTCGGGCCCCTCCCTCCCTTCCCTTAGACGCCGCGGAGCCTCCGCAGCGAGCGCCCGGGAGCGGCCGAAGCTGAAGTCATGGAAACTACGGAGCCCTGGGAAGCGTGTAATTGGTTGACGGAACATCCTCATCCTCAACCCCCCGGCGCCGCCCTCCCCCAAAAGACCCACCTCTTTCTCTCCTCCGTGTCGTTGGATCGCACGGAGGCCGTGGTGAAAATATAAACCGGAAGACTATCTGCTAAGGTGTGTGTGCCTTGGAAGTGAACCAGCCCTCCTCCGCTGGCAACCGCCAATCCACATATCTACATGTGTGCGTGTCTGCCTGCCTGTCCGTCTGTCCGTCTGTCCTTCTGTCCGTCTGTCCGTCTGTCTGTCTGTCTTCCGGCCTGCCTGCCCGTGTGTCTGACTGTGACGTGGCGTCTACAAAGCGAGAGTCATACCTGTGGTGAGTCAGGACTCCCCTCCCAAAAAAAGTGCACCCCTCCCAAACACACCTTAAAAGTCCCTGACCGTGTTTTTGATTCCCACAATTCATTGTGTGACTTACGGCGTCCTACCCGTTAAGACGTGTGTCATAACTGTTGCACAGCGGTGTGAAAGTGGGCCAAGCTACTGCTGAACTTCCTGTCCATTCCCTTTCACTAACCCTCAGAGAGACATTTGGCTCTGGTATGAGGCTGCTATATACTTTTGCGCCGCGGCGCGCTGGCCGTTCATGGCTCCCGTGGGCCCCTCCCTCGCTGCATTTACAGTAATCTTTGCATCAGCGCTCGCTTCGCTAGCGGAACACCCAGGCGAGCGTCCCTGCGGCCGCCGCGTTATGCCACTTGAGTGTTGAGCTGCTGTGAAAGTCAACAGACCCCAGAGCCGCGGGAGGATCTCGCCCAGTGGCCCGGGTCCCGGGACCAAGGGGGCCAGGGGCCACCCAGCTGACACAGCACAATGGTGGGCCAGAATAGATGGTGGAAATATAAACACTACACAGGCGTATGCGCCCACATGCAATAGGAAAAAGGTTTGGCTCAGGATATAAGGACGGCATTGACTGGTTGTGCTCAAGAATAGATCCACGGCTCGATGTACCTCCTAGTGGTAATCCATTCGATTATTTTGTTCAGAAAATTCCATATTTGATGTTTATGCCTATTTGTTTACCTGGTGCTTTAGTAGAGACACCCACTCAAGTGATTTGCGTTATGCTCCTCTATATGCCATATGTTTCTTTTTTTTTTTGGTGGCTGGGTCCGCCTTTCCCGGCAAGAATGCAAAGATCGGCCATGTGCATGAAGTACATTTAATAGTAGTACTAGTTGTGGTCACTAAACTGTCGTTGTTGATAAACTTTCACGAAAATGAACGGCACCCATCATTTTGGACTGGAATTCTGGGACTCCACCCAACACAGATGGATTACCACTTTAAATACAGGCACACATTGATTGATTTCAGTCTGTCTTAAAACTTTTCTTTATCATCTTTGAACTTGTCTTATTTTTTTTTATCACAATTTTAAGCGGACCAGTTTAAATTAAGGGGCTGGCTTGACAAATGTCCAACAGCGCTTCAGTCTTCATGTCCATGCTTCGCCATTAGTCCCAGCTCCCAGGAGGGACGGTGAGAACCCCGGTGGATAAAACAGCCGGACGCTCATTCGTTTGTATGCAGCAGTTCTTTAAGCTCCTGTACAGATGCATGTCAAATAAAAAGGATTTCCTGCTGTTCCACACTTCTGCCACTACCGTCTACGCGCGCAGGAATAATAACACACTCTGGTGTCGATGTCATGACTCGGCAGAAGATTCAGTCAACAGATTGCGATTCCTGCTGCAGAAAAAATAACGTTTCGTTGACGTTGCAACATAATTCCCGAGAACATATGATTTATTAATAAAAAAAGCCTTTTCTTCTTCACCAGATTCAAATTCATTTTTTAACTCAACAATTTGCATATTAAAGGGAGGTTGATGCCGCCACCAGAATGCAATGTTTAGAGTTGTACTATATACATACCCCCAATAAAAAAAAATCCCAAAGACAGAACATGGATGAATAAAAACACCACTTCTATTAAAGATTTGATCACATTTTTTGTCTTGCTGTGCCTAATTACCCTTAATTTGCCTATAATTTAGCAATTAGTGAAGAGACTCCATGGTATAGACTCCCCCATATAATAAGATAACTGGGCTTATTTTCTTTGCCAAAAATATAAACATAAAATATAAACTGACATCAGTTCACCCTAGAACCGCCGTTAATGCTTTTTCCGACTGGTGTCAATCCCTCTGTTGCAAGGAACCAAATGGAGAACAAATGGCCCTGATGCGGGTCCCGACGGGTGCACAATCTGGGCTGCTTTACAAAATTATGTAATAATGATAATATTAATAATAATAATAATAATAATAACAATAATAATAATAATAGTAATACTATTATTATTATTATTGTTAATATTATTATTATTATTATTATTATTATTATTATTATTATTATTAATAATATTAATAATAATAATAATAATAATAATAGTTATAATAATAATAATAATAATAATAATAATAATAATAATAATAATAATAATAATAACAATTTTAATAATATAATGCTTATAATAAAAAGCATTTTTTTGTAAAGTACTTTGTATTAATGCTTCAATCAAATCATTATAATAAAAGAGCAAGCAAGCACAACGCATTCAACAAAATATTAGTAAATATTTGTAAATAGCATTACTCGCTTTCAGTTTTGGGTCGTCAATTTAGCCAATTTGACCTTCAAGGGACACGATCTTTCTTGAGCAAATATTTTCAATCATTCTTTCTCTTGAGTAATTGGTCTCATAACCACTACTCTTCAATTACTCCAATATGCAGATGGAGTTATTTTCTGTTTTAAAATAAAAATTAATTAATTTCCATTACTACTAATGGAAAGTAGCTACTAATACACACATACAACTGGCATGCTGCATTTTTGATCAGATTGTTTGATTGGCAGCTGTATAAAACCCCAAAACGTGGGGTGAAGTGACCATGTAGTGGGCTCCACTCCACTCAGCCCTGAACTCATTTTGATGGTGCTGTTACCTCGCAAACCTTCTTTGGCGTCTGTGGGCGCCGAGCCCCCGCTGACCGCAGGCGGCGTGGCGGGACGGCCTTTCCTAGCGCTCCTCCGTGGGCTCTGTGGAAATTCTTTCCAAAACCATCGTGCATCATGCAAATGCACGGACGACTCCGGGGCTCGGTTTTCCGCTCGTTAAAGAACCCCTCAAAGTCCAGCTCAACACAGAGGGGGGATTCATCGCATATCCCCCCCCAACCCCACCCCCTCTAGGACAATTCAACAGCATGCTGACTCAGCACAGGCCCCCTGACTCCCACACACACACACACACACACACACACACACACACACACACACACACACACACACACACACACACACACAAACTCTCACTGCTGTTCCTGGGTCTCAGGCAGTGATTTTATTGGCTGTTGGTGAGAAGTGTTGTGATGCAGGTGGAGGTTCCCACACACACACACACACACACACACACACACACACACACACACACACACACACACACACACACACATACACACACACACACACACACACACGTGCACATGAATGACATCACCGTGCTGTGCTCGCTCTAAGCCTTGTTTGTGTCAGCATGGCGGGGGGTTGAGGCCTCATCGTGTGCACCGTATAACACTTTTCAAGCAGAGAATGCAGCTCAAAGTGGTTTTACATTTCAGCACACAACAAAAATAAACATAACAATTAAATAAACAGGTAGCAGGCGGAAAACAGGGACGATCGAATGAGTAAAATAAAAATTTAAAGAAAAATGATTCAAAAGAATGGATAAGATAAATAATTTCAAATAATTTAGAAAATAGTGTTGCTTATATAAGCCATACTAAAAAGGTATTTTTTCAGTTGCCGTTTAAAAATGTCCACTGCTCCCTCCAATTCTTTTTGGCACGGTGTTCCACATTTTAGACCGCCTCTCGGTCGTGCCGCTTCGCACTATTCAACATCTGAAGAGTCAGGCCGTACCTGACCCATTATGCCACTCAACTGCTGGTACAAACCTTGGTGATTTCCCGCCTCGACTACTGCAAGGCTCTGTAAACAGGCTTGCCGGCTTATGCGGTGAAGCCGCTGCAGATGATACAGAATGCGGCGGTGCGACTGGTGCTCAACCAGCCAAAGAGGGCACCCGTTACTCCGCTGCTTATCGAGCTCCTCTGGTTACCTGTAGCCGCTCGCATCAAGTTCACGTCTCTGATGCTGGCCTACAGAGTGATTGTTGGGAACGCTCCCATCAACTTAAATGCTCTTGTAAGAGCACCCTACCCCCCCGGAGGCTGCGTTCGTCAAATGAGCGTGGCCTGACTCTGCCGGCTGCACAACCACGGCAATCCAGGTTATTCTCATTTGGAGTTCCACGTTGGTGGAATGAGCTGCCAAACACCACCAGAGCTGGGGCCTCCCTCTCTGTCTTTAAGAAGAGCTTGAAGACCCAGCTCTTCAGAGAGCACCTCCTCTCCTAACTTACAATTACTTAGCACTACTTAGCAGTATTTATTTTTTGTTACACTAATGTTTCTGTTGCAATGTAGCTTGAATGTTATTCTCCCTTGTAAGTCGCTTTGGATAAAAGCATCTGCTAAATGACTAAATGTAAATGTAAATGCAAATAGCTTATGTTTAAAAGACCTGCTGTAGAGCAACCAAGGGCTCGTAAATGGACGTAATACAACAGGGAGTCAGTGATGTAAGAGGGTGCTAAACCATTAAGAGCTTTGTAAACCAGTGGAAGGACATTAAGAATGATTCTAAAAGATATAGGGAGTCAGTGATTCTAGGGAGCCACTGATAATATGCTCTCTCTTCCTTGTTTTTGATAAAGGTCTAGCAGCAGAGTTCTGAATTAGTTGTAGTTAAGTTGTACTGCAGTCTATTAGTAATAAATGCATGGATGAGCTTCTCAGCATCCTGACTTAAAAACGAGCGTACTTTGTCAATGTTTCCTGGGCGGAAAAAGGCTGTTTTGGTCAACTTGTTTATTTGGGTCAATTTGAGCCTAAAATTACAACAAGACTTGACATTTCCATTTTATTCAAATTTCCTAACCTAATAAGAAAGTGCATCTATTTTGGTTTTGGGGTCAACTGAGAGTATTTCTGTCTTAATTTATTAAAAAAAAAAATACAGACAGGTAGTCAGGGAACATAAGGCATTTACGTCATTTGGCTCGACAGGAATGTATACAGTAATTGTGTATCATCAGCATAGCTATGAAAATGAACATTGTGTTCTCTGATGATATTACCTAGCGGCGGCATATATAGTGAAAAAAGAAGGGGACAAAAACAGCTTCCTTGTGCAACACCAAAAGGAATGTCATATTTATTTGATACTTGATTTCTAAGACTAACATAAAATCGTCTCTCTGTAATGCACACCGATCAGCCACAACATTCAAACCACCGCTAATAACCACTAATATTTTGTAGCTCCCCCTCATTTGGCCACAACAGCTCTGACCCATCAGGCATGGACTCCCTCAAGACCTCTGAAGGTGTCCTGTTGTATCTGGCACCAAGACGTTAACAACAGATCCTTTAAGTCCTGTAGGTTGCGAGGTGGGGCCCCCATGGATCGGGCCGTCCACATGATGTAGAAGAAAACATGATTCATCAGACCAGGCCACCGTCTTCCATTGCTCCATGGTCCAGTTCTGACGCCCACATGCCCATTGGACAGGGGTCAGCATGGGAACTCTGACCAGTTTGTGGCTACACAGCCCCATACGCAGCAAGCTGTGATGCACTGTGTGTTCTGACACCTTTCTATCATAGCAGCATTAACTTTTTCAGCAATTTTTGCTACAGTAGCTCTGCTGTGGGATCTGACCTGACAGGCTGGACTTCGCTCCCCACGTGCATCAATGAGCCTTGGGCGCCCATGACCCTGTCACCAGTGTCCTTGGACCACTTTCGGTAAATATTAATCACTGCATACCAGGAACACCCCACAAGACCTGCCGTTTTGGAGATGCTCTGACCCAGTCGTCTAGCCATCACAATTTAGACCTTGTCAGAGTCACTCAGATCCTTACACTTGGCCATTTTTCCTGCTTCCAACACATCAGCTTCAAGAACTGACTGCCATTGGAACAAGATGATCAATGTTATCCACTTCACCTGTCAGTGGCTTTAATGTTGTGGCTGTACAGTGTATGCTCGGGGCACGACTCGTAGACTCGTTACGATTCTTTTCTGCACATAACGCATTAAGAGGGGGTGATCGGGGAGAGAGTCACAGAGAAAATGTCCCCATTACATTATTTTGTTCCATAAGGAGACGTAAAATAAAACAAAAACACACTATTTCTATTTGTTTTGTTTGGAGAAACGGGGAACGTGGCGCTCGCAGCCCCAGCCACAGCTCTGCAGCTCGTGCGGAGGTTCAGGATCTAATCAAATAGTTGCCAGTCCAAATCTGGGAGGGTGGAACATGTTGCGGCAGGATCCGGCACAAATGAAACCCTGCGGATAGTATTGTTACAGGTAGCAATGTGCTCCTTCAAAATGTTATGGTGGATCTCTCTTTAAGTTTTTCTCCATGCTTGTTCGGCTGTTCTGCACAGTCTCTTGAGCTTATGAACAATGCAACTTATCCGATATTTTGTCACGTGACCTCTTTTAATCTTAACTGGTGCAACACTGTCCAATGCGTTACTTCAGTTGCTATTTAAGGCATCAACCATTTCATTTATCGAACAGTGCACGCTACATGGATCAAAGGAATTCGCAAGGTTTTTGTTTGCCGTTTCATCACAAGTACCAATTTTGAATTCTAAATTCTCTTTTGCTATCAGATGTATTTAACAGAGCATCAGGGAACGCCGAGTAATGATCGGCCACAGTAATGTCAGACACTGAAACTGATTATTGATGCTTATCCCTTGTGATACTACCAGGTCAAGTATGTTGCCCAGTCGATGGGCAGCTTCAGTAACTTGTCAATCCTAGATTATCTAAGAAATTCATAAATTCCGTAGCCTTCCAGCCAGTACATTTATTGATATGAATATTCATAGGATTGTTTGGTCATAACTAGTAAGAGTTATAGACATAAGCTCAGAAAAATACAGGAAGAAATACTGAGGATTGCTTAGGAGGTCTGTGTAGAGTTAAAATTAGCACGTGAGCTTTCACCACAATGGCAAGATATTCAAAAGATGAAAATTTGCCTAAATCAATCTCTGTACAACTGAACTGATTGTAAAAAGCATTCGTCCTGTCTTACTGATTGAAAGAAGTTATAGTCGCCACTGTTAAGCCACGTTTCCACAAGAAACATAAAAGGCAAGTTATTTTTAGAGATAAACCCGTTGCTTAAAAATACTCTTATTTTGGGTTATCTTCAATTTAAAAGTGCCATAGATATTCATGTCTTAGTTTGTATAGATCAAGGGATTTACTGAGGTGTTTTTACTAAGCACTTGGCCTAGGCCTACATTTTCTGTGCACGGTAATAATACATGGAGTGAGAGATAAAGCCAAGGCATCAGTGTGGAGTGGTACAAGTATGACAGTGTTAATAGGGAAGATAGGCCTAAAAACAGTTAAAGCAGTGTTTGGCCGAGCCAAGAGCAAGGTACTGCAATGGCGTGTTGGGATTGGATCATTAAAACCTTGGCTACAGTACAGGTGATATGGGTTCACAGCTGTAATTAAAATCAATTGGCATTTGACTCACCATACATATATTGTTCAGAGCCTTTTGGGATTGCTGCGCAAATTCAATACTTTCGGCTAAAAGTCTTGTTCCGGATCTGTTTAAATGCCGTCCATCCCGTGCAAAAAAGCAATGTCTTTTCTAGAAACTTGTGAAGTTATTCGCAAATGTTAAATTCAATGCACTGCAGTAGCTCTTTAGCCAGATAAGTAACTGGTGAATGCGAATAAAGATCATGTCTCCAAAACAGACCGGGGGAATCGAGCCAGGGAATGCATTGTGCGGGGATGCATTGTGTTCCAGTGTCAAGAAGTGTGTAAGTAGGTTTAAAAATCAGCCCCCAGTATTTCAGTTTGCTCAAGTCTGATGTCATCAGACCCAATATGAGCGATGATGCAGACGCGGTCGGGTGATCCTGAACTATGGACGGAATGGATGAGTTGATGTCCGAAACAAGTTCTCCCGGATAGCAGAACGTCTCGGCTGTCGGGAGGTTGAGGTGCTGTGCCGAAAACGAGAGCGGAGGGAGAGGGGGACACGTTGAGGGCGTCCTCTCGAGGTCCTCTTCCCACGGAGGGAACCACAGTCCCGCCGTGCACCTCGGCACCCTGCCTGTTTGGCCCGGGTGGACGAAGCCGGAAGGGCGCAGGCAGCAGGGATGGCGGCCAAGGGCCGGATGTAGCAGGAGCAGCGGTGGCCGTAGGTAATGACATCTGTAGTGACGGCCGAAGGCCCCTGAGTAAGGGCTGCAACCCGGCCCTTGGCAGCGGGGGCGAGACTGGACTGCGGTTGCACCAGCAGCGGGACAGCGTACGTTGGCAGCAGCCACGGACACATCCGCTGGGTGGACCGGAGCTTCCCTAGGTAGAGCCCCGAAGCGGTTCAAGAGGTAGAGAGCGGGAGGTGAGACCTCCGGGAGAGCGCTTCTCTTGCGAACTCCAACAACCACTTCGGTGCAAAATAAGTGGCCCGGGAGTTCGGGGTCCAGCAGGGGGGGCGGTCCCAGTCGCGTCGAAGTACGGGATAGTGTCGGAAAAAAAGCCAAGCTCAGCGCCGCTTTTCTTTTTTTTGCCTGAACAGAGGCAGTGTCAGTGAAACTGGACAAGAGAATATCTTTCTGTTTTGGTTCACCTGATGGTCTGCGGATGTCTTCTTTGAGGTGAGTAATACTCCTGTTTGCTTTCTGGAGTAGGCCAGCGGTCAATACATGGCATCCGTTCCACCACAGCGGCAGCCAATGCTAACGCTAGTCCTGATGCTAATGCGAATGCTATTGCTAAAATCCTAAAATGCCCAGTGAATTGCAGTAATCTAGATTACTGAACGACTTTCTCAAGATCCCGTGTAAAATCCAACACATAGTGTAATTGTTTAGCGGGCCAGGTTCTCTGCCTCTCTCAGTGTGTCCTGCAGTGTCCTACTTGCATTCAGTGCGTTGGTCTCCAGGTGAGGCTCCCACTGAGACTCAAGTTTTTGATTTTCTTGGCCTCATGAAATGTTTTTATCTCTCAGCTTTAATCCACTGTAGTTATCCTGAGACCAGCGGTGGCCACGGTCCAAGGGCATAAAGCTAACAACATGTTAGTACACTAAAGACTGTGTGTGTGTGTGTGTGTGTGTGTGTGTATAGAACTAATGATCCTGTCTACGCAGACAACAACAATAGCATGTGTAGAAATCATCAACCTTCAGCGTGAGAGATGGTGTTGATCTTTATGTTGTTATCATTTTAAAGGATGGCGTCATTTGGCTCGGGCAAACCTGGATTTTTGGACGGTTTGTTATGCCGGACATGAAAAACCAATTATGAGCCTGCGCGATTTAATTAAATAGGATGTGTTGTTGCAAACCAAATTTCTAATAGGCCAGATCTCCTCCAGATTTGCCCCATAAAAAATTAGAACTCCATGCGCTAAAGCCATCGGGGCTTCAGTAAAGACAGTAAAGACACCGTGATCACACTGAGCATGCAGTTTCGGAGCCAAACGGCTCAGCATGGCAAGAAGGAAAAAGTTCTCCTAATATATTACAGATAGATCATTTGTTACGCCTGTTGAGCCCAAAAACATCTTGGTGTAAAGAGTTCTACTGAAAATAAAAACCTTTTTTTTCCCCTGAATTAAGCAATTATTATTATTAGTAATTTTCCATGGCAACCAGCCCTCATGGGAAGTAAGAGATTTGCAGAGATCCACCTTTTCCACACAAAACAAACATATTCCAGAAGTGTTTGAGTTGCGGTTGCACTGAAAACTACAATTTGATTTCATCCAGCCATTTTGAATGCATGTCATAAGCGGCTACAGTCATCTTTGATTCATGATTACAGACACGCATTTTGGTTATCAACTAATATGTAGAAAGCCGTCAGAGATTTTGGCCACAAGACAGGAAACCTTAGCCCTCAGGCACATTGTTTCCCGTTGGGCTACAAACTGGCGAGCAAGTGGTAATATTTGATCGCGTCGTTTCAGCCGAGGATTACTTGAAAGTTGCTGCCTGCAGCCCTTCTTGGCTCGCGCGCAGAGGCTGTCCTCCCAGAGCCTTTCTTCTCGCTCAAGACGGGATGTCCATAAACTTACAGGGGCTTTTGGTCAAGCCAGACAGAGGAGAGGCTTAGAAGCATTTTATAGAGGAATTTGCAAGTGCAAGCGCACAGATGTTTGACTCTGTACTCCATCTCTGAGTTCAAGACAGAGTCTTCAGGTTGACACAAAAGTTGTCAACAAGTTTGGCCCTGCAGGACTTGTAGACCTCTTGCTACAGTCAATGTATATCTCAATGTGGAGGAGGTTCGCATTCTTTAGTTATCACCACTATTTGTCACCAGCAATGTGCCACAGTCTCCTCCCCCTCCATGATAAGTTATGCAGATAACGGAGGCTAACTAGTGTAAAGCAAAGGATCCAGCTAATGTTGAAGGGGAAGCAACGAGCGCCAGCTGGCACCGATACCTCTGACCCACTCCCCTCCTGAGGGCTACACTACTACCCAGAGAAGGGGAAGATGCCACAGTGACTGATGTCATACTTAGCAACGGTTTTATTTGTTATTCTTTTTGCTTCTTAAACCTTTAAGGGGGTCAGGGGTCAAAGAGATTGCCCTGGGTCAGGAGGCCAGCCTCTTAAGTAAACAACATGCTGGCAATATCAGCTGAGCACACAGAGAGCAGTACGACAAGGGGTCCGCCAGGGAGTGTGAGAGGTGATGGCTATCAGGTAATAGGATCCTGGGAGGTATGGGATGATGTCATGAAGAGAGACGGACAGATAGAAAGGCGGACAGAGAGAGAGAGTGCCAGCCAGCAAGCCAGAGGTTATTTGGCACAAAATTACTTCCTAATAACACTACATAATTGCTGGCAGTAAGTTTTATTCACCGTTACAAGGTTATATTCACACTACTCTGAATACATATGCATTTGTATCCAATCACAATCCACACCAGCAAATATACACGAGACCTTGACTCTTGACCGTGACTTGGTGCAGTAATTAGATCCAGGATCAGGTGCTCTGCCGCATTCTATGGTAAGGTGAAGGCAGTGGCGTAACATGATGGTGATCGGCCCCGGTGCAAATAGTCATTTTGCTGCTCTACACAATCTACTGATGGGTGGGACGGGGGACGGGCGCGTAATGGACCGTGTGTGAGGGTCCATTACACATGCTTCTTTTGTTTTGTTCAATAACGAACGAAGTAACATAAAATAGCCTACATCTAAAATAAAAAAAACCCACTTTTTTTATTTGTAGGAATGGGGTAAGGGAACGCACAGCGAAACACAGTTCCTAGGCACCCGATTGCTGCCGTGCCGATCAAGGGTGTCCCTTCACGATGGGATGGGCCCCTAGAGGCCACTGGGCCCAGTGCAGCTGTGCCAGTTGCACCGTCCGTAGTTACGCCACTGGGTATAGGTGAATACACTGATCTTGAACCAGCACTGGGAAGAAAATTGTACAGCAAATCATGGTTACAATTATTGTACATCTAGCAGCCCTGGTAGCCAGTTGGAGGGCACTGTTTATCCTCCTATTGATAAAAAGAAAATATAACTTTAACTGATTGGCTTATTGAGCCAATATTCCACAAAAGACTTTCCAAAGTATACCAGAAACCGGGGGTCATAATACTTATAAAAGTAGAAGCCTATGAGAGATTGGGAAATACAGTATGTTTCATAGATATATCAATGAATCTATGTCACATACGTTATGTGGTTAATGCTATTGTGTGAGTTCCTTGGTGTTTTGTAGTTGTAATTTAACTTTAAGACATCGGTAATGGGTTGCAGTGAGACATTGTGGGGCCCCAAGTGACGAGGGTGGGAGAAGGGAGAGGGCCCTTGCTGAGGGCCAGTAGGGGTCACTGTTTATCTGCCACACCGCTTCCCACGTAGAGAGTGGGGGAGTGGAAGGTTCAGGTCGTGTCACAAGAAGAGATATTCAGGACAAGTATACGGTGAGTCAAGAAGTGTTCAACTTCACTGTAATCCGGTGCACAAGTCCAACAATTCAAACAAACCAGTCAGTGAGCGCTCGCCCTTGAGTGTGACGAAAATGGAAACGCAGCTTGGGATCCTTGTCAACCTTTCACTGAAAAACCGATCACTGCAAGTCTTCTTTTTGGAAGCGCCTTATAATGCCACAGTGAGTTTTTATACCAGGATGGAAACAAGAATATAACTCATTTTGTTTTCAGCTAGAGTATAGATGATATGCGGATGAAGTCCAGGGAAGGATGCGTGATGAATCTGAACGGGAAGAGAAATTGCAAATCGCCTTTGTGTCTTCTGGACTAGAAAGGAAACGATAGGAAATGTAGTCCATTTGCCATTTTGGCCGGTCATCGCATTTTAACACAGCAGGATCCGAAAACCTCTACTTCTTTAACATTAACAAGCGCGAGTCATTCGCTAACGTCATTTGACCTCATTAGAATTCAACTTAACGACACTTTATCACCGACAATAAAACTAATTTACGGCTCCCCCTGCAGTTGCAGTTGCAGCAACCGCTTTAATTCTCATTAAAATTACGATGAATTACACCAAATTCTAGTCGCATGAGGTCGTCCTGTGTTAACACCACATTTGGGAATGTCACTAGACATTCCTAAGTGTTAATTTAATTGGTTCTCAGACTAAAATCATTTAATTAAGAAAAATAGAGTGGTACTGCCGAAAGCTACTTTTATGACACTTGTCTCTTAGGAAGAGCACTGTGAATGGCCCTGTGGGGGACCCTAAAACAACAGAGCTTTTGTACAGTGGCGGCTATTTTTAATATAATACTGAATGAGCATCTGGTTCTGAGGTCTTAATGCTGCTTAATTACTGAGCACACAAAAAACATACAGATTTTGGTTAAAGGCAGTAACATTCGACAATTTGTGACATATAGCACCCCCTAATGGAAGCCATGCACCAGCATTGTCAGACGTGACCTTGGGTATTGAGATTGACGGGTCTGGGGGTGAGGGGCATTTCCTTCAAAACAAGTGAGTCTGCTGTGGACCACCTGCTTTGAGAGCTTCAAATGCCTTTGAGGAAAAAGTGGAACTGACAACAACATTTGCAAACCTCACCACTATATCACGGTCACCGGTACCTTTCCGTTCGGATTCAATATTTCAATTGACTACATTTCACAAGTTTTTATCCTTTCTGCCTTGTGACACTTTCATCTCAGCATTTTCTATCATAATGTGTACAATGTTGAAAAACCCTTCAGATGAGATCTCCCCTTTTGTTGTGGTTGACTTTTGCCTTTTCTCCCCCTCGACCTTCTTTCCTAATCCTCTCGCGTGTCACACAGTTTCCCGGGGATTTAGTGTGAAATTATCTGGGACCAGACCCTGGAGGCCGGGGGCCCTGATATCTGAAAATCCGGCCCCCGCCCCATCTCGCCTCCCATCTCTGTCCGAGGCCCTACGGTTCAGGCTGAACTGCCCGCCCCATAGTGGCGAGCGAACAAATCTTCAGGATGAATGTCGCGGGAAATCACTCCGACAAAAGAGTCAATCCAACGGAATGGGAACGGAAAATAATTACTGAGGACTGAAATTAGGCAAAACAGGCCAAGGCATTTGGATGAACTCATATTGAGTAAGACTGATTTACACTTCGCATCCTACCAAAATAAAATGATTCTTGCGAGAATTCCACTCACAACTCAGAGCCGAACCGACTCTTCTGACTGTCGTTCATCATTTACTGGAAGTCCTCCCTCACTCGGCGCGTTTGCACCAACTGAAAGAAAAAGCAGTGGAGCCGCTCATCGCTCCGGCCGCATGAAACCCTCCTGACGCGCATCTGTCTGTCGGGGACTGGAGGTCGCACGAGAGCGCCGCACATGTGCACCGCGTCTCTTCGAACCACATGCGCAGATGTTTGCACGCACGCCTGCAAACTGGCGTAAGCACACACACACACACACACACACACACACACACACAGACTCTCGACACATTTGCAGGTATGCTTTCGCTTGTTTTCATTCGTGGATGCCAGAAGACACATGCACGTCTACCTATGCGCACATTATCCCACACACACACACACACACATGCACGCACACACACACACACACACACACACACACTCACACGTAGACAGACACACAGTCATGAACGACAGCCATGAAAACAAGTCCAAGACAAGACAGAGAAGTGGAGAACATCTGGAACTCTTAACTGTCCATGGGAAAGTTTGTCGAAAATACACACACGTCCTTCCTGATGTCTAATTAATCTGTTTTGTAGTCCATGTGGAAAGATTTGTGACACCACGCAACTTCAAAAGTGGTGAGTCTGTAGCCTGTAGTGGCGAAAATGGAGATGACTCTAATTTGGCTATTTAGGTTTCAAAATATGTCCGTGCTCAATGGTTAATATTTTATTTGTTAATTGTTAATTGTTTTATTTTTCTGTTTTCATCTATTTATTTTTTACATTTCATCAACTTATTTATATGTCAGGGACCTTTCTCCAATGCTACTAATTTTTTCGCAAATTCTTAAAGTATAGGGTGACCACATTTTGAAACCCCAAGTGTACCGCACATTGACCGGGGGTCACGTAATAGAAGCGTCATCAACACTCACTTCTCCGTAGGGATCTTCGTAGCTGCTTTGTGCTCTTTTCTGCATGCCTGTAATATATATAATATATATACAGTATATCTATATATACTGTATACTGTACTGTATACTATATTTATAAAATAAAAAATTATAAAAATTATATATATATATATATATATATATATATATATATATATATATAGATAGATACACTCTATTTATATATATAGAGAGAGAGAATGCCAAAAACAAGATTATTTGTTTTATTAATACTATTATTATTAATTTGCTTGTGCTGAAAACCAAGACAGTTTGGTAGCTAATGTTGAAAACCGGGAAATTAGTGTTTTGCAGATATCTGTCGGGACTCGGGACACACAGCACGACACCGGGGCCATCCGGACACACCGGGGCCGTCCGGACACACCGGGACGTCTGGTCACTGTATTTAAGTCAGCAATTAGAACACGCCTCGGGATGCGTCCTCCAAACCCTCCCAATTAAAGGGGAATCCTGAGCCCCAGGTCGCCAAACACACCCTGAGGAAAATTGTGATTGAAGCTTTGATGAAAAAACTCACAACAGACTCCTGAGGGATTAGATTCTAAAAGGATCATGATGGACCATCTCTCAAAGAGCGGATGTATTTTATAGGCTGACCGACGTTTCGTCCCATTGGAAGGTTGCGTGACCGGTTGAGAATTAAAAACTTTCGGGAAATGAGTTTGGTTAAAAACTGTAAAAAGCCACCGTTATGCACAACTAAGTGGCCAGTGTGGTCATTCTGATTTTTTCCGCCTCACAATATCGCTGGGTGGTGCACTCGAAGAAAACTAGTTAAAGCCACGGTTTAATTAGGGATTTATTTAATGGAAAGCCATGGCAAGGACGAGGGAAGAAAAGATAGACTGAAAACAAATTTACAACAATCATGGTTCGACTTACACTCTACCCTCAAAAAACAAGTAATTTATGTTTGAAAAAAGACATTCTTAGCTTTTTTTTGAAGGTGCTGTAACCATGTTACCCCATCGGGATTATGGGGCAATGGAATAAGCATTTATGTACTTTATTCCCCTTTACACAATTTTACCATGGATGTACTGTAGCATACTGCAGATTTTCAGAGTAAAAGCCTTTGCTCAAGAGCAAATTTGCAGATTTCCCCCCTAGGTATTAATCATTACAGAACATTAACCCCCAGCATATTCTAGTACTCTAAGGCCTTTCTTATTATTATTATCATAACTATTATTTATTAATTAATTTATTTATAAATTTCAAAACCCGGGTAAAAGGTACATCGTAAAACAGCAGTAAGTCATTGAGTACTATTATAATACCAATACCAAGCCTGTGGTTACTGGATCATAGCACCATCCAAACTATTGGTACAAAATTGTGATAACTTTCCAACTGAAATTTTTTTTTAAACGGCCTGCTCCTACTTTTTACGTTCAATCTTTTTTTGGCTCCTACGTGGGGGTACAATCAGGAGGACCCACCGACCAAACAAAAAGAGATCCGTGGCCTTTCAGTCCTCAGTTGTGGCAGAGAAAGGGATTTGAGTGGATCATTGCTTCTGGGCCAGAGGCAAACCCTGAAATTAGCAACATGCATCCCTCTCCGTTTCTGCCTGCCCAGCAATTTCTGTTAATTGGTGCACATGTTTGGAGCGCAGCCGCCCAGATTTCTTGGCCAAATGCGTTTTTTGCTTTTTTGTTGCGTTGGGTGGCGCGGGGGTAAAGTTGACCTTCCCCGATCAGTTGGCGCTCGCTCGTACATCAGGGTTGTGGGTTGTGGGCTCTTCTGGGACGCTCGTCTCGCCAATGATTCTGGGATGGGATGTGATACGGGCGCGGACGATCTAACGAAGTCGGAGACGGAGCGGCCGTCGGAGGCGTTTGCCCGCTCACGTGGCTCGTCCCGCTGAGAGGCATTTTCCGATCCCCTGGTCGCAGTCGACTCGGTTGCTCCGTTGCCTGCCATGTATACAGAACCTCCCCACATGAAAGCAGAGCTGGGTTTCGAGAGAACCACAGAATCTGCTGGTGTTTAGCGTGTTTTATTTCGGGGGGCTTATGTATTAATTATGATAGGTAAACCTTACACTCAAAATGAAGTAAGACATCATTAAGAGTAACTGAGCGCTAAATACCATTAAGATGACGCTACACTACACTAATTCTATTAGGATGTCTACCCCAATGGTAATGAAGGCAAGAGTACTTTGAGCTATTTTGTACCCCTTTTGGCGACTCTTTGGAAATAGATTTAATTGCTTTCACCGGCTCAGCGTGGAACCAAGAATTTTCAACCCCTCCTCCGCCTCTTCAACTCCAACTCCGACTGTTTCTTCTTTCTTCTTCTTTCTTTCTTCAAACAAAGTACTTAAAAGAAACCTCCGGTATTTTTAAACCAAAGCACTTCGTTTTTTGGGGCCGCACCGGCTCTTCAGCGGCTGCCTTTGCCCCGCGAATCGGCCGAAGCTATTTCCTCCGTACTGGTTTAAAATTCCGCCGTTCTCCTTTAAAGTTACCACTCGTAGGATTTGCAGAAATTGGCGCTTTCGGTCGACGACCGACCGGCGCATTGGCGCGACAGTGTCTACGCTCCTGAAGCTGCGAAACGTCATCGGAGTTCTTTACATTCGGGACGCTGAAGGGTAACCTTTGCTGAGCACACAAGAACCGGGGGTTGATTCATTAATCCTAACTACACAGTCTTTAAACATCCTCGTAACGTAGGTAGTACAAATAAACCTCGGCCTGGGTATTCGTGAGATGGGCGAGTTTGCGGAGGCTCGACGTAACCACACATGGCCTTGTGATGTCAGGAAACATTAAGATGGTAACGATCTCCCTAATGAACTATACATCCATACAAGTGAGCATTTTAATGAGGGGTTAATCAAATTACAATTATCGGAACTGCAACCAGACCAAGCTATGGATGTAAATATTTAAGATGAATTGTTTGGTGTTTTTTTTGCCTCGGCTTCACTGGATGGGCGTGTTTCTTTCAGTCGTGCTGATTGCAGTGGACAGAGACTACCTGCTGGATCGTTTTCACTGGATTTGGCCGGGGTTGTCCGAAGGCCCTGACGGTACATTTCTTTGGGAGACAAAGAGAGGGTTCATGACTACCTATAGAAAATAAACAAAGCCTTCCAAGTTCTTGGATCGGATCGAATGGGCATCTGCTTTCGACTTTCCACCGAAAGCCTTTGTTGTTTCTCGGCGGTGGGGGAAACAATTCCACGCATTTTTTTGAAGGCGCTCGTTACCGTTCATGAATAAAACGTATTGTTGTTGCTCAAACTGTTTGTGGCTTTAATAATTATCACATCATTTTGAAACATTGAACCCATGGGAGTTTTTGCATCTCTTAATTAAAAGTGGAGGGTTATCTCCTTGTTTATTACACAAAAGCAATAAATTATAACAGCTGCTTCGCTGGAGGAAGAAACCCATGAAAGCCTGCAATTCCCGTGAGTGCAATAAGTATTTAGCACAACTCATCACATCTGGATTACTATCTTAAACATGTAAATAGAGGAAAATAGGAGATTCCCATTGGATTATACAATTGCTCTGTTTTCCTCTCCTTCCTATGGTATATTACCATTTCCAGGCAGAGCGGTGTTAATGTTGTGTGTCGGTTCAGTCAAAGATATCCCACAAAA
This sequence comes from Zeus faber, assembly GCF_960531495.2. Lineage (NCBI taxonomy): Eukaryota > Metazoa > Chordata > Actinopteri > Zeiformes > Zeidae > Zeus > Zeus faber. The sequence continues at coordinate 19,609,386 of NC_137198.1, forward strand.
GTGAAAGTTCTTGCAAAATAGAGTGAACTTTTTTTTTCATTTTAGAGTATTGAGTATAAGTCCCTAGCCAGGAGGATGGAGTTGAAATAGTACTTTAACTAAAGTCACAAACGTTCTCATGATTATATATATATATATATATATATATATATATATATATATATATATATATATATATTATATATAAAAGAGCCGTCTCAGTCAAATCCACTTAAAACATTGAGCATGAAGGAAAATTGCACCTGGATATTTGCATTACGTCAGCCCTTTTTGCACTGGAAGACTTCAACCACTCGTCCAAGTGTTATTACGGTAGAAAGACAAATACAGAGTAGTTTACACAGGTTTGCCCTAAGACGTTCTAGTAAACCTCCATTTGACAGGAACTTTTAGCACCGCTCATGTAGGAATGACTAAGAGCAATGTTGCTTTCAAATCATTAAAAATACATATTGTTGAAAATATTTATGGTTACTTTTACTTCAAAAAAGGTAAACAGTGGATAAATATCCTTAGATCGTTCCTCTTTGGGGGCTGCCTGCATTACACCCTCAGAAGTGCGACCCTCATAAAACCAAGGAAGGAAATGCCTCCGGTTAAAATTGCATAAAACAGCACACATTAAATGGAAAGTCTCCGCCGTTACCCTCTTTAAACCCACAGCCACTCCTCGCAGGAACAGTTCAGTTGCACAAGCCGTGCTGCTTGTGTGACCAGTATGTTTCTGGCATTCTGACCTTTAACTGATTTATGGTCTGATTTATATCTGCAAAAATCCTTTGTTGCCTGATAGGATCACACTACGGTGACCAGGCGAGCTGGGTTGGGGTTTCGAGCTGAATGTCCCAAGTCCCGACAGAAAATCAAAATGTGGTCACCGTAGATTAGACAAATCTCAACAAAACAAAAAGGATCGCGTGAGAGAATAGGCAAAACATGGTCCCAATTTATCTCGGTGGGTGGGCTAGCGATATGGTAAATTAGGACACTTGCTTATTTTCGCTGCAACCATGTTCAAGCGTGTTGTTTAGATGGTGTGATGCAACAGCCTCGTGTTCACCAGAGAGTAAGGAGAGAGATAACGTAAAAGAGGCACGAGTCCAATTAGGCATTATTTTGGTTTTGTCCAATCCATTTGTAGGCTCACTAATGTCAAACACAGACACCACACTGCACATCTGCCAATGCTTCACCCAGCTAAACACTGAGCCTGTGCCCAATTACACAACCTGACGTATATCAGGTACTTGTCTACTGCAGGAAAATTAAATGCAAACTGCAATCCACCGGTGTCCTGCTTCAGCTAGTTTCAAGAGTCTGATAAGGAAAAACCATTCTCATTATACGAACGCTTGGAAAGGGCGAACCGCCAGAGCGCTGACCAGAGAAAGTCTGCAATGCAACTTTAGGGTAGATGCTTATTAGGAGATAAGACAGACGTTTCTTTCAAGAAAAATCCTGCTTTTTCAGCGGTAATGAGATTGAGCAGATTGTTTTTTCCATACAATAAACGCCATCAAGGAAGTGGGGGTACTGTAGCCTTTCATGTCATTATTTCCATTACCATGCCAATGATAGATGGAACACTAGGGAACACTGACCCAGGAGCAGTACAACGCATTTAGCGGAATATGGCACAAACTGCTCAACTGAATGACTCTCCTTTTGAAGTGCAAGGCCGGCAGGCTTTCTTTGTGGAGGTAAAAGGACATCGTCATGTCAGCTTTGTGACTGGTTGTCTGATAAAATCTGAGCAAACATGTGTTTTTATTCAGGGCGTTTGAATATTTCTTGAATATTTGTTTATCACGGGATGAAATGCAGAACGAAAGGGGATTCCCCTGCGTGGTTGGTGAGGTTAATCAGCCCGCTAAAGGAAAACAAAAACTGAGAATATTAAAGATATTTATTCTGGAGAATAAAGAGAAAGATTCAGAGCTGCTCCAAAGCAGTGTTCTGATCAGATCTGATTACAGGTTATGTACCATTGATTAGCTTGTCATTTACAGGATGACGCCAACTCAATCATCAATAATCAAATCAAATAAATCAGGAGCTCATACAATGGTTTAACAGTCAACCTCAGGTCACAGGTACAGTCTGACTATGCCATGAAGCACACACACACAAGGCTCTGTCAAGTTACCCTTATCTCCACACAAGGTTGAGTGAGGATGGAAGGGTATCGGGTATCTGGTTTTTCCAATAGGACAATAGGCATTGTTTAGAAAACAGTCTCTTCATATAAACTCAGAGACTCATTCAAAAAAAAAACCCAAGGCAATGTGTTTTAAAAGTTACGTAACATACAAAAGACTATTGTCCTATATAAACATGAAAAACATCATTCACAAAATTGATCGTGTGCATTTTTCTCTCACACAATTCAACTCAACTCTATTATCACCAATTTGGAACAGTTTATGTATCATTCCTAAGATACTGAAACATTTTATTCCATGTGCGTTCTGCAAGACCAACAAATGCAAGATCACAAGCATGTATTATGTATGTATAAGTCCTGCATGTCTAAATTAAAAAGACACTGTATAGTGGTTGGTGAGACTACAATAAGAATATTCAAACTGTAAATTGAAAAAGATAAGTCAGTTAAACCACGCGTCAAAATACATTTTGAAAAACAGACTTATTGCCAATACGGCCATGGGGGGTGAAATAATATTTAACAAAAACAAAATGAGACAAAATATTGAGGGATAGGTTTTTCATATTACAGCCCCCGAAAAAATACAATGTCAGCCTTTATTTTTTGCTAAGTTTTGCATAAGGATACCCTTAAAGTGTCTCAGTAGGATTTTTCAACAGTTGTGTATCTCTTCAACAATCCTACTGAGACTTCGCCTTTGCCTCCTGCTCAGTTTTTCTTGGAAGAAGATACATATCTACGAATGCTATCTGTCAAATTGTGACAGTTCCTTCAGTACTATCACGGTTCACGTCTCCAACATTTTTTATTTCAAAGTCTACGCCACAATAAACCGCTTGATATGGTGATACGCTCTGCAGCAGCAAAGAGAAGAAGAGTTGAGTCCAAGATAAAATTGAATAATATTCCCATTTAAAGCTTGTGGCCAGGACATTTATCATTCTATAACTATCTAACTATAAAGGAAGGAATCGCTATTCTCCGTCCGTCCTTCGATTATCTTGACAACCATTCATCCGATCTACTTCAACGTGACACTGTAACACGGACACTCACAGCAAGAAGGTCCTGGGTTCAATTCCCGCCTGAGGCACTGTTGGCACCGCTCTCAGGTCGGTTAATCACCCGATTAGGGGCCTTTCTCCCCGTGCTCACATGGGGTTTCCTCCATATGACATCGTAAGAACCCCCACCGAGAACGTGCACAAGAAATATCCTCTTACCAGCAATGGATGCTGAAGTTGGTCCCCGGTTCCCGAGCTGCCCTCCATACCTGCCCCCCAGAAGAAAGGCAAGGCCTTGATGGGGAAAGTGGCAAAATGAAGATTAACTAACTTTGTCCAGTTTTACACACACACACACACACACACACACACACGCGTGTGCAGTGCTTCTGCATTTCTTCCATCCTGGCTTGTCCTTTCCCCGGGGGGGCAGCCAGGAGCAGTGGGCAGCATTTGTCAACGCGCCTGAGGACCTGGTACCAGGTGTCCATCGCTGGTGATGTGTGCATGTTTTTGGTGGGGGTCCTGACTGATGGCGGGTGGAGGAAACCTGATGTGAGCACGGGGAGAACATGCAAACTCCACACAGAAAGGCTCCTATTTGGGAGGTAACCCCCCGGAACATGGCGCCAACAGCGCCCCAGGCGACAATTGAACTCTGGACCTTCTTGCTGTGAGGCAGCAGTGCAATGCACTGCGCCACCGTGCCACTTAGTGGGTGTGTTGCTGGGGAATCAGGAAATAAACTTAATATGTAGTCCTGTGTGAGCGAGTCGCCGCGACTTGGGTGTATTTTCCCCGCGAGAAAGAGTATATTTCCCCAGTGTTTTTCACCTTGAGGCGCCGCGACTTTCGTACGTGCAGCAGTCCAAGTCAGAGTGTGAAGTTGTTTGGATGAGCAATGAATCGTCACACTAGTAGGAATATTGTGACGATACTGTCAAGAGCTGTATAGTAGCTGTCAAGAGGAAAGCTCTTATCCGCAGAATCTGACCACAAGAGTTTTATTATTTGTAGTAAAATAAGTAAAATATCATAACTTTTAGTAGAAAACGTGCAAAATTGTATGGTGTAGCAAACTGTTTGGGAAACAATGCTTTTCCTTCCATGCTTATAATAACACCTCAGAAGTTCCATACTCTATATAAGCGTACGTTCAGAAAAGTTAATTTTTCCTCTAATACGGCATCATTAAAGAGGTTAATGTTTATTGAGTGGGGAAAGGTTCCTCAGAAGAATGGAACTGAAATGGAAGTCCAGTTTTCCTGGAGAAATACAGAGCAGTACGCTGAAAGCTTTATTTGATATGGCCAGAAACTCTGGGCCTTTGTGTCAATGCCATTGCATAACACATTTTAACGATTCCAGTCCAGACAGGGACGGAGGGAGGGTTGTGTTTTTGGTGATATAACAAGTGCCATCTTGCAAATGATTTACTGCCATTTGGATTGGAGAATATTGCCGGAGTGTGGTTTTGATCGTAACAACTGAGCCTGTCATACGGAGGCAGGATATTTATGTTTCTGAGAAGGAATGTTGGGCCTCTATCAGCCATTGAAAAGAGACATCTCATTTGAAATCGATCTGGAAAATCGATGACGAAGTGGGGCCGCCATTCAGGACCACCTTCCCTGTTGGTTACCGGTATTTATTGGATCTTTGAGTGAAGGTCCTTTCCGCACTACTATTTCTTGCATCACCATTTTATCCAAAGGTCTCCGGATCTTTGTGGGGTTTTTTTCTAGGGAGATCTGCGGCCAAACAAGAATCACTTCTCCATGTCCTCACTTGAAGCCTAAAATGAATGAAGCCATCTACTTCTGGATAGAATAATAATGGTATTCCAATTCAACGAGGGAACAAGCATGGTCTAAACCTCAAGTCTTAGCCAACGTAAAGAGCAGTATTTCAATATCGATATCAAAATATTGGCCTGAAGCTGAATATCTAATCTCCCCTACAGGCACACATCGATTGAACTGCACCGATCAAAGCGTCAGTGTTCGATGTTGAACATTCATGAATATGAACTTTGAAGATTTCTCACTCAATTGGAAAAAAGTGATTAATCAGCCCAAATTATTTATCAAAATGTCTCTTCAGCAAGCACTAAGGTTCGAGGTCTGTCATATTTCTCCATAATTCTTTCTTCCAGCACTTTGCCTACAATGGATCAATGACATGCTGGTTGAATTAACATGCATACCTTCCCCTTTGTCAATCGACATTTTCATTTCTTCTTTCTTTTTTTTCCCCCAGCAGAAATATGAACGTTCTCACAAAGAAGCCAGCAAGGATAACTTTGTTTTTTGTTTTACCCAGCGTCCGTTCTGTTTTTCTGTAGAAGAACACATCCGCCATTGATTATCTCCACCGCCTCGGTGGTGTAAATGATCGGTGGTTTTACGCGTCAAAACCGAACACATAAAACTTAATGTAGACATAATAAATATGATAACTGAAAAGTAATGGGAAACAGAGACGTTGACTTAGAGTCGCACTTGAACGTTTTTAACTGATACGATATCGTCCCTGTTTTTCTCAGACGTTAACATCTTCATCATCTGCCGAGAAATGGAGGGTCCAAATATGGCTCAGAGCGAAAGGGCACAAAAATGCAAACTCTGTGACATGTTTTTAATCATCAGCGTGGAGGATTTTACGGAAAATTTCAACTACACCAAATGCGTTCGAATAAAAGAACTGCAGGAGAAACTCATTGATTTGAACATGAAAATCCATCAAATGACAGAACATAACGCCGTTTTAAAAGAGACATTGAAACTTCGGGACACATTTAAATCCACGTTTTTTTAATCGGGTCAGCTGGGTCAGCCGAGTTGTGGGAGCACAACTGCATCAACTCTCCCGGTTCAACAGCCATGTGTGGAAAGACTCTCTGAGGAGCACTTTCCACCTCTGACCACCGACATGGCAGCTCCAGCTGCTCACCGGGCTCCTACTTCACACCGTGCCCGAGGGAACATCAGTGGAAACGGGTGGGTGACAGCAGGGAAGAGAGAGGGAAATCCTCCGCCCCCCTCCGGAGCTGAGGCTGGAAAACCATTTAACGTGTCGTCCCCCGACCGCCATCCCTCCGCTGCACCCAGCCCTCCAACCGTCGCTTGCTTCCACCGTGGTGATCGGTGATTCCATCGTTTGGGGGCATTCGCTCCCCTCCCACGGAACCGCTGCAGCGGTCCACTGTTTCCCCGGAGCCCGTGTGTTGGACCAGTTTATTCCAGCAGTGCTTGGAAAACATTCAAGCGTGATTACTGTGGTGGCACACATTGGCAGCAACAACAATTCTCACCATGAGTTCAAAACTTTAAAGGAACGTTTTAATAATTTTCTCACCACCCTTAAAGCAACTGGAAAAAAAAACATTGCAATTTCAGGACCCCTACCGACTTACAAAGGGGGCAAAAATTCAGTTGTCTGTTCTTCTTAAATTCATGGCTAAAAACTGCATGTGACAAATTTGCGGTCACTTTCTATCACGACTTGGATCTTTTCTGGGTCCGCCCTGCGTTCTTTGCGCATGGCCCCCCCAACCGCAGAGTGTCTCAGGTGCTCGCCCACAATATAGTGCAATGTATTTCACCATGACTACCCCACCCACCCCTGTTGATTTTATAAAACCCATCATCTCAACTCGACACAACCCTGCCAACAGAGCTATAAAGGGGCCAAACATAAATAACTTGGTTATGGCTCCCATAAACAGGAACTTTCAGCTGCAAAACGGACAGAAACCAACATGGCTCTTTAATATAAGGGCATTAACAATCAAATCTATTTGTATCAATGACCTCATCAATGATCACAATCTGGACTGTCTTTTTCTTACTGAGACCTGGCTGGGCATAGCTGCACCTGCCACACTGACTGAGGCCTGTCCACCCAGCTACACCCTTTCCTATTCGTCCAGAGAGGGAAAGAAGGGTGGAGGGCGAGGTGTCTTGGAATGTGTGGCGTCCCAAGACAGCCCCCGTTGTATAAAATGATTACTAAACAGACGGTGCCAGGGGTCCTGAGAGAGAGCACATCACCAGGGGTCCCGGTGATAAGGGAGGTGGAATGTGACCTGTGACCTATGTAGGGGAATCAGATGGTCAACGTTGTCTTTGGACAAGCATAAAAGAACCCGCCCGAGTTGCATCCGCCAGAAAATCCATCCGGCTCGGTTCTCTCCTGAATGTCCTAGGCAAGTCTGGTCTGATGCTGTTCTTTTGTAATAAACCTATTATTTTACTCAAGTCAGTGTCAGCGGTCACTCCTTCTTCATAAACACATCAAATTCATCAAGAAACTACAAGGGACAGCAAAATTCTAACATACATGTTGATAATCTGGCAGTTACCAGAGTAGAGTAGAGAATGTATGGCTTTTAAACAGCATGTTAACATGGCGACTCAAACAGACACACCTTGGATTTGATTATATGGTCTTAATATCAATATATCTTCTCTCACTGATCCAGTTCTATCTCACCCCCACTGTGTTTTTTTTTTTACTGTTTTAATCATTCTCTGCCAAGTACGACGGAACATATTGTCACAAAACGCTGCATAACCCCTGAAGTAGCCACAACTATCACATCACATATTGCAACCTACTGTACAAGAGTAATGTCTTCCCGTCATCCTGTGAACACTTGGTTAATTTTAATCATAAAATGAAAAAAGTGTTTGACGCAGTCGCTCCAATTAAAACCAGAAAAATAACTACAAAAAAATCATTGCCCCATGGAAAAATAACCAAATCATGGAACTAAAAAGAGACTGCAGAATTGCTTACAGATGGTGAGAAACAAAATTAGTAATCCATCACAGTATACTCACCAAAAAATGTAAAAATGGCAACAAGGCAACTGAAACACCAAGATTCACAATCCCAGCCTGCTTTCTTAGTACGACAGATTCCCTGGTTAAATCCCACAACTAACTACAGTATTGAGCTTCCGGGTTCTAAATGTGAAGAGTTTGCTGGCTACTTCAGGGAGAAGATAATCAACATTAACTCTGGTACAGTATCTTCCGACAGAACACGCACACTTGCACTTTTACCTAAATCCTGTGAATCCTGATGTCAAGTTGGAACATTTTGACCTGGTTGATGCTGAAGCGTGCAGGACTATAGTAACAGAACCGAAGGACCTCCACCTGCTCCCTTGACCCAGTTCCAACCTCCCTTTTCAAAGCTATTTTTGATTCTGTATCTGAAGACATTCTTGGCATAGCCATCACTGCCTACAGATTGGTGTCTTCCCCGCTGGTTTTAAAACTGCTTTAGTGAAGCCGCTTTTAAAGAAAGGGAACCCGGATATTTTAACAACCAGCGATTTTAGACCCCGATTTCAGATCTCCCATTTTTAGGCGAAATTTTAGATAAACTAGATTTTAATCGGCTAAGTGCCTTTTTATACTAAAACACAACATTAAAAATGTTGCAATCAGGTTTTAGGACATATCACAGCACACAGAGAACCCTACTAAAAGTAGTGAACAATATCAGGACAAATCTTGACAGAAAAAAACCTTCAGTTCTGCTGCTACTTGATACTGTGGACCACCAGATTCTTTAGATGGATTAAGTGAGAATGTTGGCCTGTCAGGAATTGTTTTGAACTGGTTTACTTCATATCTTTGTGGAAGAACATTTTTTGTATCTATAGAAGACCACCCATCCAAACACTATGCTATACTATGTTACCTGTGGGGCACCACAAGGCTCAATTTTGGGACCGCTACTTTTTAATTGTGACCTACTGCAGACTTTAGGTACATTTGGTAGCTTTTGACTTTTTGGCTTTTTTGCATATTTTAAAAGTGAAGAATCAGAGCTTCAAAACAAGGTGTCACTTGTGCAAATCAAGCAATTTTTTTTTAAAGCTATGACTTGTGAATGACAAGGGTGTGGCAAACTGTGATTTTAAGATAATCACCTTCAAAATTTTCCGCACGCTTGGCTTCATTCAGTCAGCTCCCAGAATGCAAATGGTTGGAGGACCAACAGAGCCTGGCTACTTCCACATGGCTACTTGACACCCTGCGAATGGGGCCTTGACACCCTGCTGAATGGAGACTTGACACCCTGCTGAATGGGACAATCTCTGCATTGTTCTTGTGTTTTGAGGGAATGTTGAACAGCGTCATTGACACACAGCATTTTTTGTTTTTAAAAAGGCTTTTATTTAACAGTAAGAATGTACACGCTTTATAAAAGTGGAATTATTAAAACGTTTAAAAGTGCAGACAACACAACAAAATGAAGAGTCTATCAATAATAATAGACAATAAGTAAATCAATAATATGAGTCTCTGTATCAGCCTCGATGTGTCATTTATTATATTTATGTCCCATGCCAAATATCTTCAAAGTTCTTGGAGTTATTATGTAGGCTAGCCCCACCTAACCCCAGCTATACTCGGAGAGCCTGTTTGGGGCCTTTTTTCATTTTGTTTTCGCACCTGGCTGCATTTTCAGGTAAACTTGAGAATCTTGTGCATTACTACTTCATAATCTACATCACCAACCTCAACGGACTTCATCATGTCCTCAGGTTGAAATCAACTGTTTGAAATGTTCTCCAAGCCCGCGATAACGGCAATTATTAGTTTCAGCATTGTTGTCGTTCTCTGCATCGCTGTCGGAGAACTGACTATCATCGCAAAAATAAAGTCCAGTATGCGTTGCTTACACTGACTTGGATCTATCGCACTGGTCAGATTAAGGTCCGTGATTTGATTTTTGATCTTCTGCCACCCTCATAATCCACAACAACACGGAGATGAAAGGTTTCACAGACAAGTGAAACCGGATCCTTGGCCAGTTTACGGAAGTCAGAATTTCTTCTTCGATGGTACACACCCCCTTCACAATGATGTCTCTGTGTGTGTGTGTAAAAGTAGTACGATTCAAAGTTTGAACTCTATCAAAACGGTTTCACATTGTGACTTCACATCACATGGAATATGGAGGAATGATCTTCACCTGGACTGTCGCTTTAAAGGAAACCATCGATCGGCGTTGTTCAGCGCTGTTCAGCGTCTCGGTAAGTGAACTGGGTTTCCCCATGTAATCTAATGGGAATATTTAACTCTACGGTTTAACATTTTTCTACTATTTATAAATCTAATTCTGTTTGAAAATATGTTAAAAAAATAAACCCACAAAAATCAAAATTTCCTTCTAGAAAGGTTTTTTAACTTTTTGGCTGCTCCTGGTGATTTTAGAAATTTGCGAGGTAGCGGGTTTAGCTGCGGTGGGTCACAATTTGTCCATATTACCCCAGGGCAGGGACATCAGGAGGCACGGCAGCTCTTTCCAGATCTATGCTGATAAAACTCAGCTCTATGTGGCCATGTCTCCTGATTAAACCAGGCCAATTGATTCACTTGTTAACTGGATTTTAGGCATAAAGGCCTGGACGTCACAGAATGTTTTACAGCTAAACCAGGATAAAACGGGAGACATCAATCTAATTTCAAGGCTCGCGTGCGAGGTGTAAACGAAAACAGCAGATTGTCATTTGAAGAATATCTCCAAAGTGAGGCCGTTTCTCTCTCTGAGCAAAACAGAGAGACTGATGCACGATTTTATAGCTAGCAGGCTAGACTATTGTAACCGAAGAACACAATAAATCGGCAATATAATTAATTCAAAACTCTGCTGCATGAGTGCTGACTAAGACCAAAAGGAGAGACATTAAGCTTATTACACATTACACCTATTACTCCTTAAGTCTTTACATTGGTTACCTGTTAGTTTTCGTATTGATTTATAAAGCACTACATGACCTTGCACCAGACTACCTCTCAGAAAGGCTTTTGGTTTATGAATCAGGAAGGCCCCTCAGATCCTTCACTTCTTCTGTTTCAGCTGTTCCACAAAGCAGAATAAAAACATTTGGTCATGCTGCCTTCATCTATTACGCTCCAAACCGCCGGAGCCGCCTTCCATAGCATCTGAGAGGAGTTGAAAATATTGAGATTTTTAAACGTAAAAAATAAAAAACTATCTATTCAGTCTGCAATGTAAATAAAGTTTGATTGATCTTGAAGGTTGTATTTTCATATTGAACTTTACACGCGCAGTATGAAAGGGTATCGCTGAACTCAAACCCACAAAGATTAGAAAGTGTAATCAGCCATCGCAGAAACGTGCTGCTTCTGTTGAGAGGGCCACTGTGCTCTGTAATCATAATGTAAAAACAAACTTTTTTCGTCAACACATCGCTGTGATTATTCTTTTTCCCCCGCCGGTTTTTCTTTTCAGGTCAGCAGCCAAGCTTCCTTTCAATGAAGAAAGCTATGTAACGGCGGGTCCATTAAAACCGACAAGATGATTGACACGCAGCAATCAGAGCCGACCAGAAGGCCCGTTCCTGTAACCGATACCCCCCAAAAATACATGGACGAAGCCGAACGGGATGGAAAAAGAGACGGGATACTTTTTCAGTAAATGCTCACCGCGTGATTAGCCCCAGATAATGAAAACTAACAGAACCGTTCAATTTGTGCCATAACCCAGGGCGTTTGCTTCTGTTTTTGTTCCAGTGAGGGGGGCGAGGCCGCAGTGGGAGGCACACGGCATCTGCACTTTGTGCTCCGAACATTTCACCAACCGTATGAGACGCTTTTCTCCGTACAGACGTCCTCCTTGGAGACGACGGTTTTTTTAACTTTGGTCCCCATTCGCGGACTTCAGCGGCCATATGAGTATCGGCGACTCTCTGGAACAATGAACTACCATGTTACGACCATTTGTTCAATATTTCCGACCCCCTTCATTTCACTTCATTATATATATTTACTACCGCAAGCATAGGAGCTAGTTAGTGAAATACACAACTACCCAGTTTAAGGTGACAATCCATAAGATCATCTGGGTTGGGTGGATTAAGTGGATTACTCTTGGAATTCCAATCGAAAGCGCAAAATCTTGGTTTACTCTCGTCTCCGCTCTAAGAAGGCTAAATTATTCTCTCAAAAAGTATGTCTTCCTCTGATGATGATTGATTGATTGATCTGCCTTTCACTTATAGCTCATGATTGGTCAATGCATTCTTGTTGGGAAAGGCGGACTCCACCACCAACAATGGAATGAGCATATGGAGGAGCACAGGCAAAATGAAAATACAGGGAATCCAAGTACCTATGTACCGACCTCCGTAAAGTCTATTGTTTAAAAAAATCGAGTTACATACAGCTGTTAATACTAACTGTCGGGCGGACTACTTTGTGCGATTCTCAAAACACTGCGTACACACACATTGTCTGTCTCTCTCACTCTCTCTCACGCTCCCTCTCAATTATAAACACTGTACTGTACTGTAGTTCCATCTATTGTTGTTATTATTATTATTATTATTATTATTTTTTTTTTTATTATTATTATTATTTCTGTATTATTTATTATTTTGTATTATTATTTCTTATTATTATTTCTTATTAAACATGTTTAAGGTAAAATATATACTATATACTATTTCAAACATTTGGCTAATCGACGCCAGACGTGAAGCGTACGTAACTGTTTCGACTTACATACAAATTCTACAGACAGACCTAAATATGGAACTTGTTCATAACCCGGGGAATGCCTGTACATTGAAAGGTTGTTCCTTTTAAAGTAGCAGCGAAATAAAGTATCAATAAAAAAAAAATATATAAATCTTATGGATTACCACTTTAAATGTCAGATTTGCAGCAGGCTGGAGATTTTAAGATAGCAAAACATAGAGCATCTTGTCAGGAGAGATATGCATAGGAAACCAATAAATCACCAAATAAGGCAAAAAAAAAACCACTGTTTATGAAGAGATGAAGAGAGAAGACATTAAACTGTCTTGCATATGTTTTTCGAATGTCTTCCATCACTACAGAGCGTCGTCTTACAAAACACAGACTCCCGAAAAGTGACACAGGGCCCTCTGGAGCCTTCAACGGGAAATGAGCTCCAGGTGAGCGCTTCTCCATTCACCAGCGGCTGTTCCACGGCAGCACAAGTCCATATTCATGTTTACAGGGGGGAAAAAAAGAAATACAGGAGGAGCTACGCATCCTTTCCAGTAGATGGTATCCCACCGATCTGGAATAAGCTGCGGAAACCGGGGAAAACGTGTCGTGATGCTTCCAGAGAAGTTATCTGGAATGCCCCCACGCAGAGAACCGACACCCGGGCAGTCAGCTGCGACGACGGGAGCCCCCCCCCCATGACAGTCCACCCCCCCCCCACACAGGACGCAGATAGATACGCAAGCCTACACCACCCCGCCCACAGGGCAGGCGACCCCAGCTACGCGCCGACCCGCCAACCAGAGGTCCATTACAGGGCCCAGACCTGACCCTGCAATCCGCAACCCCCGACCCCCACCCGAGCCCCAAGCCCCTAACCTGCAACCACGCCCAAGACTGAGACATGGAAGCCAGCCACAGGCACCCCTCAAGGGCACAGCCCCCCCCACACACCTGGAGACCAGCCAGCTGACAAGAGCAGACACCACCCCCGACAGACCCTCGAACCCCCTGATGGGCCCAGGATGGGCCCGCTGATGGGCCCCCCCCCTCCCCACGGTGACAATTATTTAGATCTTTTTATTTTATTTCGACTCTGACTTACCCTCCCCCCCTCCCCACGGTTACAATTATTTCGATCTTTTTCTTTTATTTCGACTCTGACTTAGAAATAAAACGCAACAAGCTGCACAGAACTTGTTGACGACGTTCTTTTACATATTGCAAATCTGAGATGGAATCTGCTCCTATGAGGCAAGAGCCCTGGCAGGCAGCGCCCGAGTAAAAATATACAGCAGCGGGGTGTCCTGCCCACGGCCTCCTGAGTCTGCACACTCTGCAGACGGAGTGATCTCACCTCGGATAAAAAAAAAAATGTGTGAAAACCGTCGGGGGACATTGGCCGGTGATTCCCGTTCCAGGCCGTTCTGTTCTTGCGTCCGACCGCCAGCTCGAGGGGTGTGGAGGTGTGTTTTGATACAGACGTGTGTGAAACGATGCCCCCAGGCCAGAGCAGATAAAATATATCAGACATCTGCAGAATCTGTTAGGGGGCGGGGGGATCTTTGAAAGTGGCTGGAAATCCTGGATGCCCCGGAGCAGCAGAGTGGGCCTAAACCCAAGCTGTCCAGCAGCTGCTGCTTTAAACTGGGCCTGTCAGGTCCAATTCCATCACAGGCCTTTTGGAGAGCAGCACGGATAACTTTCCGAAAAAGATCAGAATCAGACACATGAAAGTGTGATCAGCGTACGTTGAAATTCTGAGGTTAAACACAGAAAAGGAAAACAACAGATAAAACATCTGACTGGGTGCCGTTATATGTGGAAAGTGTCGTTCTTAAATCTCAGATTTTCCTTTACACCCTGTCAAAGGAGAAGATGCAGCCATTAGCTATTATTAACTTTATGGTCCCGTGCTGGGGGAAAATAACTGGAAAAAAATCATTGCCAAACCAAAAAAAAAACAGTGGCACGAGCAAAAAAGTAAATAAGAAGTGCAGACTAGCGAATTTGATGAGCCCATGTTGGCTGATAAACGTGCTTGTTTTTGATCGCTGTAAGATGGATGACTACAATAGGACCATGAAGCAGTTTGGGATCTGACTGATGCTTGGTAAGATAATACGCTCAGTGGTGGCAACACAGCTAGTCACGAAAATGGTAAAATGGATAAAAATGGTCTGATTACTCTGTATACATAGACGGGATGTACTGTGTATACTGTACTGTTCAAAAGTTGTCGGAACTTGTGAAAAAATGGTGTAAAGTGATGATGCTTTCAAAAAATAACGCCATAAATAGTTTTTATTTATCAATTAATGACAGACGACGTGCAATAAACAGAAAAAACCTTCATCAAATCAATATTTGGTGTGACCACCCCTTTCCCTCTAAAACAGCACCAATTCCCCTAGGTATAACTTGCACAAGGTTTTTTTAAGGTGCTTGGGAGTTGTTCCAAGCACCTTGGAGAACTTGCCACTGTTCACAGGTGTCAGTTGCTTGTGTCTCCTCATGGAATCCCAGACTGACTGGATGATGTTGACATCAGGGCTCTGTGTTTTTTAAATAATCAAATAATGCATCCTACATCTGAAAAGTTGAAAAATATGCATTTATATAGATAAGAAAAAAAATTCCCACTAATCTTCAAAGCCGCCACGGCCTTGACGTTACCAGGCTTCTCAGCCGAAAAATATCACCTGGGAAGATTATTATCTCGCCTGGTTTACCTTGGACACTTGGGCTCTCGGTTCTGTCCAACCACTCCGGCAAAACACATAAAAAGGGCCTTGTCACCGAGGGGGAAAAAAAACAAAACATGTGAATAATATTATGTTAGATCATCCAATTGGTTTACAATGACTTTTGGGGAAGTAAAAGATGGGCAATAAATCTGAGAGGAAGGTAAACAACCAGAAATGCCAGAGGTAGAATCATCGCGGTCTCCCTGGAGCCGTTCTGCTGTTGTTAGTAGAATAACTAACAGACAAATAGCCCCAGCAGATGGTGGCGGTGGCGAAGGTTGCAGAACCGTGACGTCAACAGTGCATCAACACACCTCCTTCAATGGAACTCAATCTAGCAACAACATAACTTATTATTAACATTTCAGCAGTTAGGTACTTTGCGTGCTGCAAACAGATAAGGTTGTCTTCAAAAGGAAACGCATGTTTAACCAGTAGTAAAACTGCCCCCGCATGCTGTGATTTAATTCCCATGGTTACAGCCATGAAACCTACAATGTCTTTTTAATGAATCAGACAAATAAATACAGTAGTAATAACTCCTAGCGCTACCTCCCCTGCTACAACCCGAGCCTTATTTGTGGCGCCTCAGCAACTCTGCTCTCCCACAAATGCTCTGCCTTTGGCTGGAGCAACTTTCTGCTGAATGTGTGCATTCACCCACCAACCTCTGATTAGGCTCCAGCTTAATTTTAAATCCAGTTGAGGTGTTTCCAGAGGTTTGTTTGAAAGCCTCCAACAAATCTCCTGGAAATACAAGCTTTCCCATAACCCGCAGGAGAGAAAACAGAGGAAGCTGCTTCGGCACAGGCTTGGCTGGGGGCGGCTCAGAATCCATTTGGAAAGATGATTGCCAGAAAGTTGCTCGACAACAAAAGTGTACATATGACAGTATTTAGATGGTTGCATCGTGGCCGCACTGCACATCTGCAAATTACATTTTTGGACCAAAGTTTAGTGTTGATGTGGTGGTGGTCAGATCTGCTACACTGCATCAGATAATGTTGATGACGTATTCTATGAATTATTTTTACGTGCTGTAGCCGCGCTGTTTCTGCTCTGCCATCTCACCTAGTAATGGAATGAAGGCTACACACGGCCAAAGCTGAGGCTTTGCCTTTTTTCACCTCATAAGATCAATGGCTTATCTCTGTTGATCTGCGTTAGAAAAATGGCTGTGTTGGCGTCTAGACGTTTTGCACACTGGGCTGACTCCACTGACTCAACAAATAGGCCAACGATCTCCGTCTGATCTAGACTGAATTATGTCATCTTCACGGTCACAACCCCCGAGTGTCTAGCTGCCCCCATTATCATCATTAATATCCATTTGGTGTAACATCAACGCCAGATACAGTAATTGACGGCAGCTTCTGGCAGGATGGAGTGAACCCTTCGCTGCTCCCTGCGGCCACTGCTTACTCAGCGGGATCAGACACCTCATGTGTGGTCACACGTCTGTCTGTGTGTACGTACGAGCGGAGGAGGTCTTCCTGTTGGGGTGCGCTGAGGTAGCCCGGCGAGTGGACAAGCCAAACTGCGATGTTCCACTGTCTCGCACCTGGAGCCCCGGCTCTGCTGGCGTCAGCTTCCACCGCATCCATCCATCATGCTCCTCATTGTGGATGATGGGGATACTGGATCAACCCCTGCCCGACGATAAGTTTGTTTGTTGCAACGTTGCATCCTGTTCTTGCATTGGAAAAAAAGTCAGTTCCATCTCCATGAGTGTGATAAAGCAGCCCAATGTCATCAAGGGACCTGCGTTAAGAACTTCTGAAGAAGCCACGGTCCATTTGGAGATCGCATGTTTACACTGCGCGAATTGAACCTTCTTGCTGCCTTTTTTCCAATCAGATGCTTTGGTCACGTGGCGTGACCTCATAGCGGGTGCAAACAACTTGCAGCAGGCGGCCAAGTACAGTTTTAATTTGAGCGAGCCGCATATTGAGAAGGGAAATCAGGCCACTTCATCTCCGAGACTTGGCCCATTACGTAGTGAAGTCATAAGAAATATATCTATCGTTGTTGTTCCTGGAAAATACTTAGAGGTGAAGGAAATGACCCTCTGAGGGAGTTTAGTGGTTAACAGAAGGTGAGTGTTAATATTTCCAGGTTGGTGTGCATGTCTAGCCGCACGTTGGGGAATCGCCTGCTAGGGCGTCTTGTTAGCACTCCATTTTTACTTCCAGAATTGGGGGGCAGCAATGGAAAACCATCAATATGGGGAGGACTGTATGTTATTAAATCTGGAACAATGCGGCAGACCCGAAAGTTTTGTGCCAAAGATAATCCCCAATCTTTCTTCTCCCATATCCAAAATTACAACGCTCTAAAGCAGAGGTACTTAACTTTTGAATTCTTAACAAAGTTAGGGGCCCAAAAGAATTCCAGCTAAATGCAGTGACATCAAAGTCAATAACATCTCTAGAACTATATCCAGCTATATGTAAAAGTGCAGTACGATGGCTTTCATCAACGGGAGACTTAACGCTGTTTGGCACATTGGACATGCATAGAGACAAATAAATAGTATAAACGTTAAACAACAGTACAAAAACCAAGTAGTAGGTTGGCACCTGCACATCACACCTAACAGAGCAGCGGTTCCTGCTGGAAGTGCCGTGGTCGTGGTGTTTGCTGGGTGGGCATGACCAAAGAACTAAAACAAAAGAGTTGACTTTTGGATCCCCCTATTTCTCCAAAAACCTTTGAGGTTGACGTCGTGTCTTTCTCTCAGGCACAGCAAGAACACGTGAACCTGGAAAGTTCGCTCACATGTTCTACAGTAGACACAGTCTGCTATAAGCCAAGCCAAGGACTGGAACCCTTTGTGGTGTAAATCCTTTGGAAATGGTCAGGTTTCTGAATGTATTCCAATTCACACAGCCCTGCTTCTCAGTCCTCGAACTCCTAATTCCAATGACCCCGTGAGTGCACGAAGCATGATGTGGAAGAGGTGAGGTGTTTAATTGCAGATGCATACATCTCACTGTAGATGCAAATATAATGTTCAGATAACCCTAAATAAATAACTAATCATAGAACGAACAGATGCAGTTCACAAGTGCGGTTAGTGCGGGCTGTATTCTCGTAGACAATCTCTGTCTGATGAATGGAAATCCCTGGATACTTTGCAATTATTTCTTAAATGAGGCTAATTTAACTAAATATATACCAGCGGTTCTATAGATTACTTTCAGATGGAAAGTTTTTCCTCTGGAATAACAAACGTAGCAGGAGCAATTTCCCCGCGCTCCCTCCTCTGCCCATATCACCGTGAACTGCGCTACTGTATTTCCAATGCGACCCGCTAGATAAAATTAGAGGTGCACTGCCGTGTAACTTTTGACTTCATCATCTTCCACAGAGTCCATCGCTTTTTCCACTGCTTCAGATGACAGGCAGCGGTTCGGTTCTTGGTGGTAGCGGCGTGGTTTCGCTAAAAGCTGAGGACGATGATGAGAAGTACTGGAATGCACCCAGCGGCACGGCCACCCTGAAGGACAGATTAGTCCGCTCATAGCCAGCACCATCCAGGCAATAACTCAGGCCGTCAGCCCTGGCTAGGACCCGCTGTTACTGGACCGGGGATTATCCGAAAAACTCCAGGAATCGCGAAGGCCTCCGCTGCCCTGTAATTCATCAGTAATTGTTACATCTGCGAGAAGCCGTACAACTCACAGTCCCAGCTGCTCCTAATGCCGCAGACAGGGGTCCGGGAGATGAAGTCATCGCTGTGATGAAACTTATTTAGGACGGCTGCCATGGAGGGCAAGAGGATTATGGCTCTTCTGGTGAATGAATTGCAAATTTGTAATGGCTTCAAGGAGGAATAAGACGTGTAATTGTTAGATTTATTTATCCATTTTTTTTGGTGCTTAACAGTACGAAGCGGTCAGCAAAAAGGAGAATGGCAGGGATTCCTGTTTGCATATGACAATTGGTTGTTGGAGGCTCAGTGTTGCTCATAGGTGGCCATGACCACAAATGTGATTATTGGAAGAGTCAGTCTTTACTCCAATTTCACTCAAGATCTTGAGTTGGAATTACCACATTGTAAGTGGATAACGGTTTGAAAATCTTCGATCTCGGCCTTGACTCAATCTTGACTCTCACACTGTAAGACTTGATCTTAAATTGATTTTGCCTTGGATGGTTTTTATTACAATGCTGGTACATTAACCCAAGGGGTGTTAATTCAACATTTGTTAGTCGTATTGTTACGCGGCATGTTGCTTCAGCTCGAAGGAAGGTTGTGAGGTCAAAGCTGCATTAGCGGCAGCAGAATATTAGTTAATCAGTAATATAACTAATATATAAATCAAATGTTCTTTCGAAAGGTGGTGAATGCACTCCATCAGCACTAAGAAAGACCTCTCTCTTGGTAAACATTCATGTCTCTTTTAATAACGTTAAATTACATTGCAGAAACACCTTCTATGCACAAGTGTCCCACAATAAGAAGATTCGTTTCAACAGTTGGAAAAGTTGATTGGTTATCGGTGACGTTTGGATGTCGTCCTTCCCACCCCAAGAACCAAGGCAGCTTAGCTCTTGGAAAATGTTAATGTCACTTTGATTGAGGGGTTTGTAACTGACATAGCTGTTTCTCATCAAATGATGCAAATAATACCGATTAACCAACATTCTCTCTCAGGCTGCTCTGACTCATGGTCGAGGTGAACATGTTTTTTTCATTATGTTCTTAATATTACAAATTGTTGTAATTTGTGTAATTTGATCGGATGAAAGTGCATTTCCTTTAGCGACGGTCCTCCATCACATTACACAGCGAGGGAACATTGTTTTCAGCCCAGTCTACACCGCCCTGACTTGACTTAGTGTGTGTGTTATGGTTCCCCAGCTGATCGCACCATGTGTGTCTGGCTGTGTGGATGCTGTGTGGACGGCACACAGAGTCACGGTTGGCAAACAGTGACTGTACTTTATTACGCAATAATTCGATGGTTTTATTTTATTTTTGTTTCAATTATATTATTTTTCTATTGTCTATATTATTTCTCTTTCTTTTTCCCCCACGGACCACCTGCAATACCCTCGCAGACCAACTGTGGTCCACAGACCACAGTTTGGAAACCGCTGTCGGTTTAGTTCATTCGTTTTACTATCAATTTAGGTCATTTTAGGACACATAATATGTGTCCTAAAATTTATTCTTTACAATTTATTATTGTAGATCCAATAGAAATATTTGATATAAGACCATAGATACACATTATGTATCTATGGTCTTATATCAAATATTTCTATTGGATCTAAAATATATCTTGAGTTGCACTTTCTAACTACATCCCTATCCCTGTATTTCCCGTAGAGATCTGTGAATCTATCAATAAAGCAGCATTAAGTGGTTGTCTGTCTCAACCAATCCTTTCTCCAGCACATATGTTGTGAATAAACCTACTGGCAAGTGCCGTAATCTGGAATCTTCCTCCGATGGATGTGGTCCAGTCAGACTTTTACTCATGTCCCGCTGACAGTTCTTAGTGGAAAATCTGCGGTTATGCTGTTAAAATACACAAGCACAGACCTGATGGAGGTGATTGGTGAGAAAAACAGGTCAGCGGCAAGGATGCCACTGTGACACATCCGAACACGCTGGATTTTACTCTCCAAATGATCGCCCCAGGACCAGAAAGCTCTTAAAATGAGCTATCACGCTGAAAAAGGGACACTAAACCCTTCAAAATGGTTAGCTCACGGCTTGAGCACATTAAGTTAGTTAATGGCTGCCTGACACCATTTGTAAAAACCCTATCCTCGCTATCAGAAGTTACCCCGTTTCCATATGTCCAAAGGTCTCATAAATAAATCCGTGCAGCATATGCTCCCTATTACGCGCTGCTAATCTGCAAACTACCAAACTGGTGAATGGGGTGTCTTTGAAAAGGAGGTGCCTCTGACAGGTTTATGGCCATGTTGTGAGATGCCCAAATGGAGGTGAACAACTACTGGAGCACACTTGGTCTATTTTTCCAATGTTCACGTTATTTTTAGAGTTTATAGCTGCTTGTGACTGTTGCAAAAAATATTTTTGCAAAAAATATTTTTGCAACAGCAGAAAGGCAGACAAAGCAATGTCATGCTTCATGCTGTCATGCAGACTCTGTGTTACGCTCAGTGACTCAGAACGGATGTGGACCCATAAGCACAACACAAAAACAAAAAGGTAAGAAGTCCACAAGGTTTATAACAAAAGACAGAGGCAGGGGTCAAAACCAGCAGATCAGTCAGATAAGGCAAACTTTACCGGCAGGGGACAGGCAGAGAATCAGGTTCCAGGGAATCAGGCAGAGAATCATGGTCCAGGGAATTAGGCAGAGAATCATGGTCCAGGGAACAGGCAGAGAATCAGAATCCAGGGAACAGGCAGAGAATTAGGCAGATGTTCAGATGGAAGGTACAGGAAACAGGTAGTAGTGCGGGAAAGCTCAGCGCAATGCAAGATAATCTGGCAGAGAACAAAGGGACATGGACTGGTATTTATACTGAGGCACTAACGCGGGTATGAGCTGTAGGCGAGGGAAATCATGTGAAGGGAAGGGAGTGACAGCAGAGCAAAAGGAAGTGTGTGGATCTGAAATGACATGGAGGTTAGTGGGACGGCATGGGGAAATGACCAGATGAAAAATAAAACATGAAAACAATTATAAATA
Source organism: Zeus faber (assembly GCF_960531495.2). Lineage (NCBI taxonomy): Eukaryota > Metazoa > Chordata > Actinopteri > Zeiformes > Zeidae > Zeus > Zeus faber. The sequence goes on from NC_137198.1 coordinate 19,631,505, forward strand.
CTGGGAGATCAGGGAGGATCCATGACACTTGGTCCTCCATATTTGTCACTTGTGATATTGCTGTTGATGCCGTCAGCGGCTCCATTGCGCATTTTTTCTCTGTCGTTACGTTGCATAAACAGCACCTAAATAATTTAAACCTAACCTAAACCAAATTTTTGCTTGCTCCGCATAATGTTTTTTCAAAGGTTCCTGTTCAAATGCCTTATGTTGACCCTTGGCATTACTGTTCTTCCTATCCCAGGATAAAATGACGCCTTTCCCATTTGATTTGGCTGAAGGTTTACAATTCAGCTACGATTTGACTGTGCAGCACCAAACAAATTAGGAAGCAAAACATTTTTACATTTAACCAACCGTTGACGTTCAGTGCGACCATCAGACCCATCTGTTACGTCTTGCATATTGGTGCCATTGCGGACCAATGCCGGTCATCAAACCCATGCGCGGTTTGATGTGGTCTGGGTTTTCTATAGAAAAGCGCCTTTAGTAAAGACGGGGAGAGTCGCTGGGTTGTGGCAAAAACGTCAACAACGTTAACCTCCTGTTCAGAGATATACCAGTAAGCCTGTCTCATCTTGGTCACGGCTTCAATTTTGTGGGCAAGAACAAGGTCCCAAACATCAAAACAAAATGTGTCATGTATCAAGATGGTTGGATATGCAGTACCTTGAGCGTGCGTGCTAAAATGCGGACTGCCTCGCATCTTTGAAGGCCTTGGCCACTCCAGATGACTATTATTGTACATTGGAACGCTCAATTACCTCAAATATCTGTCCTTGTAATCACCAGAGACAAAACGGTAATTTCAATTCTCAATCTGATGGCCAACCGTGAGGCAGAAAGCATCCACGCCCGTTTTTTCCCCTCCTGTTAGGCTATGTTGTGGACATATGGCAACATTTACTTAGATTAGAGATTGTTCTTTGGACCCATCGGAGCGAAGGATATTTCCTTTGATTTTAATATGCTTCAGGGTAACAATTGATCCTGCCTACTTTTTTATTTCAACACATAAAATATCTATCATATAGTTTCTATCTATCATATAATATCTATCAGTCATATATCACATTTGTCTATCTATCTAGATAGATAGATAGATAGATAGATGGATAGATAGATAGATAGATAGATAGATAGATAGATAGATAGATGGATAGATAGATAGATAGATAGATAGATAGATAGATAGATAGATGGATAGATAGATAGATAGATAGATAGATAGGGGTGGTATAGGGGTCACATATCTGGCTGTCTGCGGGCGTCAGTGGGAGTGGCCACTCGGCTACGTGGATGGATGCTCGGGGCTTGCGGCCGAGTGGGGCGTCTGGGCCGCGTCGGTCTGACGGGGCGGCATCGGGGCCTTTTCTGCTGCTTGGCTACAATATAACTCCGACCTCAGACACCAGAACTTATTGGGACAAGTCCCGCGCACTCACCGGTGCGTACGTCACATGCAGACATACACACACGCCCACACACAAACACACACATACAGGCAGACTCATCACAAGCACACACACCTCCAGCACCTGCGTTGAACACACCCCCAAACACCCTCCTGAACACATCTCTCTGCTTTTCTCCCTCATTTACTGCCATAACTATGACAGGAAGAGGCCACGTGCCCAATTGCTGTCCTAGTTTTCCTAGACGTAATGAGCTCTGTTATGCCTATACATGTTGATGTCTGATGTTTCTATATTTAAGTATATAGATGCAATGGCATACAAATACTCTGACACACAAAATTCATCCATCCATCGGTCTGTCTGTCTGTCTGTCTGTCTGTCCGTATATCCGTCCGTCCGTCTGCCATCTGTGCATCTGTCCGTCTATCTCTCCAATACACATTCAAAGACGATAAAAAAAAAAAAAATAAAGCGTTAAACATAACAGGCATGTTTAACAACAGCTTAAAGGGAAAAGACTGAGGTGAAACAAAAACAGGTGCTAGACAAGTTGGTATATATAATTTATGAGTCCAGCTCTGAGCGGGCATGGAAGACATCTGTCCTGATGAGTCACCTATCCCTGACCACTCCCGCGGACATTCCTCTGCAGGTAGCGGAGCCAAGCGACTGGCTGCTTTGAACGCTGTCACAATGGAAAGTGTGGTTTCTCGGTTCGTTTAAAAGGATAACATTACAAGGCCGACATAGACAGCTTTATGTATCGCCTTGCTCATAGACTACCGTTGGGAAACCTGGCTGACATCAATCCGCCTAATAAGGACAGTGCTCCTGTTTGTGAAAATTTGATTATGTTTAACAAATCGCCTAATTATTCAAAAGTATTTATTTTGTGTATCCCCAAAACTTAACCTGACCATAACCCCTGCGTCTGAGTGAGAAAGCTGTTCAAAGCCCTTTGGCTTTTCAAACACATCACACATGTTCCCATAATTCCATTTCTGGACGAGGCTGCGCAGGCGATCACGGTTTAGAATTGTTGCCATTATAAAGTTAGCACTAGAAAACACCAGGCACAGAAATCCCAGCACGCCTCATCAACGTTTCTTAAAAGTTTTCCGTCGATTAAACATAATGCATTTGATTCCAGGAAAGGAAACTATTGTTTGGAGAATGAGAAGTTAAATGGAATAAAAGGGCCGGGCATAGCTATCCTGTGTCATGGAAAGCTGACTATTGGCAGCGCGCGGTGCAAGTATGGAAGGATATCTTGTGAAACATATTCAGTGTAACAGTGCAGCAATTCTTATTTGTGTCAAATTCACTTTAAAATATCATATTGTATCACGAGAGGACGTAGGATACAGGGAAACTCTTGGGAAGGAAGTGGTTTGCTTTGACCAGGTTACGATCAAGTCCCCACTCCAGTGGATATTACACATTGTAACTCATTGTAACCAACAATTATGAAGTACAACGTTTTTTTTCCCATGCTCGAGCCAATACAGTCATAAAACAATGCATGATATTTAGTGAAGAAACTTTGACCAAACCTCTTTCGAACCGAGAATTTCTGGTCACGCAAAACGAAATTGCATCATGGCCCGAGCTCCGCTTTATAAGGCTACTGGGTTCATATCATTAACATTTTGTATTTGTCAAGTTTCATGGGTGACAAACAAGCCGCAGCAGCTCTAATTCATCATCTCCTCGGCGTAACTACTGTGTTCACACTGTATCTGCCCTCTTTTCAAACACACCGTGAAACCCAATATCCCTGACAGTCCTTAAAGCCTGGTTTTCGGCCGCTGGAGGACCAGTTTGCTTCGGCGCCAAATTAATTTACTACTTAGTTACACAACCAGCTCCGACAACCCCTATCAATCATCTACTTAATGTCACAACTGAATTTGTTTTCTCTCCAGGCTTTAGAGTTTTGTTTTAGGAGCCACATCCTGTCCTGTTTCTCTCACACATGGCCGCCTTGCATCCTTCCACAAGGTTGTCAGACGCTGCTGCTGATATTTAACCGCTGCAGTACAACTGGTGGGATGAATTTCATGACTTCGCATCACAATTATGATACAGTGTTTTTAGGTATATATCTATTTTTTATCTTTTAAGCAATTTCTTCACCAGATGTATGTCTCCTGTTGATAAATACGGGTCATGGCTTTGCCGATTTTATGCCTGGACATATGGATTAGAATAGAAAACATAATTACCAAAAGAGAACGGCAGCACAGCCACCCATTCATCCATCCAAAGATATGTACACTGCATGACGAGTATCCTTCATATGTCAGACGGTGGCTGAAAGTGATCATCAATCATCAATTGAAATCTAAGAGACCAAAACTGAAAGCATTTGCCCCTTCAAAAAAAACGACTGACACGGTGTAATCAGAAGAACTGTCTAACAATCTGTGAGTGACTGGACGCCAGATTTCTAACCACATTAAGTGCACATGACGTCATGTAGGGACACATGCAATGTGCCACTGAGTCATGGACAAGACCCTCGCCGTAACCTGTGAACACATCGAGTTTTAAGACATTTACAAATGTGGTCGGGCAGGCATTTAAACCACAATTACAGTATACTATACAGAACTAAGCCATGATGGCAATAACAGAAAGGGAACAGGGTTTGCTACTGAGTTCACGTCTGATAAGGTTGCAGTCGTCTACGATGCCACTGCTGATTGTGGAGAAAGAAAAAACGCCGTCTTCCGTCCCGGGATTGGCAAAAATGCGAGCGCAACGGAGTTCTGAGATTTTTAGAAAACCAATAATTGCACGGTTCCCCACCGCCGAAACAGAGTGATGAGATCCAAAACCGTCTAGTTGGTGTTTATTCTAGTGTTTTTGTCTGCGGTATTTATTCCACTTATCTCTATCTCACCGTACATTAGACTGTCCACTCTGTGAGGAGCGTGGGATATTAACTCTGTATCTTCCCATGGAGTTCAGCCCCAAAAAACGCAGAAGCAAGGTGAAAGTGTCAAAGGGGCAGAAGTCGTAGAGAATCCAGCTGGGACCACCTACGCAGATGACAGTGTCCTTTGTTCCTCTGAGTGACTTCGCGACCACAATAACCATTAAAAACCTAACGCCTGATCGATGACCGTCCCGGGGGGTTCGACCTTCCCACTGTCAGGTCTGTTGCTAAGTGGCGCTTCGGCAGTGGTTAATAGGTGGTCAATTTCAAAGCAAGAGGGAGGGCGCTAAAAGGTCAGTAGTTCCTCTGTCACTTACAAGTTGGTACAGTCATCAATACGCAGAATACGATGTGATCTGCGAAATGTTCATCCAAAGTCACCATTCACAGACAGTAGAACCCCGTTTTGCAGGTCAACAGAGCAATGCATTGCCCTCCGACTCATTCTAGGCAAATCGTAAATCGAAAGAACCATAGGACAGGCAGTAACGCCCACCTCTTACCTTTACTTTTAAGACTAAAGCGTGTGTGGGTGTGTGTCTGCAGGCAAGTCATTGCAGTCATTAAATCAGTTCCGCGAGGAAATTGTGTGTTTCAAAATTGCAATAACTAATGCAAATTCAACCTATCTCAGAAATATTTATGACAGCTTGTTATTCAGCGGAATTGCTGTGACTTTTCTGCATTAAATGAACAAGTCAATTTTGCCAATGCTTACACAGTTTCTACAAAAAATAAAAAACACATAAAATTTTGCAAATTGTATTACAAAAATTGCAAAATTGCAAAATGAAACTTTGGTTGTAACAATCACAAAAATTGATCACAAATGGTTGCCTTCCTTCCTTCCGTTGGACTGAGGGTCAAAATACATCAAGAAGGCCCAACAGCTGATTCTAGCATCATGGAAGCGATCCAGTCTGCTGCCACGTTATCTTAAATTGGCTTGTTTGGCAGCTTCCTTTGAATGCTGAAGTAAAGTAGGTTTAACAAAGAATCAGAAAAAACTGGCGGACAATGATTCGTGTCGTGTCAGACAAAGCAGGTTACCGTAGTTACTCTAGTCAATTCTGTCTAAATCAACTTTCAATGGAAAATTGATTTTCCCATTCAGTCCATTGGCCGCCTATAGCATGTGTAGCCTTATTGCGCACCTATTATGAAGAACTCCCTTTTTCAGTGCTGGCGAACATACATTTGTGTCTCTGATGGGCCTACTAACACGCAAACTGTGAAATAAGACAAACCCAGTCAGTTCTTTGCGGGCTCCCTATTTCGGAAAACATGTGATTGAACAAGCCGTTCAGATCTGCCTCCCCTTCCCATGTCAAGTGCGGGCATTATGCCGAAGCCAAGAGCTAAGCATGGGAACTGCTCTGTTGTTGGCTGCACAGACCAGCACAAATCTTTTAAAATAAATCGGAATCAATACCAAATGTCCGTGACAGAACTGCCGACGAGGGAAATGTAAGTTTTGAAAAAATTATTGTGCTGTGTGTTTCTTTTGCCGTTTTTGAGGCCTACCTGTCAACCCTCCCATTTTTATCCTGGATTCTCCCGTAGTTTGCCCTTCTTTCCCGCTGTCCTCCCGTTCAAATATTTTCCCGTGAATCTTCCATAGTTTTAACGTTCCAAATTTTTTTGGGGGAAAAAAGGGTGGCGGTGCGCCGCGCCATCAGAGCGATCTCCCCTCCAAAGCAACACAACAATAAACAGTGTGTTTTTATTGTATATGTATTTATTATTCAAGAAAAAAAGCCCTGTGCATCAGGGGGTAATACAGAGAGTTAGATGTTCCCGGTGGTTTAAAGATGACATGAAAAACAAGAAGCCACCACTTCCGCCTCTTGTACTACGACTGAACTCGGATAACCCCTAACCCCACCCTCGCACACCCCACCCACCCACCCACCCACTCTACCCGGGTCCCTGTGCAGGTTAGTAATAAGGAGCACGATAAGACCATGATTTTCGGGACAACGATACGATTTACACAGGTGCTTCCTGTTTAACGGGGAGGAAGTGAAAACACACAAATGGCCACTTAAACCTGGGGTACGGCTGCGAGAGCAGCGATTAGCATCTGATCCGGAGGAGATCCTCTCTTCCTGCGCACCGACTCCTCGCACATGGAACCTCAATCTCCCGCTCGCATCGCTTCTCCGGCCGAGGGGGGGGAAACCCAGAGCGTAATTAGGGAGAAACCCCAGTTGCCTCCTCCGCTCCTGCCGCAGTAAGAATCTGACCTTTTCAAACTCTCCCTTTAGTGTGGATTTGGGCGGTTTTTGTGCGGGGTGGAAGAGCGGAGCGTCGTGGTTTTTTTGAAAGGAACAGCAGCGGCGGTAATGACTCCTACAGTGGGAACCGTACCCCCATAGTTTTTTAGAATGGCTTTTTGGGGGGGAGCCCTTTCGTTTTCCACCCGGAGAGAAACCTCTGATGTCCGACGGCTCTGGCGCGACACGGGGTTTGGGTTTGCGTGTAATTACCCGCTGGAAAGTTCACAGCCTCTCCTCTCTGGCAAGGCTTCCATGTTCCAAGGTCCTCGGAATCACAGGATGGATCGTTTATCGTTCAAATGGCGGCTTAGCACGTTGCTTGGCCAGGCCTTCCCGAGCCCAATAACACCATGGGAACCTTCCGAAAAGGACAAATCACTTCACAACTCCCGCCGGTTCTTTGTACGCCGAGACCCGAGGTTCCAGGAGGTTTTCCGTGTCCGGTTCATTGTTCCGTCAATCAGTCGGGCGTACCACTGAGGTGAGATGCAGAGATGTTCACGAGTCATCGGGTCTGGTCAAGTTTGACGTCTTTGGTCGCGAGTCTGAGTCAGCTCTTAAACTCCTAAATCGAAATGGCATGTGGCCGTTTCAACACACGTCTTTCGAGCAACCAGTCTAAATTAAGTTTACAAGTGCCCAGTGGACATTATTATGGCTGCAAATTTCATTGCCCGTTTATCAAATTAACATCATTCGTCACAATGTCTAAAACCGATTCTTGCCTTTCTTTTATTTGTCCCAATGGATCTCTATTACAGCCTGCACCGATGGAAAACACATGCATCGCTAAAATATTTCCCATCTTTTGACTAATTGAAGTTGATAAACACTATATTTTATACACTTAAATGGTGAGGTAGTGGACGTTCCCATTCCTTTCAGGGACACACATCTTTTGATTCCGTTCACTAAAAAGATTTGTTCGCCGATCTGCGAACGACTTCCGGGGATTTCCTGATTTCGTTCAGTGAGTCCTCCCTGCAGCCGAAGCCCATGCAGGGAAGTCGTTTGGCGTTTTACAATCTGAAAACAAGTTTGACTGTTGACAAGTTTGACAAGTTTGAATTTTTTTCAACATTCACTCGCAAATTTCACCACAATTAACACAATTATATGATTATTATACTTGAAAATGCTGCGTTTGTCACACAATGCAAGAGTGCCAGTATGAAGATGCTGACATAAAATGTAATATTAAGATGGCCAAGCATAATAATAATAACAATACTAATACTAATACTATTACTACTACTACTACTACTACTACTACTAATAATAATAATAATAATGATAATAATAATAATAATAATAATGATAATAATAATAATAATAATAATAATAATAATGATAATAATAATAATAATTATTATTATTATTATAATTATAATAATAATATTTCATAATAATAATATAAGCGTACATAAAATGCATGAGCGTGCGGTAAACTTAGGGTGCTGGTATGAATCCATTGGCATGGAACTCCATGTGGCCCAGTTCAAAGTGAATTAAAAAATATATCCTCTATCATCGGTGATAATTTATTCTATCCAGCATACAAAGGGAAAAATCAGGTTGTCACCTATCCCATAAAATACGGAGTCGTCCTGTATTTCACAATTAAATCTTTTGGCACGGTCGGGACCTGGGTGGGGTCCGTGTGGCAGCTCCCCGGCCTGCTGCGCCCCTGCGTTGGTCTGGTTGTGCTTCGTCTATCTCTCCCTGTGCCAAGACTCATACTCAGTACAAACACTACACAATAGGCCTCGGGCTTGCAGGGCGGGTGGGGTGCGAGCTATGTGGGTGGGGATGTTGTGGGCGGCTGCGATCTTGCCCGTCAAGCTCCTGCCCCCACGTGCCTCTCGTCCATGAATACCACTCATATCAGCTTAGAACACATACACTCACACATAAATCTTACTCGGAACAACAACACTCCTCCAAACCAGGGTCTGCGGGGAGTGCGAGTCATTTGGGTTCAACTTGGAGGACTCGCACCCCCACACCCAGCAATTTTAACTGCAATTGCCGACAGCACACATTGAGCGCTGGGGTTTTCCAGGGGGGTGTGCCGCTGGTGGGCTGGTGTGGGGGTGTGGTTGGCCGGGGGGCGGACGGATGGGCCCCCTGCCGGCTGGGTTCGAGTCCTGGTGGCTTGGGCCTGGTGGTTTCTGGTGTGCTGTGATCTGGCGGGGCTGCGGAGAGCGCTGCCGGGGCCCCTGGGAGGCCCCTGGGAGGCCCCTTGCTGTCGTGGGTGTGGGTTGGGTTGCGGGGGGGTCGGTTCTCGGCCTTTGCTCCCGCTGTGTGGCTTCTCTGCCCTGGGTGGTGAAGGGTCCACATTTCTGGTGCCCTGCGCTGAGCCCATTCGGCTTGGGCGCTCGGGGCTTACGGCTAGATGGGGCATCTTGCCGGTCGTGGTGGGGGCGGGCCTCGTCCATGCGTTGGGCACAGGTGGGCGTGGGGGAGCCCTGCTTGCTCGCCTGCGGGGCGGGAAGTTTGGGCGGGGTATTGTCTGTCTGCGCAGGACCTGGTTCCGGGCCTGCGGTCTATGCCTGATGTCCGCGGCCCAGGTTCTGTGCCTGCGGCTGCGTCTTGTGCCCGCACATGGGGGTGGTTTCTATGTGTGCGCCTCAGGGGTGCAGGGTCTCCTCGCACTCCGAGAACGGGTTATGCTCCTCGGGGCCAGGCTTGGGTGATGCTCTGCGGGCTTCCGGCTTCTCTGGGGGCTGGGGGGGTCTTCTGTGGCTGCAGGGCGGGGTGCTCGGGGCTTTTCTGTGGGCCTCAGGGGTGGCTGTGGGGCCTTTTCCGCTGCTTAGAGACGCTACACACACACACACACACACACACACACACACACACACACACACACACACACACACACACACACACACACACACACACACACACACACAGACAGCATCCTGATGAAAACAACTAAAGAGGGAATAAATGAAAGAATCAAAGGAACTTAAAGAAGAAACAGTTCTGACCTATATCCTCTGGTTCTTCACGGATTTGTTCACGAACAACTTCTAGCTAGTCACATTGTCGCTATTGCCCCATTGTACTAGTGCAATGCTAATACAAAAAAAATAAAATCGAGTGAGTTAAAAGACACATTGATTCAAATAAAAAAATAAATATATGACTGTTTTCCAATTAAAGGTCACCGGTCAAAGGTAAAGCGAGGTAACGTCAGGCTGCCTCCAAGAAACCACCTAGAACACTTGTTTCACTCTCCACCACACATTGACCGTTGCCGCTATTTTCTGCATCCATTATACAAGATATCCAAGTATTCGTTGGTATTCAGGTATTCGGCGGAGAAACAGGTGCTTTCCCAAGACCTCAATAAAAAGTGTTTATCTTCATTTGGTTGGCTGCTCCGTTCTCCCCTGCTGGCACACTTTTCCAACTGAACCAGGATATGTCACTTCATAAAAAGCCGTTGGACAGGATCCATTTTTCCGCCATGAAAGTGTTGTTGTATTTGTGCAGCCGCGACGGAAACGGTCAGATAAAACATCCTTTTTCATGGACCGCTCTGCAGCAATAATACCTGAGCGAGAGGTGCAAGAGGGACGGGTTACGGCCAATAATACCGACTGCGGATGCATGTGTGGACATAACCTGCGGCAGTACAGCACATTTTTTCTCTACAATTAAACATGGAATTTAAATTTGCATTTGCACTCTTCTGGCGGGCGAATGATCATTTCTGGACAAGCCATTTTGAGGGAGATGGAAGCTCATTGGTCTCAGCGTGCTCAAAAAAATCCCCCAAAAAACGCAGCCAATATGCTGATAGAAACTTAAAAGTACATGTTGTACAATTAGCACATGCCTCGTGTGTAGAGTGGGTGAATATGAGGTATGACTTCAAAGTGCCTTTGTGTCCTGGACTAGAACGAGTGCTTTACGATATCAAGCGCCGTCCGTTCAGCATTCACCGTTCCAACATGACTGTGTCTTCATCCCCTGTTGGACGTCAGGATGAAAGACTGGAGCCAAATGAGCATTCATTTCTCCGCTATTTCTGGTTTCCCAAAAATAGTTCTTACTGGAAGGTTTGTAGAAAAGGACATGGAAACGCTTTCCAATGATTCATGCTTTTTTTTCTGATGCATTATGTGATAGGGGGTAATTACAAGGCCCCCATAAATGACTAGTTAAGAGGCACTTTATGATCGGGGGGGAAAAAGAGAGCTTGGGAATCGGGCGGCACGAGCAATAAAAGCGAAATGAAACAAATAGGAATGCCTCGCAGATGCACGGCGGGGCGAAGACTAAACAATTCCACAACGGTGCCAAACTAAGAAGCATTACCGTCTTCCAGCTCCGCAGACGAAAGTGACGAAAGGGTTCACATTTCCATGAATGGAACTGATGCCAGCGCCATTTCTAGCTTTCAGTAAGAAATCTTGATTTGATTTGTGAGATTCAAACAAGGACTGTTCACCATGGACACATCATTTTCAAGACTTATACGGATTATATTTTCAATTATACTAGTTTTTACACAAGTTAAAATAGATCTCTGAGGTCCCTGAAACATGTTTTAGAAGTTTTTTTTGCTGAAAATAACACTCAGATTGAACCATTGTGACATGCCTCTAAACCATATTGTTCCAAAAGGGGCTTTTTCAGTGTGTGTAGCTTTAATTGTGAATGAGCAACCAAGCCCCGAGTTCTGAGCCCACGGGCTTTAAGCTTGACTCCCGGCTCAGTTTTATTTACTCGACAAACTTGATTTCGTCTTATCACTCCACCAAATTCTGAAGCCTGAGCATTTTCATTAATTTACCTCATTTTTTGACACTTTGACAACGTCTAATATGAACATTTGACATCCGAAACTAAGGAAAAGCATGGTAGGTCCCCTTTAAGGACCAATCGAATGGCAAATTGAGTTTGAACCTGTTTGCATGTCAGCACACATGTTTTACAATACCCGATTTTTGGAAAATCTGAACGACAAGCTAAGAAACCTTCCTCAAAATGATCTCCTGGCCCCGTTGACAGCTACGGTAACACACAAAGAAGTATTTTCTACCCCCATGTCACAGCAGTGGCGCTGCCGCCTGGTTTTGGTCGGGGTAAAGTTAAAAAGTGTGTGCTGACGAGCAAACGGCCAGGGATGGGAAGTCGGGACGTTGAAAGCAGATGGAAAAAGTGAGAGGACGAGGCGCAAATGGCGGAAAAAAAGCCGTGGCCATCGTCTGAACGCGTCTAATTGAAGCGGACAGCGCCTTTACCGCACCGACACGGATGCCATTTTCTGTACGTATATCACGACAGGCGTGGCGGGCCTTTTGCGGGCCCTGAATACATAAATCAATAACAAGTTGAGAGTGTAGAACCTCTGCGCCCACGGCTGGTGTTTTCACGGCCACCTTGGTTTTAACAGAAAACAGATATTACTTGTGAGGGAGGATCCAGCTGAAGACATTTCTTGGAAGGCGGGGAATGTTCACCAGGAAGAGGCTCTTCGACCCCCGCGATCTGACAGGTCATAATTATGTTAATTACAGGACGAAATGCATTCTGGGCAGTGAAAGGACATCTCGAGGTAGCCCAGAGGTTAGTCCTGCTTCACACATGTGTTGCAGCGCACAAAGTGTCCCTTGTACGAGCCCTGCCCTCGGTCACTAATAGCAAGCTACGGCTACCGCGGCTTTCTTTTCCTGGCTTTTAGGTAATTTATTTTCATGCCAACATACTCTTTCCATCATTTAGAATTGGTAGCGTGTGTGCAAAGCTTCCCGGAGCAGAATGAATCTGTCTTTTGGGTGGGTTCGCTTCATTAAATATTTGAGACGGGAGCGCTGTTGTGATTCCCTCCCGCATTTTTATGTGTTTTATTGAGATCAAGGGTTAAACGCAGTGTGAAGAAACGCCAGCGTCAGTCAAAATTTCAATTTTCCAGCGAGACCCTCCATTTTGTCACTGAAGCGGCAAGCGTATTAAAGGAGTACGAAATGGTGCATAGATCATTCGTCAATGTAACATAGTACATTCACACGAACGACCTCCAATCACGACATCACACGTGTAGCCAAGCTAGTCAGTTGGCATATCCGCCTGTAAATCTATTGGATTCCATGTCGAGTGAGAGTTCAGAACAGCGGATGTCTTCAATAACGGATGGTGCTACTGTAGCTTCCAGACAACAGATACGTTTTCTTTGTGACTAACTTTTGTTTCGGTCTTGTATTCCGTCTATTATCTGCTTTCATTTATTTTTTCGGGAACTCCCTGACCTAATGCATGTAGCTCCGACACAGACCACTGCTATTTGGCTTCGGTTTTCTTTGGTGATTGTCGGTGGAGCTGGCAGCCTGAACAACGAACCAGAAACGGGCCCACACACACACACACACACACACACACACACACATACACACTCTTGAGGACTTGATATTTCTGGTCACTGGGAGGCAGTACAGTTCCTGTAACAAGTGGCTGTCGTCCTAAACTTGGCCTCAGCGGCCCATATGGCTCCAGGCCAGGGAGGTTCTCCAGCTGACTCACTGCGGAGGGACGACAGCGCAAAGTCTCGGCCTTGACTTACACTCAAACCAAAGGGGTTCCTCCTGCTTCGCCAGGCAGCGTCCATAGAAACCAGTTTTGTAACAATGAAACAATTGTTTTCTCAAACCAAAGGGGGTCTTTCTGCTTCCAGAGGTAGCCCCCGTAGAAACCAGTCATTGGTAATCCATGGTTGGAAGGGAATGGAAACAATGGCCTTACAAGGGTCAGGGTGCTGTAAATGCAGGCTCCTTCAATTAAAATTCTATTTCTACCAATGTATGTGTTGGAGGAGTGCTTGTTCTGGGAAAATAGATTGGAGACAAGTTACACTAATGAAGTGAGAAGCAAGTTCAGGCTGGCGACTCAAATGGTGCCAACGGTGTCCACGCCTTGGGGCGTCGCTTACCTGCTCAGTCTGCATTTGGTCCACCATGACCCCTGCCTCCACCCATGGGATCTGTCTCCTTTACCTCAGGGGTATTTGAGGGGTGTTTGTCACTGCCATTTGTTGCTGTGCTGCCAGTCTACGCCGTTGCTAGAACCATGCGTGGGTGTGATGAGAGTCCAGATGGAAAACCTTATCATAACACGTCTGCTGATAAAACCTTAATAGTTACTTGAGATGTCTGGCAGATATTACGTAAGTCCTCGGATGGAATGTTATGCTATTCAAACCATGCAGTTGCTGCCAGTCATGTGTGATCAATTCACGTTGTCATCACAATGTTCAAAGATGAACATTTCCATCAATCAATCATGAGGACTATGAGATCTTCCGAGATTTTCGTTGTGAATTTGCGAGGGTCAATGACACGGGCTGCTGCCTCTGAGGGTTTCCCAGATGGAGATCAAACACTTCGCATTCTTTATAGTTTTTTTCTTTATAGTGGGGTCTTTCTTTGGTAGCCTCGTTGTGGTGCGGGGATGGTGTGGTTTCAGAAGCCACACCTGTCCTGGGTCTAGGTAATTGGGCCCAGGATCAGTGTGGCTGTATGCATGTTGATCGTTGATTGATCCAGCGAGCAACAGCTAAAAGCTCCATCCCCACATACACACACACACACACACACACACACACACACACACACACAACGCGAGGTGGCATGATGACAGGTAGTCCATCCGGCTTGCTCCAGCTTGACCACAGTTTACAATAAACCGGTGTGTTTTCAACCACAGCGTCTGTGTCTCTGTGTCGCAGGGCCCCGAAAACCCCACTCGGGTGGCGTGCAGCAGGCAGATCTGCCACACTCGTTTAAACCCCAAAAAAGGGCCCAGGCTGATCCGTCAAGATTTAAACAGACACCTGCGTAGGAAGAAATTTCAATCCAGCCGAGCCTTTCTTTCAGGAGTCGATTTGACGACGAGACCGTGACAAAAAAACTGGCGGTATGTTTCCTGTGGTACGGCCTGAAAGCTATCTGGACACTCTGGCACTGGATGGGAATAAATGGGAGCATGACAAATGGTTTCCGAATTCAGGATCGGACTCGATACAATCAAATAGAGGCAGATGTGATAAACCTCCTTACTGGAAAGTGGGAGGAAAATCGCAAAATTGCGTGGGGTAGGGGACGGGGGACGGGCGCACTTTTAAGGTGATAACTTTTTAAAAACCTGCAGATAGGGAAATATTAAATCACCTGGTCCTGGGGCGGGGGCCTCCGCTCAGGCCTGGATCTTAAAGGATGCCCCGGGATTAGCCCCGACCCGACGGTGAGTCACGCAAGAGGCCCTTAGCTGCTCTGGACTTCCCTCACCGTTTGGCCTGGAAGGAGAGTGATAATTATCTGGCTGTCCGGAGCCATAAACGAAAACAGAGGGCTGAACATCTCCACTGCACACGTCCAGCCCTCGTCCAAGCTGTTGCGCACGGTAAACCCTTGTAGGGTGGGGGTGCAAGGGGACAAAAGTGTAGACATCTGCTGGAACCTGGCTGGACTTTTAGACGCATTGTTGAAATACTACAACTAGAATGTGGAAATAAGAAACACATGGAGCCAGGGCACGCAGAGAAAGTTTTTATTAGATAGTAGAGGTAAATGAGGGAAGATCCAGCGGATCCAGTGCGCTAATAATGAACTGGGAGGTGGGGGGTCATTTCTGGCTCTGCGGGAAGGCCGACTCTGGAATCCTTTGGCTGTCACTGCCTATCAATACAACCAGGCTCTTGGTCATCTCCACCAGGGCGGAGGGATTCCAGGAGGACCACTTGCTCATTTTATTTCCAGCGTTTCACTTGGATGTTGGCAGCGTCGCAACCGTTCCTCCAAAACCCCCGCCGGCCAGAAGAACCTCAAAACAGAAGCGTAGTCATACAACACATATCAATGCTACAGTGGACGCGGGCCAGGGCCCTGAGCCGCGAGCCAAGCTCACGGAAACATTTGCTGCTATATTACCTGGGTGACCCGCAGACACTTGAGGATTAGTGAAAATACAGTATGGCAGGAGGAGCCCTGGACAGATTCGGTCGGACAGCGGCATAAGCGGAGAGGTTTAAGGTTACTGATGTATTTTTCTCGCCCCGGAGAAGCAGCAGATAATCGTATTCTTTCTGCAAGTAGGAGTAAAATACCCCTCTTTAACCGCAAAATAAGATCCAGAGAGGAAACAGTTCAGTTCAGGCTGAAGAAATTGGGCAGTCCCAGCGGCGCTAAACACGGATGCCATTTTCGAGGACCTCCGGCTGATTCATTCTGACTGAACAAACAGTCAGTGGTAAAACAAATCGACATCAATTCGGTGGTGGCAGTTTTGCAGAGATGCAAAAGTATTCGTTTTTCCCTGTAACGAAGTGTAGTGTACAACGGAGCCGTCCCACAAGGAAGCATTTGACCCTCTTGGTTTAAGACGAAGGAAAACACCGGGTCGGCAGACTAGAAAACCCCCCCCCCCCCGGCCTCTGGGAGTCTCTGGTGTAATGTCTTGTGTGTTTGACCGATAGAAAAACATGCGTATAGCGTGACCAATTTCTGCAGGACAAGTGGAAACTTTGGAGGAATTTGTCAAGACGGAGGGAAAGGAAATGCGGAATCTTCTCCCGATGAAACACCGCCAAACCTTAAACCGGTAAATAGTGTTAATTATAACGTTAATGACCAACGCAACCCCTCCGAGAAGCTTTTTTCAGGCTCATGAAGTGACGACAGTGAACCGCTTGCTTCCGATTCGAGATGGTCCTTTGACGTACAACATTCCACAATGAGAGGAAAACTGTTCCGCAGCATGTTTTGAAACCCTTGAATTAATACGACTTCATTAAACATAAAAAAAAAAAACACACAATAGCCCTACTCATATTGTTATATACCCAAACTGCCATCCTCGGAACTGCAATATGCTACAGTTTTTTCCTACAGTCATAGTGGTGCATATGAATAAGAATTCCGATGGAACAATATGACGACCTGGGCGTTGCACTCAATAGCAGTCAGTAAATGCGTCTGCACTTGTACGCTGGTGTTGGTGCTTGAAGAGCCTCTGGAAACACTAAAGGTGGACTACTCCTTCCCGAATCGCTATCACTTCCAAATACAATATTTTGTTTTCCAAAAGACTTCAAAGAAATGATTTTCGGGGTAATTACGAATGTCTATACTGCGGTCAAAGAAAGGAATCCACCGCCGTATTCTGTGGAAGCAACCAGGAGCTGTGAAGCAGTTCAGTCACCAAAGATGTTCTAGGACCAGACACCTTTTACTCACCGTTTTGAGATGAATGTGCGTCATTCAACCTCCCCCGCACAACATGCATATCGGTTCGTACCGAAGAACTTCACCGCATCGGGATTTTATTGTATGGTGAATACTCTTGAATATAAGTGTTGTTTCCCCTGGAAAGACTGGAATTAAGGTTAATGAGCTCGAATTTCAATACCATCAAAATGTTACTTTAATTCTCGTACCAAACACAATTTGTCTTTATTTGGAAGACTGTGGAAAATCAAGAAAGAATTTGACTATATTGTACAACTTGGTCGCGCTTATGGCCGAGAGCCTTTAGTCCTAAGCTTTTGATCCCTTTTAAATTACGACTTTGACAACGAGATGCTCTGCCCAGAACATTTCATGTCGGGTGTGAAGCGATGAAGCAATGTGCCGGACGGCGAGTGTGGAGAAAGGTCTGGCCGCAAAACCAGAATTACTTGAATATGTTTCAAAATGATGTGTTTTCATGCATTCAAGGACCGGAAGAGACACATTGCCCCTTCATAGCGTGTAATCTATGGAAAACTGCTGTGAGTATGGAAATCAAATGGCTGTAAATAATGTTTTAATTACAGAGGCCGCCGGCCTTTGGAGGTCTTCTTTCCCTTGACGTTTGCCTTTAAGGTGGCTCAGTGGTTCGCCCCGTTACCTCAGGGCACCGAGGTCCTGGGTTCAAACCCCAGCCGTCCCAGGTCCTTTCTGTGTGGAGTTTGAGTGGCTTTCCTCCCACCGTCAAAACGCAGGTATTTTAGGGTTAATGTGCTGGGGTGGATCCTCTGGATCATGAGGGGATGCTGGCACGTTCGTCGTCCCTTCTCAAATCGGAGTCACAAGACTCAGAGCTCCTCACTATGTGAATGTGAGTGCGTGTAAAGCGACCTCGGGTCCCTTGAAAAGGCGTTGTATAGATGGAAGCCGTTATCATTATTGACAAAGATGAATAAGATTCAGACTTATTATACACATAAGGAAGCACAAGTTTTGTGAGGCATACGTTTATAATAGGAAACTTCCCGAAATATAGTAGCTCCACTAAATTACAGGGATATCCTTTCTGTGTGTCCCAGTCGCTATAAACCTTGTATAATGAACTATGACATCAGAAGACTTGTGACTTAAACAGAACTTTTCAAAGAGAACCGTGTATGTCGTTTGGCCGGACGTGTTTACCATGCGAGTCACTTTTGGGTTTGTGTCAACAAAACAAACCACAGATTTGTCTTATTAACGACTTTCAAACATCGAGCAAATGACAATTTCCTGGAAGCGCAATACTAAAAACGCTTGCAAATTACAGCATTTCCTTGCTGTAGATTACAGGATCTTTTTGATGTCAAAAAGAATAGAAATGGGTCGAACAACTTGGTGAATTGCCGAGTGAAAGCACGTGTAAAATGTAGGGCTGTTATATATAAGATAAACATACAACATACTTTTAGAGGGGAAACGAGGGGGGGAGTATTTCACCACCCCTGTGGTCTAGCTCCTCTATGGATATTGCCCTTCCTTTGTGGAAAATCCGGCGTGATATACACAGTGTCTCTCTGCTTCTCATTAGCAATGTGGTGAAATGTTCCTAGACCTTCAAACACGAACCAGGACCAACACTTCTGCAGCGCCTCTACATGCGCTGTCCCCCTCCCCTCCAACACGCGCATGCCACCGCCGCAGACCCTGACGGACGGAAACAGCATAGACCGCAACCCAGTCGAGATGATTTTCCCTCAAAAACCGCCGTCGGCTCCCGCTCCTCGCAGACGCGGAGCATCTGGGAAGTCCATCGCCCGCGGACGTGGGATTATGAATCTCCGCTATCATCCGCATGGAATGTCCCTCCCACTCGCGGAGGAGGCCCGTCGAGCTCGGCAGCGCGTCGGTATCGCCCGTCGCCCCCGTCTATGTGACGACCCCGAGGAAGGAATTACTCACGGATCCGCGATATCGCTCCTCCAAGCTCAAAAGGGAAGGGCAATCGGGGAATGATTCACGACATTTCGGTCGCACAACTTGCCCCTGCTGGAATCCTCGAAAAAAAAAAAGATCACTGTGGGAGCCGTGTTGAGCGAGGTGTAAACTCGTCCTATATCTGCGAAGCAAAAAAAAGGGTTTAAGCGCCACGTTTTAACGCCAAGGAGCTCTACACTTAGGGTAATTTACTAGAAGACACCCTCCCCCCCCGGGGA
Organism: Zeus faber; assembly: GCF_960531495.2. Taxonomy (NCBI): domain Eukaryota; kingdom Metazoa; phylum Chordata; class Actinopteri; order Zeiformes; family Zeidae; genus Zeus; species Zeus faber. The sequence goes on from NC_137198.1 coordinate 19,650,567, forward strand.
CCAATAAAGCACCGCGTAACAATTGCGGCTGTTGTCACGGTGACTGTGGAAACACGGAGGCATGTAGGAGCCGTGGATGTGAAACCAGCATGTTCTACAGCTCGGACTGGACTCTGATAGAGTGTTATGGGTGGACTGGGGAGGGGGGGGGGGGGGTTTGTCCGAGAAAGGGGGAGCCAGTCATAAAGCTGTGAGTGGTCTGCAATGTCTCCCTGACAAGGGGAGAGAGGGGCCACGGAAACGCTTTCGTCATAAAACCTGTATTTTACCAGAAGTTGTTTAATAGGGGGGTTAGCGAGGATGCCTTTTAACCCCCCAGAAAACCATTGTTACATTTTTTATGTTTATTGTGAACATAAACTCCCCAAGACAAACCAAGACTCCAGTCATTGTGGGGATATTATAAAGATGTCGTTGATTCATGGATGGACCGTTCTTTCATTAAAGGATAGGTTCGCCATTTTTCAACCCAGGCCTTATTAAAATGTTGGTTTCCCAGTCATTAATGACTGTTTGTAATCTCCCGGGGTGCTTTACTTTTCGAGAAACTCCGCTGCAGCTTCTCACTGTGCTTGACCGACTCCAATGGGGCAACGTTTGTGGGGCAAGGTAGAATATTAAATCTCCTTTTTTGAAAAACAACAAGCTCACAGCGTCACAAACCCTACATTGGATCAGTTTGGGGTTTTTTTTGACTCGTTTGCTCTCCAAATCATCTTGTTCAGCTATAGATGAGCTAATGTAAGGGACTAGAAACATGAAGATGCGACGCTTCCCTCTGGCATCCTGCTGCAGCCCACATTACACTTTTAATGTACTGACAAAACTAATTTGAAATAAAATGTGACATTCATGATATTCAAAAAATACACCAAGTGATTATGTTTTCCATTTTCAAAATAATAAAAAAAAAAATTCTGCTTAAATGTTTGCGCCATTGGACTGCATTTAAGCCAAGTGAGAAGCTGCAGCAGAGTGGTAGGTTTCTCAATAGAAACGTGTTCAGTGAGGTTGTGCTATGAGCAGTTATAATGTAAATGATGGGAACCAACATTTTAATGGCGAACATATCCTTGAAACAGGACATTTTCAAACTGTTTTTTAACTGTTTTTCATAAACAAATGATTGTCAAAGTAAAGACAAAAAAACCCACCGCTGCGGTGGTATCGGTTCGACATGGTGAAAATTATTCGAACTCATTTCAGCCAGGTATTCACATCTGCAAAATTGATTAAAAATGATGTATTCAGGAGGGAGCGAGGAGATCCTGACACATCCTGACAGAGCAACACCCACCCACTCACCCGCCCGCCCGCAGCCCCGTCCGTTCCTCCGGCTCGGCGGGGCCGTCTCCTCCTCCTCCTCCTCCCCCTCTCGCCGACATTCTCAGACACCCCGCAGACAGGCTCTTCTGGGAGCTGAGTCACGAAGACGCTTCCTCTGTCGGGGTCGACCCCGCTCGTCCGTCCGTCCCCCCCCCCCCCCCCCCCGCCGCCCGCCGCCCGCAACTTCAGGCCCGCGTCAGCCAACTTCAGGGACCTGAACCGTGGGGGGAACAGTTGGTCTTCTCACAAGGGCCCCCCTCTGCGCGGGGGAATCAGTGACACAGCACAGCGTTAAGGCACACTGAGTGTTTCGCTCTGAGCGGGAGCATTAGAGTTGATTTGTGGGCCCCGCCCGGTCAACTTCCGGCCCCCGCCCTCGCCCGCAGCAACGTCTGAGCCGGGGAAGCGGCTCGAGGTTGTTCCTTGACTCTAATTCACGTGGCGGTTCAAATTGGAACTGAAGTAAATCTCTTAAACGGCTAATGTCAGAGATTAATTCGCTCCCTCTGTGGGAATTGCACCGAAGGTTACGATAATCCACGAAACCCAAAGTGGATCAGTCCTTCTATTAGCTTTGATGGCTTGCGCCGACGTTGCCCTGTCGGAGATGTTCCTGTGCTTGGGTCTAGCGCTCTGGGCGGAAGACTGTGGAGAATACCTGTTTATCATTATCTGCTCGGCCAGACCCGCTCGGGAGCCGGCCTTGATCCGTCCAGCCGTTAAACGCGCATCGTCCTGTCTTACACTTGCTAAATGACTGTATAAATAGCGTGCAAATACAGTTCCAGACCACTTCAGAGGACGCGTAAACAGAGGACACGAAGTTCCACGCAAGCTCGCGGAACTTCGGCCAAAACCAAAACGAGCAAAAAACCTCCGACGCCCTCGATCTTCACGTCAAAATCGCGCCGTCGCCTCTCGGACGCGACTCACAGCGGTGTCACATCAGTCTTAAGACTTTGTCATCGGGACGGAGTCCGGGCGGACGGTTCCAATATGAGTCTCGACGGCCGACAGACTCGGGTGGAAAAGCAGCCCCCGGCGGAGGAAAGAAAAGCCCCGATTGGAGACTTTGTTTTTTTTTTCTCACGGAGGAAGATGAAGATGCGCATTTCTGCGTCTTTGAATCGCACCCTGCGTTGGTGGGCTCGGGACCGCTGGCCGGGGGGCAGGGGGGCCGGGGACCGTTACGTTTTGGGGTTAGGGTGAAATGAATACTGATAGCAGCAGTTGGCCGCGTCCAGAAAAAAAACAAAAAAAACACAAGAGGAACTTTATTGTAATGCAATATTTCACAGCTGTCCCGGGACGCTGACACGGCTCATAAAAAATCTGAATAAACACGTAAACTCGTAACGATTTTTAAACCGGAGCGTTTCGAGACGATTTGTAGAGTTATTTAGTCTGGATGTTTGAAGCCTGCACGCAGCAACATTTACACAGTGACATTTGCATCATGTCGTAAGTCATAAGAGAGTTATTATTCATCGCCCGGGCTTCCAAAACGATGTTCATGTGAAACGACCGTCGACTGTCGGGTGGATCTAGACGCGACGGAACATCTGGCTCCACTCTGCCTTCACAACAAATACTCGATCGGAGGGCCCACGCTCACAACCAGATCTGTCGCTCTGCGAGCGTCAACAGGACCTTTTTTTGTGGGAGCGGCGGAGGAATCAAAACACTTGCTGGCGCTTCACCAGCGATGTCTGCAGCTGTGCTCTCCATGTGGCGCTTCCTGTTAAAGAAATGGAGAGAGAGCGAGGGAGAGCGAGCGAGCGAGCGAGAGGGAGGTTTTAAGCTCCCGGAGGCTCTTGTGATCTTCCCCTCGCCCTCGCAGTACGAGTGAGTTAAATGAGTCTGTACATGAAAACGCTTTAATGACTTTAGACCCAAAGCCAGTGGGATTGAAACATAACTAAAAGGAAGAGTTGAGGCTATTTGTATGAGGCCACGGCGTACTTTTTTAGAACTGTGCCTCAACCTTGGCTAAAGGCAGTTTTATAACCTCATGGGAATTTTCTTTCTATTATTATTGTGACTCTCAACCTTCTTCACATCAAGGACCCGCAATTAGATAGGCATTATACCACGGACCCCATGTAATAACATTTTGCCCCTGGGACTCCGATCGGAGAAGTTGAACTATTCATCATTTTGCCGGGGACCGCCTGGAACCTCTCGGAGGACCCCCTGGAGGTCCACGGCCCCCGCGTTGAGAAACCACCCGTCTAAACCGTAAAACAAAAACAGGGACGAGATTCATATTCACCTGCTATCTCTCATTACCGTTTTATGGGATGTGCCTCCGCAGGGCAGCGGTAACGTAATGTTCTGGACAGGATGCGCGGTGTTATTTTCCGTGTTTGGCGCGCCGTCGCCATGACGCCCTCGGAGACAGGTGAGGAACACAGAGATAGGGGCTCCTCAGAACAGGACTTTAATTGGTGAAGACTCGAGCGTCTCCGGGGAACATGTGGTCGGGCCCCCCTTCCGTGCGCCCGTCAGACGCAGTCATGAGGCAGCGCCGTGATGTTGCTGCTCTTGGCGTCGTCCGTGGAAACCGAGTGTCTGAGCGCCGAATTTGTCCTTTAAGGCGTGTTGGATAAAAAAAAAAAAAGGTCCACTTCATTCCTTCCTCCGCCCGACTCTTGGCGAGCGTTGAATCCCAGCCGCTCGGTCCCAACGAGCGACCGCGAAAGGAAAAACATTTTGTCAATATTGCCACTATTCTGGTCGAAAAACGTTCTGCTTTGCAGGTTCGTGACGGGGTTTGTTCTGAGTCGAGACGTGCAAAAGCAAGGCGGAGCGCATGTTTCAAGCCGCTGCTGGGTGGTTTAGTCATCAGGGCTGAGACCTGAGTCCGACCCGCCGTGCAGGGGACTGTTTTGGCAAGTGCCTCGCACCTTCACGTCGAGTTGCGCTTTGGCTCGGAAACAGGTTCCCCCCGACCGACCCTTCCCCCAGAAGGAAAAGGGTCGGCCTCCGCTCCTCCCGCGGGAATCAATTCAAAGATCACATATTTTTTATTGTCGTTAAATCTTCAACCGGGCGGCTGTCGACCCCTCTTAATGACCCGTGACACGATGCAGCTTCGTTAGTGCGACGCACTCTTTTTGGCTTTTTCCCTCTCCCCGGTTCCACGTAATCAAATCAAACTTTGTGCGGGGGGAAATGGTGTGTTGGGCGAATGAAGTGCATCCTTTGTCCACGTAGGATCCACATGCATCGCGGTGACACGGCCAGAGGTATTACGAGCAGCGCTGTAACGCAGCATCCAGAAAATATGAAAAAAAAAAACAACTCTTCCACTCCACATGTTTTCCTGCACGCTTTCCATCGTTTTGACCGCGATCCCGGGATTTCTCCAGCTAGTGTTTTCACAGTCCTCCTAAAAGTCCACACAAAATCACCTTCTCGATCCTTCATGATCGCATTTCAATATGGGGTGCGTCTCTCTCTCTCTCTCTCTCTCTCTCTCTCTCTCTGTGTTGTGTCCGATGCCCAATGCGCTGTTCCAATCGGGTTTTTTTTTTTACAGCATTTTTCCGCTCATAAATCACCCCCGATCCACCAACGCCCACCGCGAGATGCGTCGTGAATGGTCGAAACAAAGATTCAATGAAAACATCCCCCTATGTTTTAACTCCCCAGCTGAAAAATGACCCGGTAATTAATGGAAAATGTTATGGCATGTTTTGACATGCCAATAGGATCAATATTACATCACATCTCATGACAGATGTTCATTTACTGGATTCGATACAGTTAAGACGTTATGGTATGGATGTCATAGGAATGTCTTGGTCCATCGCACATGAAAGCGTTTAAAGTACGCCCTCCAGAGCGAATATGGCCTTGTGTTAACTTTATTTTCCCCATTTTGCGTTGCGACCAAGCCATAAACCATATGGTCGATATTTGACGTTGAGTCTTGTTTTGAGCCTTTTTGATTTGCGTCGCCGTCCAAAAAGCTCTCATCCCACTCTCCTCTCTCTACGCTTTGTCAGTGATCTATCACGATCTTCCAAAGCCAATGGCATCAATGGTAAATCTAATGCTCAAACACACACACACACACACACACACACACACACACACACTTTTGCGTCGTTTGAATCGTGACAGTTGAAATTTGACTTGTTCGTTTTGGAAACAATCATCTGGGATCTGCCATCAAAGACAATGGAGCTTTGTGATTTAAGGAGGAAATATAACAGAGAGTGTCCACAGAGTCTGAAGTTTCGGCGAAGCAGACTGCGGAATAGTCCATTCAGATTGGCCAATTTCATCCAGTAAGTAGGCGTGTAATAAGTAGGATAATGTACAGCCAGCCGGTCATTATCCCAAAATAATCCCTTCAGAGTGAGTTAAGTCCCTCGGCTTGGTGTTGATGTCCTGATGACTCTACCAGGGGTTATTTGGCCATAATGACTGGCTGCTATCCCTTACACATTATAACAGAGATATAAGCTTCAATTCCACAAATCAAGATCACATTGGCTGCGATGAACCGGCTTCATTGACATTTCAGCTGTGTACAGGTGGATTCATGATGAAACATGTGTCGACTAAAGAGGAGTTTGATTCCTTTGGTGTGCTGACCGACAGCCTTCCCCGGGAGACATCGCCGCTGTCAGTGTAACGTGAGTTGCCCAATGTTTCTATGGTTGCACTTCCAGAAACGGGAGCGACAGCGGCAAAAAGCCAGGTTTCTAAGCGGGAATACTTGTGACGGCCACACACACCTGTTATATTGGCTGGATCCCTGCTTAATAACCACCTTGTGACCCGACCGGCACGCAACTGTGTTGGTTCTCCGCCGTCTTCCCTTTGAGGCTAACGCGTACAAGGAGTGCAAGACTCTACCTGCAGACCCCTCGTGAACCGTTCTCTAACGTTTCCACTCCAGGTTTCTACAGAGCTACGCTTCCACACAACCCGCATGCGTCCGTCCGCCCCAACGGGTGGAATTACAGAACGACTCCCAGCTTTCTGAGGAATGAAGGCCTTTCCAGAGAGGACCGTTTCCCATGCCGGAGCCGGTGGTGGCCGTGACCTTGGTAATCACGCCTCCGGTTGCTGTTATCTCTGGCATTTTGTTTGGAACCCCCCCTGCACACACACACACACACACACACTCACACTGTGAAAGAATGTATCCCCCCACCCGCCCCCCCATCACCATGATAAAATAAAAATGGTCTCGGTTGTTTCTGACCTCATACACCTCAGGCCCGACTGGGCTCTCGCTGGTTCTTAATGGATCTCTTCGATCTGTGCACTTATCGTTTCCGAGCCGTATCCGTCGGATCTGATTTGCGACGTTGCCGGGGCAACCTGTGTACGAGCTTTTAACACATGATCAGGCAACAGAAAGACCTTTTTTTTTTTTTACTGAGGAAAATGGTCCCACGCTCATGTCCACATAACAACCCATCTATATCGTTTCATCTGCAGCCTTCCTCTCAAGCCCTTCCCACGTTGTACTGTGGGACACGTTGTGCTTATGGGCAGATACTGTTGATAGAGGAAAAAAACAGAAAAATGGTTCTTCTTTGAAAGAGAGAGCCACGGTCAGCCAAGGTTAAATTCCAACGATTCATTGTGGAGAAGAACGTGAAGAAGACTCAAACGTTCAGTCAAACAGCGCTCACGCTTTCTCTCTGTAATTTCTTTGGGAGTTTTTAAGAGACGTTCTGACCAAATGATATATAGTAGTTATCACTATGCAAATCTTCGGTCATCTGAATAATTTAACAAAAGGCACAAAGGCTGCAGTTAAAGTGGTAATCCATGAGGTATTCTGTGGTATTCTGTCTTTTCTTCAACATATGAGTTTACCCTCGTCCATCCCAAGATTGTGAAATTATTTTCTTGAAAGTGTGACTTCTGGTGATTAATTGATTCTTGCGCGCGTCCGACATTTGCCTTTTCTCATTTCTATTTCCTGCCGGGAATGGCGGACCCCGCCACTAACACTGGAAACGGAACAACACACATACACTGAATGGCTGTTTCTCATAAAGTTCCGGGATAATTCGCTTTTCAAAAATGAGCTTTCTCAACAAAACAATCTCACAGAGTCTCACTTTAACTCGTTAGACATCAGGGAAAGACGTAAATTACTTGCGCGAGACACATTCTTTTACTTTTTCAGTAGTTTTATTGAAAAATGCCTCTTCTGTTTCAGAAATAAATAAGAAAATAAGGCTGTGGAATTCACAAATGTGCAGTAACAACGTGAGAAAAGCAATTCTATGTCCATAGTTTTGCCATCAAATCCAAACTGCATTGGTACAAAACAACTATATTCTGATTTAGAACTCCTCGCTAAATATACAACACAGACATGCAATTCCACCTTTGGTAACAAAGAACAGTTGTGAATTCTTACAATAAATCAGATTAACATTTGGCTTTCTGGACTTGTCAAAAGTCACACTGAGCAATCTAAAATGAAGACTTTAAGGGATAACACCGACTGTGCATTTTTTTCTTTTTTAATGGGCAGTATATCAAATACATTAAAGGGTAAAACATTTTTTGCTCATAACTGTAAAAATAAGACATAATCTGAAAAGGATTCCAAAAGGTATCGGCTTCCTCAACATATTTTCTGATTTTCACACGATTAGTGCATTAACACATTGGACTCCAATAAACACGATGCCCTTATATTACAAGCAGAGACACTTAAGTAAACATTGAGCAAGCCCACAGGTTTTAGTTTGTTGTTTTTTTTTTCCCTCTAGTTTCGTACTCATCTTGCTAAACTTTCTCACTTTGGCAAAAAACAAACAAACAAACAATATATGTTCGATAAAGCCAAGGTTATGTAACCCGTACACATAGTTTTTTTTCTCTTCATACTCACACATGTAAATGATGGAAAGGACTTTGAACAGAACTTTTTTTTTCTGTGTCTACGGCGCTATTCTCTGGGTATCGTCTCCCTGGGTAGTGACCTTTTCCTCCTTCGGATTCCTGCGTAATCTGGTATTGACTCATATTCTTCTTCGGGCTCCACAGGTATTGACACTACCTCTGGCTCAGGCTCGTAGCGGTCAGCTAGAAAATATTTGGTTCGGCCGATCAAAAAAAAAATTAAAATTAAAATAAAATCACTCTACAATCTTTAGTCTTCAGGCATGCACATGTCTGGTCTTATTGCACTTATTTGCATCTTATGATTCCGTTTCCTCTTTGGCGGGAAATCAGAAGTTTAATTGCATTAAAATGACTTTTTTTTCTTTTTTTTTTCCCCCCAAAGACCTGGTAAGGATAAATACAAAGTGACGGAACATCTCCGAATGGAAAGCGGCGGCAAAATATGATGGAATCCATCATCGCACCCCGCCCAGGCGTCATAATAAATGCCATGACATTAAGTCAAATATGCTGGAAAATGACAAAACGACAAAAAGTAAAATAAAAATAAAATTGACAACAAATTGGAAACGAAAATGGCAGGGCGGCAAACAGTTACTCATGAAGACACAAAACCAAAAACAAAATGGCACGATGATTAAATGTACAAATGGTACATGCTTCAGTTCTGACCAGAGCACCGAATGTAAATCACTTAAAGGCATCTTAAGACAGAGGTTATGCTTGGTAGTGAGTAAGCAGAGAGGTTATAAGGCACAAGCTCAATACAGATGTTAACATGTTTCCTTTTTTTTTTTTTTTTTTTTTTTAAAAAGGCAAAAGGTTTTTCTTTGGTTCATACATCATTTACAAGGCAAAAGAAAATTGTTTATTTACAGTAATCACCTCTACATGAACACTGCTCTCGGTTGTTAAAAAAAAAAAAAAAAAAAAAAAAATTCCACTTTGTTAGTAGTTGTTGGGTGTTTGTTTGTTTGTACATGCTCCTTCCTTTTTCCTAGAAATGTTCATTTTCTCTGTCTCTTTGTTTTGGGTTTTTTTTGTTTTTTTCCTGGTTTTGGGGTCAAGATGCTAAATGGCTTGCCAACGCTGCGGCTTGCGGCTGTGAGATGATTGTTAGTGCCAGTCCATTCCTCTGACCTGCTCTATAGGCTTTTGCTTGTTTACTTTTTTTTTTTTTTTTTTTTTTTAAATGTCGATCGTGGTGTTATGGTGTCCATGGTGAGTAGTTATCCGTACGTGGGCAAACATCTCAGAAACCGGAACGTCAGAGTGTAAGCGCAGGCGAACTTAGAGAGTTTTACTATGCCGAACCTGAAAACAGTTCAGAGAGGGTGTGAGTCTTTGCTGTGGAAACAACGGCTTTTAAGGCAACTCATTCTATGTCAGTGATCATCGACATGCCAGTAACACACTTTATTTAATGTGAGAATGGAATATGGAGGGTCAACCCCCAACCCCCAAAATAAACCCAAATAAAATGCCTCATGGATAGAAATCTGTTTTAGACTTCCCTACTCTTTTCTCCGTTTTCTCGGCTTTACACTGAATCGGACAAACGACGACGAACTCACTCACTCAGTGAGTTCATTTCTATGGAAATTTTCAACAAATTTCGGATCCCACACAACTTATTGCAAGTGGGATTAAAAGGAAGTAAATAAGTTTTGTATATAAAATAATGACGTATTAACGTGCACGTGGGCCATCACTGTATACAGTATCCTGTTTTATATTGATGAATTGTATGTATTTTTTAATTTGTGCACACTTTGCAAACACTACACAGTATGAAGGAAGCTTTAAACCCGGTCAATGTAACTGGTAAACGTCCAGCTGACAACGAGTAATACTGCTAGTAAAACTGTAATAACACTCTAATAAGGAAGTCAAGCCTGTTCGTTATTAGCATTCTACATACTGTTGTATACATATTATTATTATTATTGTTATTCACCATGTACACAAATATCCAACTCTATTCATATTTATATTTACATGCAGTCAATACTTGCATCCTTACTAGAGCCATTTTGGTCAGTTAACATTATATATATTCTATTTCTTGTTTTGTTAAAACTGTGAAGCATTGTTTTTTTATGCCACCTACAACTTTACTATGAAAAAAATCCTTTTCCATGGACATGTACTTGTACCAATAAACAGATTCTGATTCTACTTGCTGTTGTACTGGAGAAGTCAGCTTTTCTCCAACATATTTTGCGATGCGAGAATCGATTCATTTTCGGATCCAGTGTAAAGCCGGCTTCGGACTGTTTTTCTTTTTTCAGTTTCCTTTTTTGAAAACCCTTCACATTTACTTTGACCCGTCATATTCCGTTCTCCACACATTAAACAAAGCAAAACATTTAGTGCATTAAGAGGCAAATCCAACCAGCATGCATCCATTATCCTGGGATGTGACATTGTGCCATGCAGGGGCTACAGATTTGGGGATTTGGGGCGTACCTGTGTATCCTTGTCCGTTGTAGGGAATTCCGACGCACTGGGAGGAGTCGCAGTATCCGGGGGGTCCGGGCGGTCCCCTCACGCCGGGAGTACCCTGGCGACCCTGAGGGCCGCGGGGCCCGGCCGAGCCGCCGGGACCTGGGGGACCGCTCCTCGACTCGCCCGGTGGCCCTTCGGAGTCGGGTGATGAAGAGGGGGGAGGAGAGGGGAGAGGGAAGGGGTTTGGGAAAGGTGAGCATGCGGCATACCAAAAAAAAAAAAAAAAAGGGGGGGGAGCCCCCACCGGCACCGAGAGGAAAACCCGCTGACATCACCGGCTTAATCTCCAGTGGAAACAGGGTAAAGGGGGAGCATTGGTTTTAGCGAGGCTGTAATTTAAATGTTTAGACGGCTTCAATTGAAAAGCTTGACAAAAAAAAAAAAAAAAACAAGGGGAAAGAAAGAAAAGGAAAGACAAGTAGTCAAAGGCTCAGTGCCGTTGCCCCCCGGCCCCGTCTGTCTAGACGGTAAAAACCCAGGATGGAATTTTCTCCTCTCCCCCCCCCCCCCCCCCACTCCTTAAGTGAGCCCATGTGTTGTCCATGGAGCCACCGAGGAAAGCTAATTGTGCGACTATCCCAACTCTCTCTCTTGCGTGCACGCAGGCGTGTGCACCCGCACACACACACACACACACACACACGCACGCACGCACACGCTCGCACACACGCACACACACGCGCGCGCACGCGCACACACGCCCAATTCATTCACAGAAAATGAATGGTTTCCCCCTCGGAAACCTGCAGAATTTGGAATTTGGCTCTTTTGGCGAAAACATATTGAATATGAATTGCGACTGATAACCCGGTCATAACGCCTTTCACTGCAAATTAGCGATTGGGCTCGGAGCGCTCTGAAAACAAAGAGTTTTTCCAAGGATGTGAAAGATTTATTTGAGGCAATATAATACCCGATAAGTAAGTACCCTCTAAATTGCATGACTGCATCCACACTATGTAAATTCACTAGTTTCAGCCTATTACTTTTAGGATAAGATCATTTTGCCTTCTGCAAATATTTGGTCAAACTCTGTGACTACCGATAGTATTCATTACTTACTTATAGGTAAGTAAGACTCTACTAACAGTGACTTAGAAGTACAGTGTTATTGACTGTTGACAAATGTACCCTATTTTGTATCAAAGCTGTCAGATGACTAAATGTAATGGTCTACAAAACTGTAAATATCTATAAAAAACCTTCCAGTCGCCAGCCGGCGCAACTGCCCTGCGGACAAGTTACGCACAAATTGCACGCAAATCTAATAAGAAAAAGGAAAGTACAGGGAATAGCTTCAGATTTATGCGATACAGCTGCCCAAACGGAGCTTTATCGAGAGACGTCTATGCAAAATTGGACTGTCATCAAAGTCTTCCATTTTAATTGGACGCCATAGGAATAGGTCTGTGTTGCAGAAGGTCCACAGCTAGTAAAAGCGGACATTTTACAACCGGGTCCAAAAAAAGCCAACGCATTGGATCTGGCTGCGGCAAAACAAGGATCTCCCGGAATCCCCTGGGGGGACGCTCTGCTCGCTTCACGGCGAGGCCAGTACCCGGTCGTCCTAGTTTTTATGTTTCTCGGAAAACGGAAAACACAACGAGCTCAGATGAGAGGGCTGTGAGAGTGGTCTGGTCTAACCTGGCGGACCACTTGGCCCTCTCTGTCCTCTGCTGCCGGTGCCAGGGGATCCTCTCTCACCCTTCTCTCCTGCCAAACCTAGAAGGGAGAGAAGAAAAGTCAAGTTTGGACATTTTGAGCAGATATCTCCTCTTTCGCTCTTGGGCTGAGGTCGAGCAGGTGATTGACCTCAGTAAGAAGATCATTCTCAGGGTCATTCTACCCTGAGGCCTTTAGGTATAGACTATAAATGACAATGAATATTCTTTTTAATGCCTTTCATGCTAAACAGTTGCTCTGGCTTAGGGTAAGGGAAAAGGTTAGCTTTAGGGTTTAGGGTGAGGGTTAAGGTACCCTAACCCTAACTGGGTTAAGGATGTCGCTATAGGCCTCATAAGACGTCATCCATTGATTCATTTCGTTGTTTGGGTAATATAATAAGTACATACTGAATGGCCGTCTCAAAGCAAACCTGGTTCTCCTTGGTTTCCGGGCAAACCGGTGCTTCCGGGGAATCCGGGTCGGCCGGTCTGTCCGGGCTCCCCGCGAGATCCCTGGTTGCCAGGGGGTCCAGAGGGACCGGGGGGTCCGGGCATGTTACTACGGTAACCTGACGGGATCTGGTTGAGCATCATGTCAATTCTGCTCATTTGGCCTGCAAGCAGCAAAAGAGAAGGCGGTGGAAGGCGGTGGTGTTGAGTCAAATAATTCAAAGAAATGGCATCAACATAATTCGTCTCAAGTCTCCAGCGTGTGTTGGTGGAGTGAAGGATTCACTTACTGTTCACAAGCTGCTCGCAGACCTGCCTGGCGATGGAGCGCATCATGTGCTGGGAAGCAAAGTCTCCCTAGAAAGTGACCACATTGTTAAAATAAAGTACAGTGCCTCTCAACTACTGAGGTCAAGTGTTGCAGAATGATGTTGCACTAACACAAACATGAAACGTACCCTGTCTCCCTTTTCTCCCTTTATGCCAACTGGTCCCTGTCGAAAGATGGAGAAATGCATCAGCACCAGATTTTGGTACCAAGTACCAAGGTAAGCATGTTTGCCAAAAAAAAAATCCCGATATGAAACTGAGTAATTGATCTCAGTCTTTATCTCAACTTATACAAAAGAACAATGGTACGTACTGGGCTTCCCTGGTCTCCTGATTTTCCTGGCTTCCCCGTGATTCCTGGCACTCCTGGATTTCCAGGATTCCCCTGCCACAGAAAAAGAAAATGTGTTAATATTTACCTACTGCACAGTAAACCTCATTACATTAACGCCTGCTCCCAATTAACCGTTGTTATAAGAAGCGGAGGCGTAACCATGTGCACTGGAGGCACATGGTGCCAAAAAAAGGCAGAGGGAGGGGATGGAAACTGGCGACTGGCCGGGATGGGACGCAGACTCCGGAGCCTGTAAAATGGCCCTGGGTGCCGTCAGCACCATATAACGCATGTGAATGAGAGCGCAAGCCTTGGCACGCGGCCCGCTGGCATCAGGGCTCCATTAAGTGGGCATAGGCCTTCTCAAGCCCAGAAGAAAGAATTTTTTTTTTTTTTTTTTTTAAGTAAATAGGATGCACGTTTTGTTCTCATAGCGAGAGGGGGAGAGAGAGAGAGAGAGAGAGAGAACAACCTCCTGTTCTGAGCGAAGTGAGACTGTGGAGACAGAAAAGTAATTGTTCTATATACGTATATAAAATGGGGAAGAATAAATCACGCTCCCGGCAAAATTTAAGTCCCTGGCAGTGATACAAAGACGTACGTACAGACAAACACACACACCGACATAAACAGGCAGACACTCACCATCGGCCCCTGTGGGCCTCTGGGTCCAGATCCTCCTTCCTTCCCTGGTGGTCCCTGTGCAGAAACAACATACATTCACACAATGGGGTAAAAACACACTTGGAGGCTCTATTTGTGCAATACATCAGTGTCGAGGGCCTTTATTAGTTTCTGGTTTCGATTGTGTCCATGCGCCGAGAGAGTTGCTGGAAAAAGGGAATTCTCATGCGGGGCTTCACAAAGCGGCAAGCCCCGGTGGCGGTGGTCATCTTACCCGTGCTCCGCTTGGCCCGACGGGGCCCAGAGGTCCGGAAGGCCCTGGAGAACCCTGAAAAAGAAACATTTAAATAAAGAGAAATCAGACACACGTAATGAAACGTTGAGAGATGAGAACCGACCCCGTTTACAAAGCTCCCCGGTGTCTCTTTTAAAGTATCATGAAAAGAAAAGAATAGACAAAGACAAGCCAAACATGGGTGGATTCCGTGTGATACAGCCAAAAACGATAGATCATCTTCCTTTGGCCGAAACGATGAATTTTCCTTCCTGGCCGTTTTCGCGTGATGTTTACCATGAGACTGTTCAGGAAAGGGAAACCCATATGATGAGACCAACAGCATAATGAAGCTCAGGGTATCCAATTCTGGCCCTCCCCCAAAGCCTCCGAGTCCATATGCGGAGGCAAAGATAACCCAGGATGAAGTTCTCTCCACTTGAGTGGCAGCGGTTGGCGCAACGACCAGTTCTTCAGCCAAGAGGTGACGTTGTCCTGCCAGCCCACTCAAGGAACCTACACACACCGTGGGGATCTCAGTCTGCCAAAGGAATCTATTTCATGTTTTTTAATGTGTTGAAAAAGGAAAAGTCTGAAGTTTCGCTTTTTCTGGATACATTCTTCGGTCTTGATGCCGTCTTGATGAAAAATAAAAAGTCTGTTGAAGAGTCATTGGGAACTTTGTGGGTTATGATAATCCAATTTGTTACGCTGTCTCCCTTTTGGACTTTTCTTGTCATCCAAATTTCCCAGGAGGACGCCTGTGTTAATAAGATACTCAAACCCACCAAGATTAGCTTTTTTATTTTTTATTTTTTTTAGTCCCCGCCCCTCATCTTCAATCACCGCGAATGAAGAAAATGTGTTTTCCGTTCCGCATTTCCCCATTGGTACCAGGAGGATTCTATGTTCCATAATAATTTAAGTGCATCACTGGCTTCCCACCCCGTGTCAATCAGTGGGCTGATTTTGAGCATCCGTGCGTTCCCCTGGGGGTGGCATGGTCTACCTCCCACTCCGAGTGTGGTTTCAACCTCGCCATGTGGACTTATTCCAGGCTCCAGTAGCAATGCTCTCCACGGTTAGTCTGTGTTTCCTGTTCAAAAAAACCACAGCTGGTGGAAAGAAAAAGGGGGGGAAAAAATAAAGAATAATAAAAAAAAAGAAGAAGGCAGAGGCGCACTCACTTGCCGACCAGCCTGGCCAGGGCCTCCGGCATCCCCCTTTGGTCCGGGACGACCCTGAAAGAGAACGAAAGAGGATCAGGACGGAGGATTGACTCCGATCGACAAGAACCTCTCTAGGTTTGTATGCAAGGCCAAAGTCAAACATTCTAGCTGATAAAAATAAGGAGAATAGGAATAATGAATAATGAATAATGAATTTGGTGCGACGGGCATAAATCCCGCGCATTAGGAGACCCTTAAGACAGAGGTGGTGCTTGAGGGGTGCTACACTGAGTGCAAAAAAAACCCAAAAAACGCACATGATAAAAAGGGCACCATGGACATCAAGGGGCAAAGGGGCAGGTACTCCGACACCCCGTGCCCCGCCCCCCTCTGCAAGTGCCTGACCACCAATATCAGGTAAGATTAACTCTGGCAGCTCACGAAAATACATTACAGGGACGCCAAAGGCCGGCGACACTCAACTATTTACTACGAATACTGAGGATAGAGCAGAATATCTAGAGACAAGCTGAAGATGCGAAGGCCAAGGTGACTTACAGGTTCGCCAGGTAGAGACAGTCCGTTGGGGCCTTGTGGACCCGGTGGTCCCAGTGGACCGGGGATACCTTGATCACCTCGCTGGCCCATCGGCCCCTGAAA
Organism: Zeus faber; assembly: GCF_960531495.2. Lineage (NCBI taxonomy): Eukaryota > Metazoa > Chordata > Actinopteri > Zeiformes > Zeidae > Zeus > Zeus faber. The sequence goes on from NC_137198.1 coordinate 19,666,797, forward strand.
CATAAGAGCAGGGGTATACAGAAAACCTGAGTATGGAGCTCCAGGCAGCATAGATAGAGACGAGGAGCCATAGCGGCGCCGGGGAGCCTTCCTTCAGAACCACTTGACACATCCGTTTTATATCAATTATAGAATACATTTACAGCGTGATCCTGTTAAGTGAATTCAGATGTGTGTGCGATTCGCTTTGTCTGGGAGTTATTGCTTTGTAGCCCTGTACAAAATCACAGAGCACCAAGAGGCCCTGATTGAGCCCAGGTTTGTATTTCAAGTTGTAATAGATTGTCTACAAGCACTGATAATGGTGCTGAAATGCTTGAGGCGACGTGGCGCAGGACTTACGGCGGAGCCGGTCTCTCCCCTCTCTCCTCGCGGTCCTTTAGTACCTGGGCTGCCCTGGAAAGGAAACAAAGAGAACGGAGAGAAGTCAGAGACGGAGAGTAAGTGTAACAACAGGAGCAGATTGTGGATGCCTTTAAAGATAAAAAATAAAAATAAAAACCCAGAACCATTAGAGATCCTCTCTGGGGCTTAGTGAGGGTTTTGCCGAGCTCACATATTCCAGACTTTCTCCTCCTCAAGGCTTCTACCACCGTGTTGTTTTATTTTTTTCTTTTTCCGACAGGCATTTATCATTTGACGCTTTTTCCCGACGCCCACACCTCAGCTCTTCCCTGCTCTTTCATAGCGCTTTCCGAGGGAAAAGAAAATAGCGATGCTGACACTGGGGATGTCCTCATTAAACTCTACGGCCAGCGCAAAGCTACTAAAAGTAGCGGGACTGTGTGTAACAGTACACCTCCCTGTCCAGATCATCAGGGACAATATGGTATCATCATCATCATCATTACCATTGGAGGCTTCCCTTAAAGCCCTTGGACTCAGGTGAGGACAGACAGGAGCGAGGAGGTGAAGACAGATGGATAGCGGTAGGAGGAGAAACAGCAGCGGTAGTAGTAGTGAAGGGATGAGGAGGAGGAGGAGGAGGAGGAGGAAGTTGGTGTCTTTACCGAGTGTCCCGGAGGTCCCTGGGGGCCGATGCTGTCCTGGGTGCATGTGCAAGAGTGCGGCAGGGAGGGGCACTTCGCCTCGTCTCTCTGAAACGAAAAGATGATGAGAGAGGTCCAAAACGAACTCGGGTTGTAGATGAGCAATATTGCCATGCCAGTCAAAAGTGGTTGTTATTAGTGTAGTCATTATAATGACTCAAATGAAAAATACTCAATGGCAGTGGGAACCTTGGCTATATTTTGGGAAATTATTAAATGTTTTGTTTTTTTTCTTTTTTTTGGTGGTCTAACAACTAATATTGGTCTAAATGGTCTAACAACTAATATAAGACTGCGATCATTGACATGATGCATTTGATGCGCATCTAATGCTAATAACACAAAATGACCGACAATTAGCTGCTGTTGTACCCAGCATTTAACACAATATTAAAAATTGATACGATCATTTAACATCTGCCCTGTGCTCAACAGCGGCTCGTGTTTCCCCCGGATCGGGTCGGCAGCTTGGCAACCAAGTTTAGCGCAATTACAGGGAACACAATGTCCTATTCACTTCAGACCCGGCAGTTAAAATTTTAAATAGCGGAAGATTACTGAGCATGCATATTAATAAAAGAGCATTCCGGATCACTCGCCATCCAAAATGGAAGAAAGAATGCTTTTCACAACAGTTGGTCCTGGAAGAAGTGAGCCTAAGAACTACAGTGCAAAAGCAGGAGTTGCAGAGCGTCTGCCTTAATATTCTGGAATATCTGGGCTGCTTTATTGAGATGGGTTAAACATATGAAATACATCCGACCATATCCAACCTGCGCGGCTAGAAATGGTGTTTCAATTGGCAGACAGAGACGGGCCATGGGGGGAGATGCTGGTGGCTTGGACTAAAGAGACTAAAAGGAAGGAACTCTCTGGAAGATCCTGAGCCTGAGAGTCTTACCGTGGCGGGCAGGTCGCAGCATTTATCTCGGCTGGTCCAGCTCAGGCTGCAGACAATGTCGAACATCTGGAGCTGGAACTACACAACAGACGGAGAGGGAAAAAAAACATGGAGAGGTGTTTCGAATGGCTCCCATTAAGGAATAAAAAATAAAAAAAGAGAGAGACTCATCTCAGAGCGGGGACCCTCAGAGAGATGAGAGGGAAGACGCCGCCTTTTATCCTCTAAAGAATCGCTGGGAGCCGCTAGGCGCTCGTTTGTATGTAAACATAAAACGGTTTAGGGAGAAGCTATCTTTAAAACACGGCGGCAATGACGTCTGGAGCACGGGCTTGGAATGAGCTGTTTTTCCAAACACAAGGTGGTTTTTGTTGTGATGCGTTGCTCTGACCTCTATGGATAATTTGGTTTCAGCTTACCGTCGCCGACTGCCTCTTCCCTCCTCCGGACTTGGCCAGCTTGCCGAGCACCTCGTAGCCCTCCAGCGAGATGTTGTTGGCCGCCTTGATGGGCTTCTCTGCCACCTCCTGACAGTCGAGGTTGAGCTTGACGTTCTCCGGGGAGATGCTGATGTGCAGCTGCAGGCGGAGGAAGGTGAACGGGAGCGTCAGACAACGCATTGTAATCTTCCCGGTGCCCGGCGACCGCCAACTTCGCTGCAGTATAAATACTTGGCAAGCCGCTAAGACCATTCTTGGAAATAAAATAAATAAATAGATGAATGCAGTCCTCAAAAAAATCTGGTCTTGGCATGTTTTCCGCTATTTGGATTTGGCCTTATAAACCGGCGAGGAGCCCCGTGTAAAACTTTTTGATCATTAGAGACGACCTCACTGAACCCGTTGGAGACGCGTGCTTCAGAAGATGCTGATGTTCCAGTTTCAACATAATGGACGGCATTTGGGGAGTTATTTTGTCTGTTTTCAAAGTATGTTAATTATAGACCCCGGTGTTGCCTCAGAGTGGTCACTGCCTTGGCACAAAATCCATGTTAGCTGTCTCCGCCAATGAAGGGAACAAGGGAACATCAGCAAAAGAAACAGAAACAGCTCCTGTTTCCATGTAGCGCTGAAGGTATAGGTAGCCATTCCGTAACAACGCACAACGACGGGATGCCAGAAGTTGACAGTTCCTGTCCAGGAAAGCCTACTCCACATCTTGAAATTATATTGTTTGCGGTGCGCCATCAAAAAGTGCTGCACTTTCCAAACTTTCCCTTTGCAGTTGCACATTTTCCCCTCGCCGAGCGGCCGACAAGCTACTTTCTGTCAGAAAAAGCAAGCTAACATTTCTCTGTACAAAGCCATACCAACCACAAACTAGGCCATGGCGCTTGGCAACCAATCACAAAATTACCATTGACTTCCTTGGCGGCAGAACAGACTATCTAGTGGTCCGCAGGGGCAGAGGGTGTCGGTTAGCCCACAACTCTGGCACACATGCACTCTGCCATGATGCTCTTTAGAGCTGACCAAAATAACTCCCAATGATATATTTGGTTGGCAAATAATGTGTATTTATACATTACCTCATTGGCAAATAAGTAAACACAATATGCTCCATTCATGCTATAGAAAACACTTCCATGTCGATTGGAAAATGCTTTGACGTGAAAACCGTTTTTAAATGGAGTTTATGTTTCATTGTGTCCTCACTACACAGGGGGAAGTGCGCACAGGTCGTTTTTCTCCGGGACCCGACATACTATCATTTTCATTATTCTTTGTTTTTTATCGCATGCTATTTGATATCCCTTGGCTGCAACGGTCACAGTTGTGTGCGTTCAGCCACTCATCTGCCAGACCACCTCGTAAAATGCAATCGAGCAATGCAACCTTAAATGGCTGAAAATTTGATATTGAACTCATGCAAAATAACTTAACCTTCCCAAAATGGATTTGTCCATGAACATAAAGTAAATGGGGACTATAAAAATAACAGTTAACATTGACCACCCTTAATTCCTCATTCCCCGCATGTCCACTCGGGCTGCAGGAACGAAATAGAAATTAAATAGAATGTGTATACGAAATATATACGAAATAGAAATGAATAGAATTTGAATAATAAAAAAAATAATAAACTATTTGAATGCTGAAATTGCCATTCGATTGTGTATTTTCTTTTATAAATAAAAAAATTGATGATAAAAGTTTTGGCTGGTTTGTTGCACAGTGAACATACATCATGAATGTAGTTCCAGTACTAAATTAAAATAAACATATGGAATAAATTACAATGTTAAAAATAATAAAGCATACAAATTCGAATGGGATTACAGCGGTATATATGCAGCCCTAATGTCCATGTCCGACCCTGGAGGACAATGTCATTTTCCACCAAAAGAGCAGCAACTGTGCACAAACGACTTTGGTCAGAAACCTTCTTGTATGATTTCCTACGTCTCTTGTGTGGTTTCTGGTGTCATTAACTCCAGTTGGCCAGGTCAAAGAAATGGGACTTCTTTAGCACAACACATCACAGCGGATATACTGTCTTCAGAAAATAAATAAGACGGAACACAAAGGGAGCAGTCAGCAAAGGCTCTGGCGTAGCGTCCGCAAGGCTCATGAAAAGCCATGTCTCAGAGTTGTTCTCTCGAGGATTCTACTCAACCTCCTCTCCATGTGCCACACAGTCGACCCCAAGCCCACTTCCCAAAGAAAAATCCAGAACCGGGCTTTCCTTTTTTTTTCTGGGAGATGTGAGAGTGGCGTCACATTTTATTTTTAAGAAAAGCCACAGCCACTAAAAAAGAGCTCCCACTCCGATAGAAAAAATAAACCTGATGGTGAGAGCTCCACAATGCCACAGATAGTTGGAGAAACTGAATCTCACTCTTCACCAACACACCCCGACCCCCCTACAGTGGCAGGAGGGATTCCCCTGTGAACAAGGGAGTAAACAGCGTCTGCAAAAGCAATCTCTAAGAGCTATCCCACATGTTCCACCGGAGAAGAACCATGGATTAGGCTTCCCACCATGGATTCGTTTCTGCTTCCTGAGGGGATGGATCAACGAGCAACTGTGTCTGAACCCAACATGTTACAAGTCTGAAGTGAAACAACAACCAACAAACAATCAAAAAAAAATCTAAAATTGTAACGATACTGATCAATTGAATGCATATAAGAACTTGGCTGTTTATGTCAAATTTCTCGACTTTAGCAAGCTTTCTTAGATGTCAATGCAGATTTTGTACTTGTACATGGTCAATAACTCCATACTTTAGGAGTTGTTCTGTTTGTTTTTTTCTAACTCCTCGTGGATAAGCCCTGCTGCCATCGGTGACAAACCTCATCTTTAGCCACCGCGGTTTCAGCTTGCGGAGTCAGTGACGGTCATGGCCGAAGCTTTGGGGAAACCACAGAAAACACATTACCAGACACTCGCCACAGCGGTGGGCAGAGGCACTCAATCAGCAGACCAGCAAATAAGCAGGTAGGTAGACCGCTACAGAGTCGCCTGCTCGTGGAACAGCGGCTACAGCTAGTCACCCAGGACACACTCAGATTGCAGGCACCAGCATGGCCACAAACACACCAACACACACGGACTCAAGAGTGCCGTTGAACTACTATATGGATGATATCATCTTGGCAATTCCACTGACAAATAGCCCTCACCCTTAAGTCTCCAGGGTCCCATTTATTCCCAGAGTTGACCTATAATTAGCTGCCAAATGGCCAAACTGCAAACTCATCGACTGTAAGTTCAGCAGCTGTACACAAAGTACTTTGCCTACATGAGTTTTTAACTACCTTTCTTGACAAGAGATAACCGTGCGCTGTAATAGCGGGAAGCGCGTGACTCTTAATGCAAAATCAAGGCCCCAGTTCAAGGAAATGGGTTATTAGCTTGGATTACCTATGTACTAAGAAAAAAACAAAATACTTTTGTTTTTCAAAATAGGGGGCACATTGTTCTTTCTTGGAACGACATCAAATGCGATCGGACATTCCTCCGAGTACATTAGAACCAGCCCTCGTTCCTACTGCATGGAATCTAGCTTCCTAAACCCTTCGAGGCCAGTGCAGTAAATATAGTGTCCCTCATTGTTTTGCTCACTGCACCCTGTGGTGATGGGGGACAAAAGTGAGAAGAATCTTCAGAGGCTGATGCTTTGAGTTAGAGCACAGCCGGTCAGATGTCTCTATACTGATGTCTCTGTGGTGGCCCCAAGAGACTCCACACTGTACAAACACTGTGTAATCGCCCTTGGTTAATCCAATCGGATTAGGACAATCTCATGGATAAAAAAACAGGTTTTCAAAACAATTGTGACACTAGGGATGTCACTTTGACAGCTCGAACGGAATAATGCTAATAATGCTTGGGATTTATGTTTTCATTTCAAGTCTCTTTATGAAGCGTTCTCCTCAGGGACTTGGATTATTAAGTTCTAGAATGAGAACCCGATGGGATGAACCAAATTCGGAGTCAAGAAAACATAAAGGCTAGACAGTTGGAAACACACTAATTCAATATCTAAAATCTCCCAAGGCTTTCAGTCATTTTCCAGCTAATGGATTGGCCTTACTTCCAAAGCTCTGTGAGTGTAATTCAGATTTCTTATTTATTTATGATGTCAAAAATCAGTTTGTAAAAGTGAAACTCTCTTTAGTGAATGAAACATTCCACTGAGGGCTTCAGAACGTAATCCTGAAACAATACCTGACGCCATTGAGTGAATACTTGTGTTTTTTGGTTTTTTTTGCCAGGGGCCAGGCCAGTCCTCTAATGTGCGGTTCCTTATTACAAACAAGCTTAACCCAAACAAAAGCTGATCCAACCCAGTCCTGACCGCTACTACAGAATAATTTGGAGTCGGCTGCCACCAGGACAACATCCAATCACAGCGTGTCGACCTAAGCGTAACAGTTTGCACATTGTGCTTAGGTCACTAGTGTCACTCAGTCCTCTCCACAACCTCTCGGTAACCGTAGTAATGGCCCCTCCATCCCATATATCATATTAATTGCCCATGGTCTAAGCAAACAAAGCTTCACGCCAAATCGGAAAAAAGGGCCCCTTGGCTACTTTGGCATGGAACCGCGACCACTGTAAGATGGATAGCGCTGGATTTTTGCGAGGGGTAACAAGATACTTTTAACTCCAGTTTTGGCTGACAGTAAGATCTTCTCCCTAAAAAGGTATTTTGACCAAACTAAATGAGCCAGAGGTGTCAGACAGAGGGGGTGTAGGTGAGGTCCCAACGTGTCAAACAGTTTTCCCACAAGGGCAACCCTCGTGGGAAAACCCAACGGGTGACACATGAAGGATACCCGGTGGCATCTATGACAACTGAAAACAAGGTCTTCAACAAAAACGGCCAATACAGCCGTGCAAAAAGATACACAAATGTAGACTTTTCAAGCAAAAGCTTGGTATTATTGACTGGCAATTCCATTATCAGATGAAATAGCCATACAATATTCAGAAAGCAATGCTTTTGATACGTGTCAATAAAGAGATGGATATGATGTGTTCAGAATGTAAAAAGACCTCCCCAGTCTCTTCCACAGAACTTTGAGTCAATCATCTGGATTTACCAATAAACACAAACCGGAGGTCAAAGTAGTGAGCGAAATCAGCTGGCTCTGTGATTGGACGGGGCAGGATTTCTACTTTCTGAACCTGGAATTATCCATCTCTGCTTAAAAGTGACACAAATCTCAAGTTTAGCCAAGTTTTGATAACATCCCCATGTGATGTGATTATGGGCGCCCTTCGTCTGAAGAGCATTTTTGACATCGCCTCTACCTTGTGGAAGCTGCCATGGAAAACTTGCTTCACTTGCTCCTCATTAAACGTGACTCGCTGGATCTCTCCCCGGGTGTCCTTGTTGTAGAAGGCGACTGTTTTGCTGGAAGCTGAAAAGAGAGGGGAGGCTCATGATGAATCCCTGACGCTGCGTTACGACGCGATGGCACGCAAAGCACAGACGGGACTAACAGAGAGATAGACCACAGTCAAATGGCGAGAAGAGGGCAAAAAGAAGGAACGGATAAGATTACATCCAGGTGAATAGCAGTGGAACAGTAAACTCTCATGTACTGCACTGTATTACACTGGATAATAAAAACCAACAACGAATCAGACAAGATGGGTGGTGTAGGAGTAGAATGAAGTGAAACGGAGGTTTGTTTAAAGGGTTAACAGATGTGTAGATAAGTTGGCTGTTTCCCCCTTTCCAGCTGAGGCCTGGAGCACAGTGGGGGAGGAGGTAGAGGGGCGGGCAGGGGGGGGCTTACGGTTGATGGTGACCCCGACCTCGGGGTTGTTGTTGCGGTCGGCAATCTGCCAGATATCAAAGGCCTCGTTGGTGGTGTCGGGAAGCAGGCGGAAGAGCAAGATGATGGTGTAGGACGGGGGAAGACCCTCCGGATGGATCTCCCTGTTGGGGAGGGGAGGGGGGCGGGGGGGGGTAAAGATACATTTGTCACTTTAGTCATGAGGCGTGGGTTGGAAACCCTGGGAAAAGGCATTACATCACTGCTGACATCAGAAGTCTTCCCACTCAACGGCTTTCTCCCATGAGTCCACCAGGTTTTCCTTTCAGTAATCCACCAGATTACTTGAAACGGCGCTAAAGTCATAATCTCTCGAACAGATCAGTAATCTAAACTAAAACAAAGGGCCAAAATTGCGGCGACGGACCAGCGCGGTCGAGGCATCGATACAAAGGACACAGGATCTGTCACGTAGGCTGCAGGTCCTGCAAAGGCGTGCCAGTTCTTCCCTGGCGGAGCAGAAATTGCCGGCATATTGAAAGTATTTTCCGTCCACTTCTCCTACAAGTGTTTCCACTTGCGTGCATCAGCATCGATGGCTTAGCCCACGCACACACACGCGAAAAATATGCATCATTATAGACAAATTAACAAGGCATGCTGAGGGGTTTGAATACTTGAGCAGTTTCGCAATTGCCTGTGGACGTTTTAATAGAGGTCCATGCAAGGGCCAGAGTTCCTAACCCCCCTCGTGATTTGTTTGCTCCCAATACGATGCATATGGGAGGCAGAGCTTCAAGGGAGTATTTACTTCTATGACCCAAATATATTTTATGGTACTAACACCTCATATTCCACAAGCTGCAACAACATACACTGATGGCCCAAGGGCCACGGGCCAAACCGTATCGGGGAGCCCCCCGCGTACTACTGTAGGTCATTTTGAGTAATGACTCTGGCTTTGCACGACTAGGGTGCATGGGAGAAGTGAGTATTCAATGAGCCAGAAACATGCACATCGAGGGACTTGCGTATGGAAATATTTACATTGTCAATATACCACGAACATATCAAACACCCAGACGGATGGACTCTAAAGATGCGCTAAAGATGGGTTGTGTAGCGTGCCGATGCACAAGCACAACTCTCTCTTCGCTTGCACGCGCGGACACGGGCTATAACTTCCAGACTCTTACTTGGTGGGTTGGTTGAGGAAGGAATCCTTATGCAGCCTGTAGGCGATGTAGCTGTTGAAGGAGCCCGGCTCCATCGAGATGCCGCCCATGCCAGCGAACGTCCTGTCTGTGATGTTGAAAGCCTCCAGCATCCTGAAGCCTGGAACAAACACAAGGCAAGGGCTTGACTTAGATTATACACAGGAGCCGACGGACTGAGGGGAATACTAATTGCTGCATTTCTATAGTTATTTGTCAAACTGCTTTTATATAATATATAGACAACTATTTTAATATTATGCCCTTCATGCCCTATGTAAAGCACTTTGAATTGCCTTTGTGTATGAAATGTGTTATAATGTGTTTAAATTGAATTGCCTGGCCTTATGTGGTTTGATCTACAATAGAAATACGTTTATTTTTGAAGTCTTAAAAAGTACAGCCATTTTGCAACTTAGAGATAGGCAAAGGAAACAGTAAAAACCATACAGTAATAGCGAGTTGGTGTTTCCGTAAAGTTGGACGGTAAATACAGAGAAGAAAATTGCTATTGCTGCGTCATGAGGATAGTTTAGAGTCAAGAGCTAGAGATAAGAGTTGGTGTCCTTCATCTTCAGATAAGAACATACAGTAACTGTAGCGCTAAAAAACTCTGTAATCATTCTCCAAAGCAATCAGCAAGTAACGTTATGTTGCCTACTCACCAGGTGTGGTGAAGCCATTCATGTAGATCAGAGGACAAGCTGAAAGAAAAAAAATGGAAAGGAAGTCGTTAGGGAAATTGAAAGGCAAGACCCTTTCTATGATGACTGTTTCTGTACCTGTAGATCTCCTACCAAATACATCAAAACTCCAAAAACCCCCCCTAACATTCCGACTCCAATCTTACTGGAGGTGGCCGTTTCGCAGATGAAGGTGATCAGGTTGTCCTGGATCTTGGCGAAGTCGTCGAAGTTGTCCACCACGAAGACGTGCCTCTCACTGGGTTTGCTACCAATGTTCCTCAGCTCCGCCATGTCCACGTCGGCCACTCCGACCACAAACACGCTGTAGCCTGGAGAGGCGAGACGCACACGTTGCAAACACATCCACACCAAACACAAAGGCCATTGTTAAGCGTTGCGTGGCCACGGGCGGTATCATCGCCGTGGTAATTACCGCAGCAGTTTCTGTCTGATGACCATTGGAGCAGATAGGAGGAAAAATCAGACTTGGGAAGTAAACAAATTAGTGGTAATTTGAAACAGCTCAGTTGCACATACGTCCACATACAACACAACACGGTCCAATAAACAAGGGAGAAAATAAAATAAAAACATCCCTACCGGCGTGCTGCAGTTTTTCGGCGTTCTTCTTGACTTCGTCCTGGGAGCGTCCGTCAGTGACGACCACCAGCACCTTGGGCACGTTCCTCCTCATACCGTTGTCCGAGGTGAAGACCTTCTCGTAGACGTGCTTCAGAGCGACGCCTGGGCGGAGGCAGGGGAGGGAGAATGCATGCCGCTTAAGTCAAAAACGAGGATAGTGTCCAGTGTGCAACCCTAACGCTAGCCCCCAACCCCAACCCACTCAGCACCATCCACTATCTATTAAATCACTGTCTTGGAGGCTATAGCTCTAATATTGGACGCAAACGTCATGAGTTTGGTTGTACTTGTCTTGGTGTTTCCTCCTCGGTAGCGGACCATCTGCAGGGCGGACAGCACCATGCCCTTGTCGTGGTAAGTGTTGAGCTTGAACTCAGTCCTGGCGTCATCGCTGTACTGTACAAATGACACCTGAGGAAGGCAGTTGAGAGAGGAGGTCAACAGGGAATAGTTCAGAATGAGCAGATTCTCGTAAAAATTGAACTGGCCATCTGGCAAGGCGGGCAGAATGGAATGGTTTATTTCATTGATATAAAAAATACATTATCATGTCCAAACTTTTGGCACTTTTTGAAACAATGTCATAAAGTGTTTAAGACTTTAGATTTACAAGTTCTTTTCGAAACACAATGGGCTTCATCCACAAAAAAAAAATCTATCAATACCATAAAGAGCATTGTAACAGATCTTGTCCAGATAAACTACGGTGAAAACACAAGAGAGAAGAGAACCGCTTTCAGAGAACATCCCTCCGTCCTCCCTTCAGTCCTCCCGTGGGGCAATTTGTCAAGTGCACAGATTAAAGCAAATAAGCCATCATTGTTAGTTTTTCCAGCTCTCTCTTGGGTCCTTCAAACACCATTATTAATCACTTTGGACAATTCTCGTTAGTATGCGTACAATGAGCAGCCTATTAGTTTCGCAAATGTTTCAGAAAGGTTTTGTTGTGAAATTTGGTTTGGCACAACAGAAAGTGAGTGAAAGCATCAGCCACATCAGTGGAACGCCATCCAGCGTGTTTCCAAACACGCACACATTTTGATTGCAACAAATAATAAAGTCAGATAAGAGAAAAAGCATAATGCAGCCATTTTTCTTTCCTGATTGAGGCCCAATCAGATCACTTTAAAGCTGTTGGTTGACAACAATAAACAACCAGCAGCTTTGATTGTGAGAGACTTGATCAATTAGCCTCCAAGCCGCCGCACTTAAGCCATCTCTTTTGTCTTCGTAAAGACTATAAAACCAGATTAACATATGAGAGCACGACAGATGATAAATGAGTGAACTGGAAAATTTGAGTACATTTGAGTGCCACCAAATGATAAAATAGCTTAATTTCCCGAGCCCGAGGAAGGCACGATTGCATCGCTTGAATTTGTTCATCAAAGCTTCGGGACCAAAAATGACTACCAGATTTCTGGCAGCGGGCTTCGGCGTTGTGTGACAAAGAGCCATTCATTCTTCATCGAATCAAGGGTGGCGAACGATGCAACAACGGCATTTTCTGATTTGTGCCGATTGAGCTGCGCACAAGGCCCGCACAAGTGTTGCAAAAATCCAAGTCAAGGAAATGAAGTCGCGGCGTTTGATCAAGAACATACATCCAATGAAAGGATAGGTTTGCCATTTCTCAACCCTCTGAGAAACAGGCCCCACACCGACCTGCATGCCTTTGGGGCTGATGACGTCGAAGGCTCCGGTCATGCTGAAGACGAACTGGATGACCTTGTTGAAGCTCTCGTCTCCGATACTCCAGGAGCCGTCGATGAGGAAGACCAGGTCGGCCTTCGCTCCTCTGCAAACTGTGGACGGACGAGAGCCGCGTGAACAGCGAGTCTCGGCGGAGACGGCACTACATAGCTTAGACAGCAAAGAGACTGGGTTTGAGTTCAAATGGAATGGTGGTGGGATGACATATCTAGGGCTGTTTGATTGATTGTCATACAAATAATTGCGATTTATAATGTAAATGTGTGTTTTGCTCATTATTTACCAACATTATAGTAAGAGTGTGATAACGGTGTAATAACACATATCTACCTATGGCAAAAGAGAATTCCATTGAAATTGAACATCGAAAACGAAACTTTTGAGAAGACAGCAAATTTTCCTCAATCCCACTGAATGAAAAACAACAAATTGTCATTTAATTTATGACAACATTTCTAAAAATGCAAAATGAACACGGACAGTTTGGGCCATTATGCAATAATTGTGACGGCTCTAGTTGTTGTCTTAGTTTTGATATTAAAAACAAGTCAAGTCACTTCTAAAAATGGAAAGAAAAGTCTCCTTTTGTGTAAAAACTGTAAAGAATTATGAATAAAATAAAACTTTTTTGTAATAATAAATAATAAGGAATAAATAAACTCATGAGTAAACAAAAATACAAAGAAAAAGGTTTTTTTTTATTTTTAACCAAAAGTGTATTTTTGTGTACCAGCTATGAATAAAAGACAAGCAAAAAAAAAACCCCCACAAATAAGAAGGCTAAACACGCCCAAAGGGAACGGGCGTCATTTTTATCGGGGCTATGGCTTCTGTTGTTGTCTCTTTACCATCCAGGGCAGGGGGGATGGTGGCTGGAGGAGGAGGGGTGGGCGGCACCGTCGGGGCCACTGTGGTTCTGATCACTGCAGGACAAACAACAAAGACCAAAAAAATAAAAATAAACAAATAATGTGAGAAAGGGTGACACATTTTCGACGTTTGTTCATAAGACAGAATTGTTTTTCTTGGGTCTTACGTGTCCTCTCCTTGACGCTCACGCCCGGGCCCTCCAAGTTGGTGGTCTGCGTGTAGACCGTGGCGTTGTAGAGCGCGTCCGGCGACAGGCCCGTGAAGCAGTGCTGCGTCACCGAGCCCTGGACCGTCACCATCTGGGCGCCGGTGTGGGAGGCTGGGGCAAGAGAGGGGAAGGAGGGAAGGACGGCGAGGCGTTTAAAACCCGACACAAAGCCGTGCGCCGAACGCCAGCGCAGTGTTTAGCGATATTTAACAGTTCTCGCGCAAACAGGAATTCCCTAAAGTGCCCCCTAAACCCCCCCCCATCTGTAATGGCTACCAAACGTGTAAACAACTCCCCCTCTACTGCATCAGTCAGACTCGCGGCAGCGCTCTCCTTTCTCCCCAGCATCGGTAATAGCGGGTTCTCTTTCCTGTTTGCTGGCATCAGCGACTGACGACGGGCAGCGCGTTCAGCTTTAGTTTTAGATTCGCCTAAACTAAAACCATACTTACGGTCGAAAGGCTTAACTTCCACTCTGTAGGAGGTCGCGGCTCTGTGGGGCGACCAGCGGATGCAGAAGGTATCATGGCCGACGTTGTAGGTGGTCAGGTCCGTCACATTGAGGTACACTGAAAAAAAAAAAAAAAACAGTATACAAAGATGACGCATGGTTATTATCAATCGCTGGCTGATGTAGATACCAATGATAAATCGCAAAACCCCAGGTTAACAGTCATATAATGGTACATACGCGTGGTTCCTTGCCCGAGCAGAGGAGCGCTGACGCCGGTGTCGTACTGGGCCAGCACCTTGACGTCGTAGGTGGTGCCGGGCTGCAGGTTGGGCAGCTGCTGGGAGGTCACGTCCCCGACGAACAACTCCAAGGACTCGTCCGCACCTGAGGATGGACGGACGGGCGTGAACCGGTGACGGGGGAACGGGTGGCAAAACTCCCAATTCCGATACTCGGGAGCCAGTTCTATAAATATGGCGACTGCGAAGCAATTATTCGAAATCCGCCGGGACATTGGGATTCGATCTTTAAAATTTACTGCATTTCCTCTGTTTACATTTTAACGTGGGAGGGCGGGAAACAATGGGTCGTTCTTCCACAGCCAATGCACACATCGTTAGTCGTGCCCGGAGGTGAGTCAGTCTTTCCAGGTTTTATTTTCATGGCTAATACATATTATAGACGTAGAGGAACAGAGGTGGAGCCAATTAATCTAAATACATTAGATATAACTATTTGATTCACATGTGGAAAAAGTATAATGAAATGAAAAAATGTGAAACTGCGGAACTTGAGCAAATGTTTTTTCCCATTCCTAATGAGAACATGATATCAGATCCAACAACAGATCCACTTTTTTTATTTTTCATAAAAATGTAGTTTTAATTATTTTTTTTCCCTTTTCTCTTTAGTTACAGTTTTCTTCCCATCATTGGTTTAACTAGAACAGCTTCGAAACGCATGTATTGCATTGTAATATACACTGTGCTATTCAAAATACAAACTATAAATGCATTTCATACCATCACTCTTCATAATAGATATCTAATAAAATTTGCATTTTCAAATCCCCATTACTTTGTACTACAGTCTTCATCTCTATCACCAACCAACTACCTTCTGGCTGGTAGACCAGCTTGTAGCCGGTGACCCTGGTGGGGGCGGGGTCCCAGGCCACCTTGAAGCGGGTGTACCACTCGTCTGAAATGCGCAGGTTCCTGGGGCCGAGCATGCCCACTGTGATGAATGGAAGGGACACAAAACAAAAGAAAAAAACGTTTCAGCTCTTCTCTACAGTACCCCAAGCCTTCAAAGTTTACCATTTGGCCACGTGTGAGTGCTATGGTCTCTGTAATTTGGAAGTGGTACGTTTTTCTTTTTGGGGGGGGTTTCCAGCTTCCGACATATATATCAGAGGAACGGGGAGTAGCTCGAAAAGGGGACTGAGTACTATCCAGTATGGGGAGGAAAGTCTCCTTTTGATTTGTGAGGGGAAATTAGGCAGGACAGTGGGGCCCTGCTAGATTACGATCTCCTCGCCCGGAGCGCAGCCAGCTCAGAATTCTCTGGCAACGACTCAAGGTGCTCTTGGCTTTCATGTATAGTCAAACTTTTTGTTATTGTTTTCGTGATCCGGAGCCACAATTAGAGGATCAGTTCATTGGATGTACGTGGAGGTGTGTGTATTTGAAAAAGAAGAGTGCGTGCTCATAACCCTCAATAAAAGCCAACATATTAAGCATTTAGACGTTCTCTGCAGTACGAGTCGACTAAATCCACATCAACCTTTTTACCATATGTCTTAGTGGATGCGTCCGTTTTTTTCCCCAGATGTGCAGATTTATGCCGCAGAAAATAAGTTTTATACCAACCAAATTTTCCAGAGCACGACAAATGGACAGACGGACTTTCACAGTGTTGAACTGTACCTGTGTGCCCATCTCCTTCGAGCGCTCCTCCCGGTCCATCGCCGTAGATGGCAGTCACCTTGATGTTGTAGGGGGTGTCCGGGTCCAGATTCCGCAGGATCAGGTTGTTCCTGTTTCCTGGCACTGTGGTCTGGAATTTGCAAGCAATAATAGTGTTGTTACAGTGCTATTACAGTGTTACTACAGCGTTATTACAGCGTAACAGTAAAGCAGTCGTGAAACACAAAATTTGAGAAAACATGATCTTTGCATCTTTATCTAGAAACCAGGCTCACATGCTCCTCGATGGGGTCTCCGGTGGTGGGGGCGTAGGTGATGCGGTACTGGACGACCGGACCCTCGGCGTGCTCCCAGGTCACGGACAGGGTGCTGGTGGTGGGGTCGTAGACGCGCAGGTTCCTAGGGCCACTGCGGGGAACTGGCATTAAGAGGGAAAATAAAAACATATATATGTAATATATATAATATTTAATATATATTTTTCTCCATTATGGTTGATGTAGCTCCCATGATTCTTGCGATAACAAGTAGTTAGACTTGACAAATTTTCTATTTGTTTTATTGCATGTGCATTGCATATGCGTTCCAAATGGATAATAAATTAATTCATGATATATTTCAATCCTATTTAACAACTTTTGTTATCAAAAATATATCAATCAAATATCAATACATCAGTCTTGTGTGACCCAGGACCCCGTGTGCATATAAAGGTTGAGACCCTAAGGTTGAGAATGTCTGGGTTGATACGTAGGCCGGGGTGCTTACGCGTTTTGCCGTTGTCATCGATAGACGGTCCCTCTCCGTCGGGGTAGAGGGCGACCACCCCGACATTGTAGGGTGTGTCCGGGAGCAGCTGCTGCAGCAGCGCTGTGGTGGTGGTCCCCGGTACTATAACCTGAACGGGGAGGGGGACATGTTGGGTTATGGAAGCAAGCAGTGGTCTCCAAGTGTGAATAAAAAGAAAGGGAAAAAGAGCAGTATGTGCAGAAGAAAATATTGAGAGAACTCTTGACTTGGAATCAATTACAATGGAATCGCGGAGGTGCTGACAACTTCCTCTGGCTGCGCAGACGAGATGCAGACCCACCAACTTAACCGCCCCTCCCCCAAACACACACACACACACACACACACACACCGCCTCGTATATCTACACACTTTACCCCTCAACCTCTCACCACTGATAGCCGGCCGTGTCGTACAAGCCTGTCTTACGCCTCTCTTTCCCTTTATTCAACTTCAACTATGTGTTGTCAGCACCAAGTGCAAAGAGAGAGAGGGGGGGGGGGGGTATATGGGGTGGGGGGGCAACAGGCTGAGCTGTGGAATAACACGGTGAAACGGTGGTGACAGCTGATTACAGTCGGGCGGACGGGTGGGCGGCCTTTTCCGTGACGAGGGTTCCCACTTTCTCTGTGGTTGGTTATTTACACTGTAAGGTCACTGCAGGCTCAGATCCTGATGATAACCTCTGGGTGCAGTTGGGGTGTGTGTGTGTGTGTGTGTGTGTGTGTGTGTGTGTGTGTGTGTGTGTGTGTGTGTGTGTGTGTGTGTGTGTGTGTGTGTGTGTGTGTGTGTGTGTGCGCGCGTTTACGTCTATGTCATTGTTTCCCAACCTATTTGCTACCATTGACACACTTCGTATGAAAAAGCAACCCCACGCCTATAAGACTACACTGCTAACCACTGAAAACGTCACAAACACATGGAACTGTGCTGATTATTGTAGCCTACAAGTAATTGGATATGCAAGACTCACAAACGAGAGTTGGAAGTCAGGAATCACTTCGGCAAAACAGCGTACGAGGAAGTCACAATTTAAAGTCCAGGGCCAAAAGAGGCCAAGGCATTTTGACATAATTCATCTTGAATGTGACTGATTGACACTTTCACAGTCCATCAAAGTAAATCATTTTGACAGAATTAAATTATTCTTGTGAGAATTCACAATTCACAACCCAGAGCGACCGACCCTTCTGACTCGCTCATCTTACACCAGACCTCCTCCGCCATACACTAACCGAATCAAGGGAATGAAGAGAAAATCGAAATAATCTTTTCGCCGAGTGACTCATCAAGAACCGAAAATCAAAATATCTGAATCTCACTCCTAATAGTTGTCACTTTCAGTGTGTTGATATTCTGGCTGGAATTGATGAATTTGATGAATTTGCCTTGCAATTTTGCAATTCTTGCAACAGAAGAGCTAATTTCCGTTATTTACATATTTAAGTGGAATTTGAACAACTTCGACAAAGTGGTTGAAAAGCGCCCCACAACTCCGCCTCTAAGTTCTATCGGGTGGAGGTGGTTGGTTAACTTTGACGGTGCTGCTTGAAAAAGGCCACGTTGACGTTGCACCGCTGGCCACGGCCTTGGAAAAAGCCCCCGGTAAAAAAAAAAACTTGATAAAGCGGCATGAAGAACGGAGCGCACCTCTCTATCACTAAAGCGTAGACTCCACCGCATTTCAAAGAGCTGACGCGCTCCAAATCCTTAATCCGAGCGACGCGACAGGACTGGAAAGGCTCAAACTTCCTGGCAGATGTCACAGCGAGCTGTTTGTGTGTTTGTGTGTCACGCCAAGCAACAATTTGGGAGTTGTTTGTGGATTCTCTAAGCGCCACCAGACATCCTTTCCACAGGAAGAGCTCGGGCACACTGCTGCCAGATGCTGCGCACTGTACAAAGAGGGGCTTTTGCAATTAAAGGTATTTCTGCCCTAATGAACACGAAAGTGGTTTTAAATTTTCAGCAGTAAAACAAAAAAACAAAAAAAAAAAAACAAAGAAAGAAAAAAGAACACACACACATGCTCCCATGGGGACCAACAGCATTTGGAGAACAGGCTGATCCAGGCTGACAGGCTGGTCTAGAAGTGTCTTTGAGGTAAAGCGAGGAGGGGTTTTTACTTTGGACTGCATTTCCAGACTTCCTCAGTGACTTTGCGACTCTGCTTACCCCGAATCCTGCCACAGGGGAGGGGGAGATCTGTGTGGCTGCTTTTGACTCACCGACTCGGAGGGCTTAGTGCCGGACAGCGGGGCGTAGTCCACGCGGTACTGCTGGACGGGACCCGTGGCGGCCTCCCAGCGCACGTTCAGGGTGTTGGTGGTGGGGTTGAACACCTGGATGTTCCTGGCAGGGCTACGCACCACTGTGGGTGTGTTGGTGGGAGAGAGAGAGAGAGAGAGAGAGAGAGAGAGAGAGAGAGAGAGAGAGAGAGAGAGAGAGGCAGAGGGAGGGAAGAGATAAGTGATAAGAGATTAAAAGGTCAGGAAAGAGGGGTTGTAGGGTGTGGGAGAAGGAACGCTCAGAGGGGCAGGTAGACAGACGGAGAGAGTGATTACACAGAGGTCGAGGGTGAACGACGGGAGGAGATGAGGGCAGAGATAGCGGGCGGTAATGAAAGAGGGGGAAGGGGAGATGAAGAAGGAAAATAACGTTTTTGTTCAAAGACCCGGCCTTCAAAGGAACGAACCGAGACCGAGGCATTAAAAGTCAGTGAGAGTACCTGTTGTGTTTACACAGATCTACATTTCCCTCTTGTAAATCCCTCGCTTTGTCCCCCTTAACAACGACTCTATCTCTGAAGCCATGAGAACGTTTCCATAAAGCCACAGCGACGCACGGCCGCACTATCACGGAGGGACATTTACGGATGTCACTAAACAATAGTGCTATCGACAGGATGCTTCTTTTCATTATCCCAATTTTACTACCCCCAACGTTAATGAAAAGAGTCTACGTTGCGCTGATTGAAAATTGCCGTCTAAAACCCAAAGCAGATGTTCGCAGTCTTTGTAGCGCTCAGTGTTGTAACGTCATAAATGCGAGAGGGAGGAGCGCTGCAAGCTTCATCATTTTGAAGTTTTCCGAGACCAAGGGCTGTTGCCCATAAAACTGCTTTGAATTCTTCTCAAGGCAGTGACGGTCAAGGCTTTTACTCTTTGGGTAAAAATATCCAGGGTCATTTAACGATTCACTAGAATATCCAATGTACCCATGAATCAAACTAGCCGACTTAAGACCCAATCAAAAAGTTGATCCCATTTGCGTTCGCTGGATATCAACGTGTCTATGAATTACGGAATGCATTTACAACGTTCCTCTTCCCAGCACTTCCAATGTGATAAATGCGTAAAGCATCGTCTTCCACCTCTCAGGGAGGGGTGAGGCGGCTCTGAGGGCAGTGGATCGCTGCCACCGGAGGGAGAAGGAGGCAACGAGGAAAACGGAGGACGGAGCGCGACTTTCGCCAAAATCATATAATGCGCCCCATTCATTTCTGTTCCTCCATCCCTTCTTTTTCCATAAAATAGAAGCCAATTTCTCACAATAACCCACGCAATCTCCCATCAACCCGTTTGCCCCCAACAGCCCTTCCACCCCCGACAATCATCCCGACCGCTGCGCGTCAGGACGCCCTATAAACGGACGCCGTTAGGGCAAAGAAAAAGGGGAGAGGAGACACCGTCAGAACGTTGACAGCCCCGGAGGAATTCCTTCCTACGCAATTACCCCCTCGAAATGCTGACTCACTTGCGGCAGAGGCCGCTGGTCCGGCGGTTCGGAATCATGGGAGCCCGAACTGGAAAATGACCGACGCTCTTTTAAAGCGGAACGCCAAAATAAGCTGACCAAAGGGAATTAAGAAAGTTATTGTGTCATGTTACATTTCGTGTTTCGTGCGGAGTGAGTGTGCGAGAGACGTGAATCGGGCACACGGCAACTCGCCCAATTTGAAGCTGATGCCATCTAATAGGCTTGGCTCGACATGCGGGCATTGAAAGTCCTCAGATGGCTCAACAAAGCAAGTCGACAGCTTTTTAACTGGAGGTCTTATTGCAGCTTACTGACACACAGCCAGACAGACGGAGCCAGCTCCCGAGAACAATACCTTCATTCTGGACAGATAGAACCGTAATAATCTTGGCTCTCACAAGACTCTCACAGGCTCATAAGTCATTCTCAGTAGCAATCATAATGTTCTCAGCATTGAGCATCCATTATAACTCTTCTAGATGTAATTAAAAGCTGCGGGGGTGTTGCCAGCGTCCACAGCAGAGCACTTACATGTCTTTCCATTCTCCGACAGGCGTTGTCCGTCTCCGTTGGAGTAGACGGGCATCACGGTGACGGTGTAGAGAGTGTCGGACTGCAGGTTCTTCAGGACGGTGTTCAAGGTGCTGCCAGATACCTGTTCCTGAGATGGATAAAACGCATACGAGGGTCACATTCTGCCGAATAGAGGGATTGTCTTTCCAGAGTTTTATTAGCATTATGCAGATATGTAGGACATGGTAATTCATGGAGAATTAGCCAAATCGGGGTTAAGATGCAGCAGCTGTCATTCTACTGACATTCTAAGATATTCAATTCATTACACATGATAATCTTTGGCGGTAATTATAATCAACACATTATTAGACATATTTATACGTTTCATTTCTGATTTAAGAACTTTGAGTCTTGCTTCTTGCTATGGAAGTTCTTTAATACATCAACAGTCAACTGGGTCAAAGTTCTTAAAAATTGAATGTTCTTGCTCTCTTATTTATCAACGTCCCTTTAGCTCCAATCCACCTACCATCTCCTCGGCTCCTCCTGCCGTGGGGACGTAGAAGATCCTGTACTGTCGCACGTTGCCCTCGGCGGCCTCCCACTTGACATTTAGGGTGCTGGTGGTGGGGTCGGTCACACGCAGATTCCTCACACCACCCAGAGGCTCTGGAGATGGTGAAGACATGGGTGAGACACACTGGCCCAACACAAACTGTGGTATGGTTGGTTTCATTAAAGGAACTGAGATGTCCCTTCCCGAGCGCTGCCTCTCCTCAGACATTTTCTGACAGCGGAAGGTCTACTTACTGGTCTTCCCAAGGCCCCTCAGGTCACTGCTGACTCCCTTGGCGTAGACTGCCACCACGTTGATGGAGTACTCGGTGTCTGGAGTCAGCTTGGGAAGCAGGACGGTGGTCTTCTTCCCTCCAATCTGGGTCTGGTTGTGTGTATGTGCGGAAGGACATTAATAGGGAACCATTCGATAACGACTCTTCCGAATAATTAAAAAAATGGACAGATTGAAGATTATCGGTCAATCTAAGATGTTATTGGCCTGAATGTTGGCTGACATTTATTAATGAATTCCATTGGGATCGATGACGGATTTTGTTGAAAGACAGTGAAAGTACCGTTAGACAAAAGTTCAAGTGGGTTATCAGCTAATGTGAACGTATTCCCATCGATGCAATGTGAAAATGTAGCTCTCTTACGTAATCCTTAAACGTGTTAACCCTAGCTGACCGAGCATGCTCGAAAACCCAGAGACAATAAAAGGAAATATGGTGTGCATATGTATGGGTATGTTGGCTGTGTGCGTCTGCATGTGTATGTCCCTCATCCATCACTGATTCCATCCATCACTCACTGGTCAGTTTGGTCGAAGTGGCTGGAGACGGCTCTCTTTAGTGGGCAATAAATAAAGCCGCAGACAGAAGCCTTGTCACTTGTCAACAATCCCGCATTCCTTGTACGAGGCGAGCATCGGCCTCTTCCTCAAGCCGACACGTCTCCCTCAGATGAGACAATGCTAGTCCTCGTCGAAACCCAGCTGGTTGAACCGAGGAGACTTGGCCGGGGTTCCCGTTTCTCGCTTCCAGTTTTCCTACGTCGCCTCAGCCTCTCTAGCCTGAGCTAACACGGGGGATCGGCACAATACGTTTTCCTACGATCTCTCGGATTGAAAACATTCCATCCTTCTGGGGAACGGAAAACGGGCTACCAGTAAAAATGTGTGTGACAGAACCTTTGACGAGCGTGGGTAAAAAAAAAACGAAGGAAGTCACCTTAAAGATAACATTTACTGTAGCTGGTATCTTCGGCATAACAAAAGACTTCTTGCTAACTGCCCACACATCTGGGTTGTATAAAAAAAAAAAAAAGAGAAACAGCAAGCTAACAGCCAGGTTTCATGAGGACCGTGGAAGTGAGGCCAGACAGTTGTTTTGTTTAGTCCTTTAAAGAGTTGACACAGCACGGCGATCTCCAATTACACAAACACAAGCGAAGCTTTCCAAGAATCATACTCAAACAGATACACAAACACACTAACAAACACTGACACACACAACCAATGAAAACCTGGATCCAATGTACGCAGAGCCAGACAATTCCATCCCAAACCTATTTTCATGCTGCTTTGACCTTCTCCGTCTTAACTAAAATGTCATTGTGTACTGCGTACATCTAAATCCTCAGACCTCAATCATCAGCATTCCACAACATCAATGTGTCCTCTGATCTTTTTTTTATGAGGATTTTGTAGATCTCACATTTGGGCAGTTCCACATGCATAAACTCATTGCAGTGCTGGTTGCAAGAGATGCTTGACTCAACGCCATTCATTTGGTAAATGAGGAAGACCTGTCATTGGGAAAGTTTAACAAGGGCACGCAGAGGTTTTAAAAGCAGCTGTGCACTTGTGAAATCTGCATGTGTACTGGATATGTGTGAGTATACTGTAAGAGCTAATGAGAATAATTCCGGGTTGCTTCAAGGCATTGATACGTGTCTCACACTGAGCATAATTAGAAAGTAAAACTAAGGCTATACTAGACAATTGCACCGTAAATAAAGCTGATTCATGACAAAAGTGGTGTTTTACTTTGCCTTAAGATATGACAAAACCAGAACCAGAAAAAACAGATGAGGTGACGAGCCCATGTGTGTGGCAAATGGACTGCATTGGATATACTGTACAGTAGCGCCCCTTTCTAGCCCAGTGGACACAAAGGCAACATTGGTGATGGTGGAGGCCAAAGGCTTCTCTTTGAGACTCATGGATATATCATTCTCCATCTCCTTCCAAAATACCTGATGGGTATTCCTATCTTATCCATAGTAAATGCATGCTTACCGTCTGGCTCCTTCCTCCGGCGGTGGGTACATAGGTGATCTTGTAGTTCTGGACGCGGCCGCCGGCGGGAGCCCACCTGGCGTTCAGAGTGGTGGTGGTTTCATTGAACACAACCAGGTTGGTGGGGGGCTCGAGGGATACTGGACGCACAAAAAGACACAATGGAATTAGATTAATGTTAGTATGTGCATCTACGATTTTGCAATTACAAATGCTCCATAGATTTGCTGTGAATCTTTTTAAAGACACAATCCTTGATATTTTGATGTGATTGACTAAATATGTATCAGTTCTGTGTACAAGGAATTGTTTTCTGCAATAGAATGAATGTTTACCCTTGCTCTTTTATTTTTCACACATAAATGAATCCATACATTGGGTGAAATCAAGGATTGCAGCTTTAAATATCTTTTCTGAAGCAGGGATGGATGGATGGATGACAGGATAGGACAATGGATTGATACATGAATGGATGGTTGATTGGATGGGTAGATGGATTGATGGTTGGATGGATAAATGATTCAAGGCAATGGGTTTAAAGCAATGATTTAGAAGATGGATTGTCTGCGACGGGCATTTTGACCTCCATCTAGCAGTACATGCACAGATAAAGTCCTTCAATCTCCTTTAGTTGTCCAAGGAAGAATATATGATTCTTTTTTGGCATCAACAACTTTGGGATGATTAGCAGAGACAATGGAGAATGAACAAAATGGATGACAGGCACGCAGACACACACAAAACACAGAATATGAAAGACTGTGTTAACCACAGTGCAGCACCATTGGAGCAATGGATGGGTTAAGTGCCTCAATGAGGTAATGATGGTAGACCGATGAAGAGCAGTGATGATGATGGCTTGGTATGAATGAATAAAACATGCTTTCATCACTGGGGGGCATTCTCTTGGTTTGCCCGAAATATGTTGTACTTACCTGTATCAGGTCTCTTGGGCACTACAGAGGCAGAAATAGAAAGTGTAATGGATATACACTTCACCCAACATTTCACACATAGTTTAGGCCGTGTTCATGCGACAACAATGTCAAACAATGGTGAACTGCCAAAGGGGAGTTATTATTATTTTTTTGATGAAAGGCTATCCTATATTATACTTTTGATAATTCTCTACCAGACATGTGACCAAGTCTCTCTTGCTCAAGTCACAAGTAAGTTTCAAGTCATTTGGTCCAAGTCTCAGGGAAGTCCCAAGTCATTTTTCCTTGGGCAAGTCAGGTCACAGGTTATGTAAGGTGCAGTTGAGTCCTTACTTAAGGTAAATGGACTGCAATGAATATATTGTACAGTAGCGCTCTTTCTAGTCCAGGGGACACAAAGGTGACATTGGTGATGGAGGCCAAAAGCTTCTCCGCGACGGGCATATTGACCTCCGTTTTGCAGTGCATGCACAGAAAAAATCCCTCTTCAATCCCCTTCAATTGAGTAGGGAAGAATATACGTATGATTATTTTTTGGCCTCAACAACCTTGGGATGATTGGCAGGGAAATGGAGAATGAACAAAATGCAGACGCACACAAAAACACAAAATATGAAAGACTGTGTTAGCCACAGTGCAGCACCACTGGAGCAGTGGATGGGTTAAGTGCCTCAATGAGGAAATGATGGTAGACCGATGAAAAGCAATGATGGTGATGGCTTGGTATGAACAAATAAAACATGCTTTCGTCACTGGGGGTCGGGGGCATTCTCTTGGTTTGCCCAAAATATATTGTACTTACCTGTATCAGGTCTCTTGGGCACTACAAAGGCAGAAATAGAAAGTGTAATGGATACACACTTCAGCCGAAATTTCACACATAGTTCAAGCCGTGTTCATGCTCCAACAATGTGAAACAATGGGGAACTGCCAAAGGGGAGTTATTATTTTGTTATGGTGAAAGACTACACTATACTATACTTTTGATCATTCGTTACCAGACATGTGGCCAAGTGTCTCTTATTCAAGTCTCAAGCAAGTTCCAAGTCACTTTTCCTTGGGCAAGTGAAGTCTCGTCTTATGACAAGTAAAGTCAAGTTGAGTCCTTACTTAAGGTAAATGGACTGCATTGAATATACTGTTCAGTAGCGCCCTTTCTAGTCCAGGGGACACAAAGGCGACATTGGTGATGGTGGAGGCCAAAAGCATCTCCGCGACGGGCATATTGACCTCCGTCTTGCAGTGCATGCACAGATAAAATCCCTCTTCAATCCCCTTTAGTTGTCTGAGAAAGAATATATGATTCCATTTGGCATCAACAACCTTGGGATGATTGGCAGGGAAATGGAGAATGAACAAAATGGATGACAGGCACGCAGATGCACACAAAAACACACAATATGAAAGACTGTGTTAGCCACAGTGTAGCACCACTGGAGCAGTGGATGGGTTAAGTGCCTCAATGGCGTAATGATGGTAGACCGATGAAAAGCAGTGATGGTGATGGCTTGGTATGAACGAATAAAACATGCTTTCATCCTGGGGGGGTGGGGGGGTTCTCTGGGTGTGCCCGAAATATATTGTACTTACCTGTACCAGGTCTCTTGGGCACTACAGAGGCAGAAATAGAAAAGTGAAATGGATATACACTTCACCCAACATTTCACACATAGTTTAGGCCGAGTTCATGCTACAACAATGTCAAACAATGGGGAACTGCCAAAGAGGAGTTTTTATTTTTTTATAATGAAAGACGATAGTATACTATACTTTCGATCATTCTCTACCAGACATGTGACCAAGTCTCTCTTATTCAAGTCATAGGTCAGTCTCAAGTCATTTGGTCCTAGGACCAAATGACTTGGTTTAAGTCTCAAGCAAGTTCCAAGTCATTTTTCCTTGGGCAAGTCAAGGCTCAGGTTATGGCAAGTAAAGTAAATTAGAGTCCTTACTTAAGGTAAATGGACTGCATTGAATACACTGTACAGTAGCGCCCTTTCTAGTCCAGGGGACACAAAGGCGACAGTGGTGATGGTGGAGGCCAAAGGCATCTCCGCGACGGGCATATTGACCTCCGTCTTGCAGTGCATGCACGGATAAAATCCCTCTTCAATCCCTTTTAGTTGTCTGAGGAAGAATATATGATTCTTTTTTGGCATCAACAACTTTGGGATGATTGGCAGGGACAAGGTAGAATGAACAAAATGGATGACAGGCACACGGACGCACACAAAAACACAGAATATGAAAGACTGTGTTAACCACAGTGCAGCACCACTGGAGCAGTGGATGGGTTAAGTGCCTCAATGGGGTAATGATGGTAGACCGATAAAAGCAGTGATGGTGATGGCTTGGTGTGAATTAATGAAACATGCTTTCATTATGGGGTGGGGGCATTCTGTTGGTTTTCCTGAAATTAATGTACTTACCTGTATCAGGTTTCTTGGGCACTACAGAGGCAGAAATAGAAAGTATGATGGATACACGTTACATCCAACATTTCACACATAGTTTAGGCCATGTTCATGCTACAACAATGTCAAACAATAGGGAACTGCCAAAGGGGAGTTATTATTTTGTTATGGTGAAAGACTACACTATACTATACTTTTGATCATTCTTTACAAGACATGTGACCAAGTCTCTGTTATTCAAGTCTCAAGAAAGTCCCAAGTCCTTTTTCCTTGGGCAAGTCAAGTCACAGGTTATGGCAAATAAAGTCAATTTGAGTCCTTACTTAAGGTAAATGGACTGCATTGAATACACTGTACAGTAGCGCCCTTTCTAGTCCAGGGGACACAAAGGCGACATTGGTGCTGGTGGAGGCCAAAGGCATCTCCGTGACGGGCATATTGACCTCCGTCTTGCAGTGGATGCACGGATAAAATCCCTCTTCAATCCCTTTTAGTTGTCAGAGGAAGAATATATGATTCTTTTTTGGCATCAACAACTTTGGGATGATTGGCAGGGACAAGGTAGAATGAACAAAATGGATGACAGGCATGCGGACGCACACAAAAACACAGAATATGAAAGACTGTGTTAGCCACAGTGCAGCACCATTGGAGCAGTGGATGGGTTAAGTGCCTCAATGGGGTAATGATGGTAGACCGATGAAAAGAAGTGATGGTGATGGCTTGGTATGAATGAATGAAACATGCTTTCATTACGGGGTGGGGGGATTCTGTTGGTTTGCCTGAAATTAATGTACTTACCTGTATCAGGTTTCTTGGGCACTACAGAGGCAGAAATAGAAAGTATAATGGATACACATTACATCCAACATTTTACACATAGTTTAGGCCATGTTCATGCTAAAACAATGTCAAACAATAGGGAACTGCCAAAGGGGAGTTATTATTTTGTTATGGTGAAAGACTACACTATACTATACTTTTGATCATTCTTTACCAGACATGTGACCAAGTCTCTTTTATTCAAGTCTCAAGCAAGTCCCAAGTCATTTTTCCTTGGGCAAGTCAAGTCACAGGTTATGGCAAGTAAAGTCAATTTCAGTCCTTACTTAAGGTTAAATGGACTGCATTGAATACACTGTACAGTAGCGCCCTTTCTAGTCCAGGGGACACAAAGGCGACATTGGTGATGGTGGAGGCCAAAGGCATCTCCACGGTATATTGACCTCCGTCTTGCAGTGCATGCACAGATAACATCCCTTTTCAATCCCCTTTAGTTGTCTGAGGAAGAATATATGATTCCATTTGGCATCAACAACCTTGGGATGATTGGCAGGGAAATGGAGAATGAACAAAATGGATGACAGGCACGCAGACGCACACAAAAACACACAATATGAAAGACTGTGTTAGCCACAGTGCAGCACCACTGGAGCAGTGGATGGGTTAAGTGAGTCAATGACGTAATGATGGTAGACCGATGAAAAGCTGAGTGATGGTGATGGCTTGGTATGAACAAATAAAACATGCTCATCCTGCGAGGGGTGGGGGAGAGGGGGGTTCTCTTGGTTTGCTCGAAATATATTGTACTTACCTGTACCGGGTCTCTTGGGCACTACAGAGGCAGAAATAGAAAGTGTAATGGATACACACTTCACCCAACATTTCATACATAGTTTATCCCATGTTCATGCGACAACAATGTCAAACAACGGGGAACTGCCAAAGGGGAGGTTTTTTTTTTATGGTGAAAGACTACACTATACTTTACTTTTGATCATCCTTTACCGGACAAGTGACCAAGTCTCTCTTATTCAAGTCACAAGTAAGTCTTAATCCATTTGATCCAAGTCTCAAGCAAGTCCCAAGTCACTTTTCCTTGGGCAAGTGAAGTCTCAGGTTATGGCAAGTAAAGTCAATTTGAGTCCTTACTTAAGGTAAATGGACTGCATTGAATACACTGTTCAGTAGCGCCCTTTATAGTCCAGGGGACACAAAGGCGACATTGGTGATGGTGGAGGCCAAAGGCATCTCCACGGTATATTGACCTCCGTCTTGCAGTGCATGCACAGATAACATCCCTTTTCAATCCCCTTTAGTTGTCTGAGGAAGAATATATGATTCCATTTGGCATCAACAACCTTGGGATGATTGGCAGGGAAATGGAGAATGAACAAAATGGATGACAGGCACGCAGACGCACACAAAAACACACAATATGAAAGACTGTGTTAGCCACAGTGCAGCATCATTGGAGCAGTGGATGGGTTAAGTGCCTCAATGAGGTAATGATAGTAGACCGATGAAAAGCAGTGATGATGATGGCTTGGTATGAATGAATGAAACATGCTTTCAGCATGAGGGGGGGGGGCATTGTCCTGGTTTGCCCCAAATATATTGTACTTACCTGTATCAGGTCTCTTGGACACTACAAAGGCGAAAATAGAAACTGTAATGGATACACACTTCACCCAAAATTCACAAATAGTTTAGGCCGTGTTCATGCTACAACAATGTCAAACAATGGAAAACTGCCAAAGGGAAGTTTTTATTTTTTATGGTAAAATACTATACTATACTATACTTTTGATCATTCTGTACCAGACATGTGACAAAGTTCCTCTTATCCAAGTCTCAAGCAAGGCCCAAGTCATTTTTCCTTGGGCATGTCAAGTCACAGGTTATGTCAAGTCAAATAGAGTTTGACTTTTTTAAGGCCAGTCAAGTCATTTTTTTTCCTCAGGACACTGCAGTCTAACCTGCAGTATCCGGTCTTTATAAAAAGAAAAGACAATGTATAACCATATTGACCCGAATATAAGACAGCCCTGATTATAAGATGACCCCAGTTTTTTAAAGACTAATTTTTGGAAAAATACTTTTTGAAGACCAAATCTTGTTTATATTAAAAAAAAAGATTTTATTTGGAAAATAAAGATAACGCAGCATGCAGTCATACGGACTGTGCAAAGATTTATGCCAAATTTCACAGTTTGCTTTAAGAATGCTGATGGAAAAGTACAGGGAAGGCCAGAGGGAGTTGCACTGCATCTTTGTGGATTTAGAGAAAGCATATGATAGGGTGTTGAGAGAGGAAGTGTGGTATTGCATGAGGAAGTCGGGGCCTTTCTTGTTTGCAATGGTGATGGACAGGTTAACAGATGAAATCAGGCAGGAGTCTCCGTTGACTATGATGTTCGCGGATGACATTGTGATCTGTAGCGAGAGTAGGGAGCAGGTTGAGGAGAGCCTGGAGAAGTGGAGGCAGCATTAGAGAGAAGAGGAGTGCAAGTCAGCAGGAGTAAGACAGAATACATGTGCCTGAACGGGAGGGAGGGCGGCGAAAAGCTGAGAATGCAAAGGAGTGGAGGTGGAGAAGGCGGATGAGTTCAAGTACTTGGGGTCGACCAAAGCAGCGGAGAGTGCGGGAGAGAGGTGAAGAAGAGAGTACAGGCAGGGTGGAGTGGGTGGAGAAGAGTGTACGGAGTGATCTGTGACAGAAGGGTTCCAGCAAGAGTGAAGGGGAAGGTCTACAGGACGGTAGTGAGACCAGCTACGTATGTTGTACGGTTTAGAGGCGGTGGCACTGACAAAAAGGCAGGTGGCTGAAGTGGAGGTGGCAGAGTTGAGGATGTTGAGATTTTCATTGGGATGACAAGGATGGACAGGATGAAGAATGAGTACGTTAGAGGGACAGCTCAGGTTGGACAGTTTGGTGGAAAAGTGAGAGAGGCCAGATTGAGATGGTTTGGACACGTGTGCAGGAGAGATGAGAGTTACATTGGGAGAAGGATGCTGAGGATGGAGCTGCCAGGCAAGAGGAAAAGAGGAAGGCCAAAGAGAAGGTTGATGGATGTGGTGAGGGAGGACATGCAGGCGGTTGGTGTAAGGGAGGAAGATGCGCAGAACATAAGGCATTGGAGGCAGATGATCCGCTGTGGAGACCCCTAACGGGAGCAGCCGGAAGAAGGAGAAGAAGAAGTACATGTCTAATAATGATATTATTGGCCAATCAATCTCACCTGTTGAAAAAGTATAACAATGAATTTAATTTGTATTATTATTATTGATATTGAGTGAAATAAGTGTAATAAAAAAAAATTAAGAATTTAAAAGCTTAAATAAAAGCTTATTTATTTCTCAATTTCTTCTCAATCAAAAAATATAAATAATATTTATAGCGCACAGCAGTGGACCAGCTCCACAGTGGACCAGCTCAAATAAAAACAGTCAGAACCAGTCAGCCCGCCTCCCGACTGGTTCTTGGTCCCCCCTGTGCCACCTTATTTTAAATATCCTAGAATCACCCCTCATCATGACAATGGCATTCCCAGTGTGTGCTGGCATACAGGGTATCGTTACACTGACATTTGTAATCTGTGAACATTGAGAATGGTGAACATTATAATATTTTATATTTGATCTAATATTCAAACGGAAAACATAAAATGAGCACAAAAGTCATTTGAGTCATCATGTCTCGAGTCAAGTCAAGTCACGAGTCTTTAACTTCCACTTATATTCTGTGAAGTCAAGTTGAGAACCATTAAAACAGTGACTCG
The DNA here is from genome assembly GCF_960531495.2 of Zeus faber. NCBI lineage: Eukaryota > Metazoa > Chordata > Actinopteri > Zeiformes > Zeidae > Zeus > Zeus faber. Next base: position 19,698,530 of record NC_137198.1, read on the forward strand.
AGTCCAACTCACAATGACTCGAGTGCACATCTCTGTTCTCTACTGATTGAAAAAAAAAAAAAGCCGGAACTGGCTTTCCACTGCAAAAATGACAACCGACAACTAACTAGGTGTCTTACATGTCCTCTCAGTGCCCAGCAGGTCCTCGCTCTCGGATTCGTCTGGGTAGATGGCTGTGACGGACACGTCGTAGGGCGTGTCTGGCTCCAAGCCCTCCAGAGGGTAGGTCAGCTCATCGTTGTTCAGGATGGCCTGAGTGAAAAGATTACAAACAAAGGTTTCCTAACAACTCCATACAACAAACAGCAGCAGAATACCCATGGAGTGGATTGTGGAGCTCTGATTATGGCTGATGTTTGTTCCAATGGGCTGTTCTGTTCTGTTATTCGAATGTTCTGACATAAGGTCAAGGCTCAGCCAAAGCCCTTCATACTCTTAAACAACCACCATGCATGATTTAACTGCAAAGTAAAAACTTCTCGGCCGGCCGGTGTTCTCTTACGAATTGGAATGTGCCCTCTATCTTCTTGGCCCAGCCAATGCGGTAGAGGGCCACGTCGGGGGCACCATGCTCCCAGTGGGCCCTGAAGCTGGTCTGGGTCACCTCGGAGAAGCGCAGGTTCTTGGGTGCAGGAACCACATCTTGGCAGAAGACGGAAAGAGATCACAATGGCAAACCATATCTCTACTTTTATAGAACCAGGTTTTGGAGTACAAGAGGGCGTAGCTAAGCTGCGGTTAGCTATGCCCCCTCCACAACCCAGGGTACCACAACCTGGTACCCTGAGGCAGTGCCATTGTGCAGTATTACGGCCAAAAGTGTGGCGCAGGCACTGTTTCAGGTCATCTCCTGGGTCGGGGTTCGGAAAGAAACCCTGACTGACCGGGGTACATCACGTACACCTCGAGAACTTTATTCCCGAGGTGTACGTGATGTACCCCGGTCAATTGGGGGTCCGCTCAATTCGGACCAGCTTATACCATCCCTAGACCGACGGTCTGGTAGCGCGGTTTCATGAAACACTTAAGAATATGGTTCATAAGTTTGTGCATGACGACAGCAGTAATTTGGATAAGTGGTTGGACTGGTGCTACCCCAGATAGATAAATCCGGGGTGGTCGCGAACAGTCCAAGGCCCAAGACAAAGAAAGAGGTAAAGCAGTTCTTGGGACGGGCCGGCTACTACAGGATGCAGGAGGTTGGTACCCGATTTTTTCGGGCGGACCAGCCCTATGTCTGATCTAAGATCCGGTTCAAGATCCAGCGTAAGATCTGGTACAGTGGACAGAGCAGTACCAGCAGGCGTTTCAGAAGGTAAAATCAACTCTCTGTCTGTCTGTCAGAAGCCATTGCTGTTTACACCAAATTTTTCTCTCTCTTTATGCCTGCAGGGTTACGTGTCGGACAGCGGGCTGGGGGCAGTGTTGTCCCAGCAGGTGGTAGGGGGCCAACCGGCCGGTGCTGCGCATCAGCCAGAAGCTCTCCGAGTGGGAAACGAGATAGAGCACCGCGGAGAAGGAGTGTCTGGACATCAAGTGGGCCATCAGCACCCTCCGTTAATACCTCCTGGGGTATGCCATCATAGGACTGCAAATTTAGATGAGGGGATGAGTTTTTGTGTCTTACCAGTAACGGCCTCTCCCAGCATGGGCTCGGCGGGTCCCTCGTCATAGACAGGAGTGACAGCCAGGCTGTACTCGGTCTGTGAGATCAGGTTGTCCAGTTGCCTGGTGGTCACGTCTCCCTCCACTTCCAGCTGTTAACCAATCAAATCCACTTAAATTCAATAACCCAAGATACATTTTTATCTCAAGAATCTGCTTGCGATAATTATTGCTCTGAGGTCTTGGTTTTCCATATTCAAAAACAGAATAATGCGTATCTCATAAGTGCACTTATAAGCTTAACCGGGAGGCAGAACTTTTCCTCCTGTGTTCTGATGGGGGAAAAACACGAAAAGAATATATTACAGTATCAAATATCTGGAGACCGAGTCATGAATTTACCTCTGTTTGTTACATTAAGTTTGATATTGGAACCTCCAAGAGATAATTCATTTTGATTGCCCAGAGGTTTGAACTCTAATTTCTGCGTTCTCCAGATGTTTGTTTTTGCGTTTGTGTCATAAATCAGAACTTGGAACTCTGCAATTCTCAACAATAAAAAAAACTCCATGAAGGACGTTTGTTTTGTGCTGAATCTAAGGAAAATTCACCATGGTTTGTGTTTCACCATTTTAGTCCATGAGGTCAGAGGTTCAGAACTGGGTGAAGTTTTCGGGCAACACATTCTTGAATGCACGTCACCTGTCGGCTCCCGTGTGTGTGTGTGTGTGTGTGTGTGTGTTGTTTTGAACTCCTCCCACAGAGGAGTCATTCTGTACATCCAACTGATTTATGACAGTAAGTGCAGTTACTTAATATGTTGCCCTCATCAGCCTGGTATCATACAGTCAGGTGTTGTAAAATATCCATCCTCCTGTGTCAACCGTCAATCGGTAATCCCTTGTCTCTCGACTTTCTGAGATTTGATTTAATATAAATATATTTATTTTTGTATATATTTTTTCCAATTATTATTATATTATAATTATATTTTTAATTGTACATATTTTGCTTTATTTTTAATTGTTTGTAATTGGGTTCATTGTATATTGCCAATATTCTTTTTATTTTTCAGTTATTATTTTAGGGTTATTGTAAATCAGCAAATTTTTTTGTCTTCCTTATTTTTAAGTTGTTTTTCCTTGATTATTGTTAGGCTTATCTTCATTGTTTAATGTTCTTTTTTTTTTTTTTAATATTGCCAATATTTCTATTCTCAAAATAATTCTTAGGTTTATTGCATATTGCAATATCTATCCATCTTTATCTTTTGACAGTGGCGTGATACGGTGATTCCTCTGAAATTGATGGATACTTTGATGGTACAATTTGTGGGGGGCGTAGAATCCAAACCTCACCTCTTTAGCATCTCCATCCATGGGCTTGTAGGTAATGAGGTACTTGCGAACCGGGCCAGGGGCAGCATCCCATATGAGCCTCATGGTGCTGTGAGTGACATCCTGCACTATCAGTTTGCCGGCAGGGGGACGAGGACCTGGAGGAGAGACAGACAGGGCGAAGGGTGGATTTGGGAATCAGAACATTTGGTAGGTCCAGTTAAGCAAGAAAGACATGACGATGAAGTGGAAATACAGTGGATGGATAAACGATAAAAGGCAATGGGTTTCAAGCAATGATGGACAAGATTGATTGCCTATGACGGGCATTTTAACCTCTGTCTTGCAGGGCATGCAGGGATAAAAAAAATCCTTCTTCAATCCCCTTTAGTTGTCTGACGAAGAACATATGATTCTTTTTGGCATCAACAACCTTGGGATGATTGGCAGGGACGATAGGGAATGAACAAAATGGATGACAGGCACGCAGACGCACACAAACACGCATCATATGAAAGACTGTGTACAGCCACAGTGCAGCATCGTTGGAGCAATGGATGAGTCAAGTGCCTTGTTTAATGATGACCCAATGATGGTAGACCGATGAAGAGCAGTGATGAGGATGATGATGACAATGATGATGATGATTATCATGATGATGGCTTGGTATGAAATAATGAAACATGCTTTTATCACTGGGGGGCGGGGCGGCAGCATTCTCCTGGTTTGCCCTAAAAACACTTACCTGAACCACCTCTCTCGGGCACTATAGAGGCAGAAATAGAGAGTGTAATGGATACACACTTCACTCAACATTTCACACAGAGTTTAGACTGTCTCCATGGTCATGACAATCATGAGTCATGTAATTAAGATAATGTAGAAATATAGCGGGTATAGCGGCTGAAAATACAAACCCTACATCTAAAATTAAATAGCTATTGTGGCCTATTATTGTTGCGACAATTCTTCAGGCTGTCACATAAAAAAGTAGTAGTTGATTGTTCATGGCTGTTTAGTAAAGGATAAAGTGAAGCCAGCCGGTCATGATCACAAATGAATCCCCTTGTCTTGTATCACTCCGCTTCTTGGCTTCCGCTAAGACTCAGGTGCGTATCCACAAAGCGATTGCACAGCTTTTGCGGCCGCTAAACCAGCGCAAATAACGGAAAAAGCGAGCGTCTAATTCACATAGCACCTGCAAATGGGGGAATGCGCCGCTGACTGCGCTGCCACACAAATATTTGCACTATTTAAATTAGGTTTTGTACAATATTGTAGTGTACCCTTTCTATGCAAATGAGCCTCTTTGCAAAAAGCGTCCAATTCACAAAAACCAACGCTGATAGTCACACGCAGTTAGAGTGACGCTATATATATATAATATTTATCTATATATATATATCAATTATATAGATCTAGTATATATATATATATCGATTACAGATAGATATATTTATAGATATATATAAATTATAGAATAAATTATAGATTTATTCATACTATTTAAATGTTTTATAGTCACTGCACATAAACCTAAAGTTACTCATTTCCATTGTTGTCAAACCCCCCCGTCAGGATTTGGCACAGCACTGGCGCAGCCCCTTTCAAGAATTTCCTACAATTTTACATTTTCATTGAACACTTTAAATCAAAATAACTACTGTCCGACAATTCTTTTTATGCTTTATATATATTTAAGACTGATAATCCGTTAACGGACAAGTGTAGAGCAGTGGCGTAAATGCGCAATGACTCTCCAATGGAGCCCCCCCACCCCCACCCCGTCCGCGACGTAGGGATTATTTACTTTGCCACATGGAAAACTGCCATCAGACGCAAAACAAGTGCAAATTATACTCAGCTGCAAAAAATCATGGCCGTGTTTGCGCTGGCATATCATTACCGCATTATCTTTTGTGAATAGGGCGCTAAAAGGGCGCAGATAGCGGGCGCAATTGATGCGCAATTCAGGGTGTTATTAGTGGCCGGAATTCATTCGTTTGTGAATTCGCCCCTTAGTGTGAATTTAGATATATCCACATTCATCCCTTCAAGTCTTCCAGTGTAGTTTCTGTTCAGCATCGCCGCTAGCTAGGGTGAGCATTTGCATGTAGTCGGCATGAAACGAGGGACGTGAATCCAGGCAGAGAACTGGTGTCCTGTGACGGTCATTATTAACGGACAGCGGTCATTATTCAGAAACAATTGACCGCTGATGGCAGCTATTCAATCCCATTCAATCCCACGCTCAGTACCTAAGGGGGCCAAGCAAAAAATGACTGCGGCATACGTACGTGTGACTCCTTGGTCGCTGAGGGGCTCGCTCGCAGACTGCCCGTGCAGGGCGAAGATGGCGATCGTGTAGGCAGTGTTGGGATACAACCCCACCAGCTGCACCTCGGTCCTAGCTGCTCCCACTCTCATCTGTGGGAAGGATCAGACCGCAGAGCAACACATGGTCAAAGTGCGGGTGGGGTGGGAGTCGGCTGCCGGTGGGTCTGATGAATTGTTTCCACTCAACAACTCAGAAAGAAGCATCTTGGACAATATAATTTTTTTCCAAGCCCTGGGAGTTTTCTGCCGAATTCTGTTTGAACTCCTCTGTGTTTTGACACCTCGTGAAGAAAATGATGATGTTCCCCCAGCAGGTTGAGTTCATGGGTTTTTACCCGGCCCTTTGTGTGGAGCAATGATTGGCTGTATTTTTCCCCTGTGCAAACCCATCAGGCAATGGCGAACATTGGTGGCTTTGTACAATGTTGTTAAAAGTGGACGACATCTGTACTTTGTCAGGGAGCGCTGACAGGAGTTTGGAGTAAGTGGTCACTGGCAGAGTGGAAGTACATGTGTGTGTGTGCTAAGTACGTCTTGAGGACATATATATGTGGTGCATGTGGTTGCCTGTGTGTCCATGCAGAATGATTATCTGCCTTGCTAAACTCTACCACTGCTTGACCAAAATGGCCAAAATGAATGCTGGGCTACGTCGGCCAATCAAGTAAGCCAAGCTTAATATTTTGGGTGGAGTGAGAACACAATGGAGTATTTACAGTAAGTGGCTTCATGAGAACTTCAGTTTGGATCCAAACTTGGACCGCAAAAGATGACATCAATTGAGTTCACAAAAAGGTTTGTCAAGTCCATGTGATAGGTCACGGACATGTGTGCGGGCCTGTCCCCCAGTGGGTGGCCGCTGGTCCTACCTCCTGCTCGGTGGCTGGCTGGGTCGCGTTGATGGTGCTGTAGAGAAGCATGTAACCTGTGGCGCGGTCAGCTTCCTCCCATCTCACCCGCATGGTGGTGACCTGCTCGTCGAAGACGGTCATCTTCTTCACCGCGCTCAGGGGCACTTGGGAAGGCAAGGCAGGTCGTGGTAAAGTGAAATAAACATCAGTTTGCATTTTAATTTACAGCATCCGAAACATCATCAGATATAAACATTTACTTTGTGCACAGTCAGCCGGCCGGACCGTTTCTGCGTGCCATCGACATGGTGAAAAAACTGACAATAGGAGTTGTTTTATGTGTGCTTTTATGGAGGTATAATTCGGACCATGACAGCAGTGCTATCCAAGCGGGTACAAATAAAACAACAACCGAGGAGAAGAACTTACAGGAAACAAAGGGAGGAATGAAAGTGGTGGCCTAAAACCTTGGTGTGATTATGTTGGCCTTCCTTTAAGACGGGCTCTAATTAAATTATGCAAATGCTCTATTCACACAGCTGCATTTTGGTTCCATAAACAAGTCCAAAGCGCGCTGCTCTGAACATTTGATTAACCGTAATCACACAAGAATCAAAGAGATTGAAGGAAGATGATTTTTTTTGTTATGCAACTGACTCAAAGTCAACTCCTACAGATGGCTGCTGACACAAAGGGAATATTTGTCCGCACAGCAAAATTATCCAATTAAGGTCTTGTGAACAAAGCTGACCTTGTTTGGCAGCAGAAGGCTTTTTTCTGAAACTGTTAATATTTTCCAAAAATTTGTTTTATCACCTTTTTACAATTTTATCTACAATAATATCTTGCAACTTCAGTTCACACAAAACTAGTGTTGCATTGCCAAGGTCAATCGTTTGATTGAGGATAACAACTCGTCTTTAGTGCAACTTTTAACGTTCATTTGATCAGGTGGTGAAGCTGCTGTATGAGAACACCAGAACCGTAGCTCGGGAGGTAGAGCTGGTCGTCTAGTAATCTAAAGGTTGCTGGTTGGATCCCAGGCTCCTCCTGCTAGCATGCTGTAGTGTCCTTGAGCAAGACACTTAACCCCTAATTGCTCCTGATGGCTGCGTCCGTCGGTGTTTGAATAATTGTAAGTCGCTTTGGATAAAAGCGTCTGCTAAATGCAATGTAATGTAATGAATCACGCCTGCTCTTCAAACTGTATCATACCTGTCCAAGTTGGACGGAGACAGGCGCAGAAGGGAAACCCAGACAGAAAAATCGGCGGAGAAAACACTCACATGTGGTCTCGGCTCCTTTGAGGGGCTCGCTGCTCTCCTCTCCGACTACAGAGTAGACGTTGACCTTGTACTCTGTCAGAGGGTCGAGACCCTGCAGAACCACCGTGGTCTGCGTGCCGTCCACAAACACCTGTTGAAGAAAGCAGAGTTGGAGGATTGAGTATTTTTGTGTACATATCCTTGACCCATGTGTACATTGTCATATGTTTTATGTTTATCCATTAGTGTGTTTGTAGGAACGTCCAATAAACCACCGCAAACAAACATGGACAGGGTTCTGTTTAACCTGGAATGGTAAACGATATTAGGAAACACAACAAACAAAGGCCCGAGGTGTTTTTTGGTGTTGGCGCAAGTGGCCTCTTTTGAGAGTTCCAATTAAAACTGCAGAGAGCCTCTGACCAAACTTGTCTGGATCCGGACCCCGGACCCCGCCGCCCTCTTCGGTTTCAAATCCCGACAGTACGCAGGAATAAAATCCTCTAGCCGCTATGCTGCTAGCTAACAAGGCAAACTACGGGAGCTGGACATAAAAACAAACAAATCCTACATGTAATTAGATTCAGTCGCTAAAGTTGGATCTGGTCCATACACGCTGGAGTCCGACAGAGCAGGGGAATACATGAGAAGTGACTCATCATTTGGTCTCTAATCCTCCTTAAACCAAAAGACGTGTGCCTTGCCCTCAGTCAGATCATACTTTAATGAGAAACCCACACACAGAGGACTGAAACAGACCTGCATGACCAGTCGGAGGGCTTAAGTGGAGTTTCCCCCTAAACGTCTGTCACAGTGCGCCAGGAAATAGTGTCGAGCAAAAGGATGTTTGTGAACGAGGCCTCGCGGCAGCTTCGTGGTTTCCCTGCCCTATGTTAGGAAGTATCAGCCTACCTGCTGTGGCCGTCCGGAAGCGGTCATGTACTCCACTCGGTACTTCTCCACGGGGGCGGAGGGTGCGGTCCAGGTGGCTCTGAAGGAATAGTGGGTCACGTCGGATGTCACCAGGTCCGTGGGCGCCTCCGCAGCATCTCCTTTTCAGGTGGGAGATAGATTGATAGATATAGTGGGACCAGCAAGTTTAACTTGAAGATAAATGTGGACGATTGGTCTCTAACTCAAGTATGTCAGGTACTAAAAGCCCCACAGCTAACACAATCTGATGAACTCATTTTACAGCGGGAAATTTCCATTTAATCCTATTCGCTGAGTTATCTTATCACAGAACCATCTGCTGAGGAATCACTTGAGGACTCCCCTTTCCACTCAGAACTAGACTGCAAAGCCACAAGAAACATCCTCTTTAAACCACGGTATCTGATAACCACTTCCTAATTTGATTAAGAAGCTCCCATTCCAGTGGCACATCAAGAGTATTAACTGGTGAAGCGAGACGAGGAACTGAGGTAATTTCAAGGGGGTTAGCTCATTCCAAGCATCTAGTATTCCAAGCGGAGAGCCTAAGAGACCCTGAACACGTTTACACTGTATATCAGTCTAGGATCAGTACTTTTAAGTTATCAGACTTGCATTACACAGTAATTACACAGATTGGCCAAGAGGTCAAGTAAGTGTAATGGCCTGATAATGTCGGCTAAAAACTAAGCTATATTGGTCATAAATAAGTATCTGCATTAGTTTATAATTTGCGGACCAAACATCTAACATTATTATTGAGATTTTTCTTTGTTATGGAAATTTATTTCTGTACAACCAGATATGAATATATCCTGTTTGTGTACCTGGTCCCTTGACACTATTACAGAGGTTGTCTGTAAGTGTATCCACAATGTCCAAAAGGAAGGAGAAGTCCGCCACGTTGTACATGTGAATTTCTTCCGGATCACTGGCAATGGACCTCAGCTCATTCTCGTCAGCGTTCTTCACACCTGAAAGACAGAAGGGGAGAACGGATTAGCTAGCGCCAGTATACAAAATGTGGAAATGTCTCAAAGGATGTAACGGACTTACCGATGGCGTACAGCTCGATGTTTTCTAGCCGAAGGTTCTCAGAATTTTGGATGATATCATCCTGGGACTTGCCATCAGTGATCAGCACGCCAATCTTACGAGCGTTGGGTCGCATCCCGACATTCTCTTTGAAGTTGTTCTGGAGAATGTAGTTCAGGGCAAGGCCTGCAACATGGAGACAGCAGCTCATTGATCTCTCTGCAGATGGTTTGATTGTTTGGTCTTGTTGGCCTTTCCAGCAAATAGCTATACAAGGTATAAGATGATACCTGTCATGGTGTTGCCACCCTTGTAGGGCAGGTTGGCGACAGCCTCCAACAGAGAATCCCTGTTTCTATGGGCGTTGAGGTGCCATTCGGTCTTGGGGTCTCCGCTGTACTGGGCCAGACCTAGAGTCAACAGGCCCAAGCAACGTCAGTCAAACATTCGGCATCAACCCCACTGGTGCTCCCAAGGATTAAGACAAACGACTATGTTGGGTTTGACGTTGTCCATTTCTGGAGAAACTTACCGATCTGGACTCTCTCCGGGCCAATGTCAAAAACTCCCACCATTCGGGCGATGAAGGCGCGGATGGTCTTGAAGTTGAGACGCCCGATACTCCAGGAACCGTCCACCAGCAGCACAATGTCAGCCTGGGCCTTGGTCTTACACATCACATCTGAGAGGTCGGTGGGCAGAGGGGTTGGGATCTGACATGATCACAGGCTCCAAACATAGGAAAGTCACGCAACATCGAAATACAAACCAAAACAAAATAGTGTAAGTGAAAGGTGGTAAACAAGATGTGAGAAAGGGGAAGGAAAGGCACAGAAAACCACTATGAACTTGACTACCTGATGCCATCAAACATTTTTTTCCAAAACTGCTCAAGCAACCACATTTTCACACAACAACATTGTATCTAATCCATATTTCACAGATCTAAAAGAACACATTTATTTTCCATATTTCATAGGTATCATCTTCTTGTCTTCGGATGTTCAAAGGCCATTTTTTCCCCCCTCTCTCATCGCTCCAGCGAATGATATTTTTAAATGCAGGCTGTTCCAGGCACCTGCATGGTGAAAAGCACGGCTCCCCATCCACAGAACCTAAAAGAAGGCTGCAGATTCACTGAGGGGGAAAAAGGCAAGACGTTGTACGATATGTCATTGTGCGCCATGGAAAACACAATGTCATGATGATTAATTTACAGACCCCACCCATTCATTAGAACCAGATGTCTACTTTAAATTGATGGATGCAGAGACATACAAACAGACAGACAGACAGACAGGCAGACAGACAGACAGACAGACACAGACACTGAAATGTGTACACTTGGAGATCTGATTCTAGTAACATAGTGAGTATATGATCTATACAGGACTGGATGAGATGAAGATGCATGCAACTTCATAATTCTTTGCCACAAAGTGCCACAAAAAACACTTCATACTTTGGTAATTATAGCGATATATTTACCTGGCTCTCCTCGGTTAAAAAAAAACTGGCAATACTTAAAGGAAAAACTGTTATATAGGATACTTAAAACAGATTTTTTTTTTCCAAAAACATGCAGTGGGTATTGAAGTTAGTTTTGAGCTTTTGCACGCATACAATTTTCCTTTTCAAGGAAAGGTTTCACGGTGATTCTCGGGGAACTGGCAGAGGGAAACACAAAACTGTCAGGTCCTGGAGATTCTTTCAACTGCTTCTGCTTTATCTAACAGCCGGGGCCCTTTCCTCGCTGTGTGGATCTGCTCCTTATTAGGAGGAGGATCGCAGCTGAGTGGTCAGACTGACCTTTCTGGAACTCTCCATTAAACACATACGTTTTTCCCCCTCCTCACGCATGCTGCCTGCCGCGCTCGCACTCGCAAGGCCGTAAAACATTTCATCATTAAGGACAAATTCTATTTCTCCGGGCTGTTTCGGCCCTGGCCAGGGGCCTGGACCTGGTGTAAAAATATATATAAAAAAAAAGCCACAGTGCCAAAAGTGTCACAACGTGGAAGGCAAGAAATGGGCAGACAGATGGATTTGCCATGACATCTGCCTTTTCGTGAGACTTCTCGAGAGCATTTAGGAAAGGCATTTAGGGCAAGTCATCATCTTTTATGGGCCGTGGAATTGTATCCGACTTTCTGAAAGTCATCCAAGTCTCAAAGTCGTTCAGAGTAGGTGACATCTAAGCAGTTATTTACTTCGTTGTTACTTGAAACAGCTTCTCCAAACAGGTTCAGGCTTCTGGTTTGCCTTCGACTTATACATGATGTATATATCTATGTTTAGTGTCTCTGATCACACGATTAAGTATGGATTAAAAAGAGGCATTACCTGTTGCCTCAAAGGGAGGAGGCTCAGGGGCGTCGGAGAGAGTGGTTTTTTCCTCACCAGCCAGCGGCATACTCTCTCCTCCATCAAACATCCCAAACACACTTACTGTGTACTTGGTTCCGGCTCTGTGTGACAGAACAAATGCCTTTATTTCCTATCTATCTATTATTTTCTTCTGTAGTACACTTCAATATGACATTTTTGCATTTCAATTCCTAAGGAAATATCACCATGCCGAACAATATATCACAGACGGAAGAAAGGAAAGGACAAACGCTAAATAGTTCAAAGATTTGGCCCACGGAGGACACACCTTAATTCCTCCAGCACCACGGTGTTGTCATAGGGGCCCACCAGAAGCTCCCCGAGGTCGATGTCATCACCTAAGGGGTTGAATTTAACTCTGTAGCCCTTCACGTCCCCGGGAGCCGGGTCCCAGCTCACACGGAAGCTCGTCTTGCTGGGCTCGGAGGTCTGGAGGTTCCTGGGTCCTTTGTAAGGTGACACTAGCAGTGGGAGAGAGATGGACATGAAAGTGAATGAATGGACATGAATGATGGACCAAAGACAATCTACCAATATAATATAATTATATACTGGTAATCCATGTGATCGATTTTTCTCCTTTATGGACATCTAAAATGCATCAAAAAAGCAATTTTCATCAACTGAGACATGAATTAGGCAAATAAAGTCTTTGAGAATTTGAATAACGGTTCCAACGTACGCGTTGTTCCTTCTCCTTGCCTGGCCTTGCCCTCTCCCTGGCGATAGACGGGCAGAACCGTGATATCGTAGGTGGTGAGCGGCGTGAGGCGCCTCAGGACGGTGGTGGTGGTGCCGCCGGCCGCCTTGGCGGCCAGCTGCCTTCCGCCCTCTTGGGGCTTGTATGTCACACGGTAGTTGACGACATTGCCGGGCGCTGGCTGCCACGTCACCCTCATGCTCTTCTCCGTCTCCTCGGACACGACGATCACTCGGCCAGCAGCAGAGACTGGGAGGATCGAAAGGGACAAAGGGATGGATAAATGGGACGGAAGGTATGGACGAATGGGTGGATGGATGGATGATAGATGGACAGATGGATGATGGGTAGTTGGATGGATGGATGGATGATGGATGGACGGATGGATTGATGGACGGATGAATGGATAGGTGGATGGATGATAGATGGAAAGATGGATGGATGGGTAGATGGATGGATGGGAAGATGGATGGATGGATGAAAGGATGATGGGTGGACAGACAGGTGGATGGATGGATGGATGGATGCATGGACGGTTAGAGAGACAGACAGACAGATGGATGGACAGATAAACAGACAGAGAAATGGATGGATGGATGGATGGATGGGTAGATGGATGGATGGGTATGTAGATGGATAGATGGACTACCCTTGCTGGTGTACAATGTAAATTATCAGGCCATAAGCACCAAATTCCCACTCCCTTTCCTATAGACTTACTTCTACTAGACCATTATAAGCGCAATGCAGTCCTGCTGCAGAGTTAAGTAAACGGCAACACGCCTGACTCCCTCAGAGGTTTTCGTCTGTGTTTCTGTTCAGTTTCCAAATGCCCGTGAGGACAAAACCACCCAAATGCAGCTTGATTTCCAAGTATACATGAAACATACCAGATTTTTTCGTGACCTGATCACGTTCAGTCAGTTCAGTTTTTTAGGAGCCAGGCACAGACAACCGTTGTGTTTGAGAAAGCCCAGCAGGGGCCCCTTTTTTTCCATGGCGTTTCCATCGAGTGTTTTACTCTGGACAGGAAAGGCCAAGTGTGAATTGTCATAGTCCTCCCAAGGAGCCGAGGAAAATATTTAGACAGCTCGACTTCAGAGGGAGTCTTTTTGTTTTGTTTTGATGTTTTTATGAACGGAAAGAAGCAGTGCATCCAAAACTTTAGTGTGTTGCTGAGCGAAGGTCGACCTTGCGATGTCTGGTTAGCAGAGGGGAATGACAAAATTAAGGTGGTGGGTGCGAGGAAAGGCCTGAGCACAGGGATTGTGGTTATAAACCATATGTGCCTCCAGTGTTGCCTCAAGGGTGGTTTTTTGGTGTATATTGCACCAATCCCGCTTGCCAGAATCAATAAACATAAATGACGGCTGGACATATTTTTCCATTAGCACATTCCACCTCGCTAACTGGCAGATAAATTAACTCTCGATTGGAGTGAGTTTCTGGCTCCATGTGCTTTTCTCATTTTAGTATAAAAGTAGCTTCTATCCGAGTCCTGCATCTCCCGTGTATAACTATTTGCAGGTGTGCTGGACGTTACATCACCTCCATATGTACACGTAACACGCACATACGCAAGACTTATATCACACTAATTGCAAGAGCATCTCCATGACCTCTGCGGCGAGGGTGAACGCCGATGACGTTCGTACTAAGTTTTGAAAGAATACGCTGTGACTGCTTTTTTCCACATCACACCCAAAATGGGGGCTACCCTTTGCAGCCTTTTAAAAAGCCTCGTTTCATGACTCTGAAACTGCCCCAGATAGGGCCAGTAATGAGATATTCGTGTCCTCTGTCAACATGCCTGGAGCTTAAGGGGCAAATTAAAAATGTTTACGCTTATGATGCCTTCAGGATAATAAAGTCAAGGTTTCAGCCAGCATTCCAGGCCCTTGAGTCAGCCATTTAGGCATCATTGTGGACCTAGTTTGGACATAGAAGGAACGGCTGTCCTATTCCTTCCAGACACCACATGCTGTTTCATTATATTTACTGTAATACTGGAATTGGTATGCTTTTTTTATGCCTGTGTGTTCATCTGTTTTGTCGAACTAATCATGCAGTTTCATTTGCTGGAGGAGTAACCGCACAGGCCTGGAAGTTAGACATCCGGAAACTCATCATTTCGTGTTGACAGTAAGCAGGGAAAACATGAACGGAGGGTATATTTTAAAACAATAAATGTTGAAGGGGAGCAGATTGAAAGGTGCAAGTGGCCGGAGAGCAAAAGCAGAAAGGGTGCGAGAAGACAGAAGTGAAGGAGGGAGGAAGCGCCGCTAAAGTAAAGAGCCTGGTGGAAGCATTTAGGGAGCTAAAGTGACTAACCATCTGTGGTTTCCTCTCCTACCAGCGGCTCCCCCTCCCCGTGGCCGTAGCCGGCGTGGACGGAAACCTGGTAACGCGTCTCCGGGGTGAGACCCTCCAGGACTGTGGCTGTGGTGTCCCCTCGCACCGTCTTCTCCCCAACCTCCTCGGAGTACAGAGACTTCCACCTGAGCCGGTAGTGTCGGACATTGCCCGGTGCAGCTGTCCAGGCCACGGCGAAGCTGGTGTCTGTGACGTCACTGGTCACCAAGTCTTTGGGTGAGCCAAGTTCTGCAGGATAAAGGTTAGAAGGAAGGGCAGTGTAAGAAAAAGATGTACGCTTGAAACAAGGTATCATATGTATGTGTAGGGAGTATGGAAAAAAGAACAAATCACTATGTCAGCTGTGCTGGACTGGGTTTATCGAAATATATCACTTTTCTTCATGTTTTGCTTTGTTCCAGTGGACATCATTTGTGCTGAAATTTTTAATGCAGAGACATGAAAGCTTGAGGAAGTGGGCTAGACACAGAATGAACAAGATGGACAGGCCTAGCGATAAAAGCAACAACAATCATCTGTCTGTCTCCGCTTTAACCCCTGAGGGTGTGTTTGAAGACCATGATTTACTCCCCCCTACGACCAGAGGCTTCTGGAAAACCTCTGCAAAACCGATCACAGATCACACAGCCGCAGCACTTTCATTTTCCATTGAAAGGGGAGAAACGTGATCCGCAAAAGTGCTGTTTTGGTACAATTGCAGATGTTAACATCTCATTCTCTTTTTCTTCCCCCTGGGCTGGTTCTTTCCTGAGGCAATGTATAGGGCCCTCTCCCTCGGCAGCGTGATGACGGTTTGGGATATCCCTGTTGGGATGGTTTCTTTCGCAACTCATCTTGTCTTCAGGACCATTTTGAAGAGATGCATCGAAACACACGCACGCACGCACGCACGCACGCACGCACGCACGCACGCACGCACGCACGCACGCACGCACGCACGCACGCCCACACACACACACACACACACACACACACACACACACACACACACAGACAGACAGACAGACAGACAGACAGACAGACAGACAGACAGACAGACAGACAGACAGACAGGCACGCAAGCACGCACACAGCTTTTGGTATCAAAGCCAAATCAACCTCATAGTCCCTAAATACCAACACCAAATCACAACATGATCAGTGAGGGAATTCAACATTTGGGTGGTGCAAATTCTGAATAAGTGAGTTAGTGAGATGGTCGGTTCACATAACAGACAGCCCATGAGAGCATTGTTTTTTTAGGGACCTCTTAAGGTCAGAGTAAAGGACAGAGTAAACATCAATGCACTCCCTCCAAAGTGCTGGGTTTGCCAAGCAACCAGCACAGAATGATAGATTTTGCCAGCTGTGCAGCTTGTGGCAAGGGGGTTGGGATCAAGGGTAATGACTTCTGCAGACAAGCAGAACTAAGACAAGGTCCCTCACCCAAAAGTAACGTTCACACACATGGAACACATGGGCCACCGGGCGACAATTTTGTGTTGACAGCCACAATGAGGTCACTGATAGTTAGAAGGGAAACTATGCAGTTTTCCATCAAATATCAATCGTTTATACACACAGAGATCATGGCATTCAGATGAACAGCACCATTGCCATGCCTGCTGTGTAACATGCAAAGCCTATTTTAGGTTTATAGACAACAAGTGGTGTTGAAGAGTTTCCTTACTATGTGGACTATGTACTCAATATGGCTGACACGGCATCACCAAAACCCTACAAGAAGAAACCTGCTCTCAAATTAGGGCTTTTGATGCGACCATATCAAACATTTTACGAAAGGCCCCGATGGCTTTTTTCCAAACCCACACTGTATCAGCATGTGTTGACACGGCAGTCACATCCACAGTTCAAGATGTCTGGAGCCTAATTAGAGCATAATTATCCACAGTAATTGACAAACATCAATGTGCCGAAGAATACCAATGTATCGTGAATGCAATCTCTTCAAGAATTTGACAGTAACAACGTAATGTTCTATAAAACTCACTTTTTTTCATGATGCCTTAAAGCTTAATTACTTCAGTACAAGGAGAAATGAAATAAGACAGACACCCAAAGGCAAAAAAGAAGAAAAAATAAAAACACTGAGCTCTGTCTTATTTAATTCAGCCCTTTTCCATAAACCGCTCCAAAAATCACTCTCAGGAAATCAACAGCTCTTTCAAAGTGCCATTTCAGCACTGGCTCTCAAACCTCTACTTCTCTCATTTTATTGCTCTTGGTTCAACAAAATGCACATCTGAGCCTGAGGAGATGAAGAGTTCCCTATCCAGACGCCAGAGGCGTCCTCTCCACCCTTGACCTCAAAGGAACTACAAACCATACAGTGGTAAAGAAAAACAGACTGCCACTGCCAGTCTGAATGAGCCTGGCATTGCCCCTTAAGTCACGGGTCCAAACACATCAGTGCGAGTGGGGAAATAAATCAAACTAAGCGTCTGTGATTTCACCTGGTGCTGCGTTGCCACTTTCACAATCCTTAATGCATTATGGAAATGGAGAGTGCATGTATCTGGACTACAGAAATGCACACAAAACTCAATTGCTATAAAAACATGACATGCTGAATAAAACCATTGAAGTGAATTTCCATAGCTTTTCAATAGCTTGAAACATTCTGAATGAGGATATTCCAACAGCATTCATGACTAAGAACAATTTCCACTTAATCCCACTTCGACCATGTGAGGAAATTCCTCTTTAAATATTAAGCCTAATGTTTAACAACACGACACTAGACAAATTATAGTGTCCTAAAAACATTTCTCTCTGCCTTCCTGCCAGTCTCTGCCTCCCCCCCTTCCCTTAAGGATGATGGGCGGACAGTTCTGGGACGAGCCAGCTCTTGCACCGTGGATTTCAGAAAACTCCCTCCACGTGTTGTCAACTAGCTATTCTCACCATGCCGCTATGTGGGAACATTTTGGGCATATCTCAACAATTAGGCACTCCCATTCCTGGAGGTGCAACGGTTTCCATCAACCTACGCATCTGAGCCGGATGTGATGTAGCGTATCGCATCCAAGGCCTCCATATTGACCACAGTCCAAGCTTAGCTACAAATGATGTGATTGTGTGAGCCATTTTCCCCTGTGAAATATTTGCCTCCATGAGCAATTTCACAGAGGGTCACTCAAAATTGTGGCACTCAAAACAATGAGATCAGTGTTGAGGTGGACTGACGTCACGCTGCCGTGGTCTAATCATGGTAGCTAAACAAAGTGCTTTGTCACGGAGCACAGAGCTGGTCTAGCTTTTCCTGTGAGGGTGTGTTGCCGATGCTTACACAGATCTACCTTACCAACGAAACAAAGCCATTTGTCAAATGAAGAGACAACAACACCAAAAAAATGTGATTAAAATGTAGATTAAGAAAGGCAGCACAAGTCACCCCATGCATGAAAATGCACAGATCATTGAGATCGGCTATAAATGTTATGCCACCAGGGACCGTCGATCCTGCCAACGGTGCAGGGGCAGGGCATTCAGGAACAAGGACTCCACTCTTGCCATTATGATGAATAAAATTGTTTAGTGTGTTGGTGGGCTCAAAGTGCTTTTTCAGAAAGAATTCATTCAGCACCTACTGCCACTGTTCAGATTCAGCTGGGCTTGAAGTAAGGGTTGTGAAACAAGGAAAGAACAACCAGAGCATTGCTTTGATTTCAACATAAGTTGAACAAGACCAAATTCGAAATTACAACATATTATCATTTCTAAATAAACATCCACTCCCACTTAGAAAAAAACCCCAGAAACAAACGAGCTCACAAAAATTGCTTGTCATTGCCACTATTTTTCAATTTGGTCCGTTTCCTTTGAGGGAATGGTTCTGGTCAACCCACCTTGTGACAACAATCTCTAAACTCTAAAGTAAACAATCAATTACTAATCACCACAGGGTCTGGTTTTGGCTTTTACTGAATGACTAAAATCAAACAGTGTCCTTTGTTCCGACAGCGATCAAATTATCCGGTTGGGGTGATCAACCTGTGAGTTACCACATCTGGTTGAGTAGGAGATACATTCTTTTCTGAAAAAAAAATAGTGCATTTATTGTTGTTGGGCAGGCCTAAAAGCTAGCACCTCCCTCCCCTCTAACTGCATGGCACCCTGGTGTGATCCCAAGCTGTAAGCCAGAGCAAGGGGAGGGCCCTTTGCTCTGGATCCCGCAGTGAGTCCTGAAATGCTCAACAGTTAGAAAAATAGATGCGCTTTATCCTCAATTGCACCTAGAGGTAGGCGCCACTGTTAAAACTGTACAGAACAAGAGGTTTAACCTCAGACATAGGAAGTAAAACATTAAGAACAGTGACAGATCCGTAGAAACCCATAGTCACATAGCTACAATTAAGCAATAACAAATAACTGAGGTTTATTACACGGAAACATTCCCCATATGTCACATAAACCACTGTAAAGTTTGGGGGTGTGGAGGATCAAGGATGGAAAAGTAAAGTCTCTGAATGAGATAGGCAGCCTTGCATGTGGCTCTGTAGGCCTGTTGTAAGCCATTTCAGGAGTTTCTTTTAGGTTTACAAGCTTCTCTCGCCCATTTCCTTTGCACTGGCTTCATTGGCAGTAAAGGGTAATCTACATTCCCTGCGTCAGTGCCAGAGGAATTACATAAAGAGCATTTCTCACCATATAGCCTACATACTCAACCAACTGTTGTCCAACCAATTGGGAGCTAATATTTTCACTTCCTGACCAATACTCCAAAGATCACCACCTGTGCGATGTCAAGGCATGTAGAACAAGGCAGCAACGACTGACACGGAACCCTGACAATATCAGAGGCTCTTGATGAGCAAATGAATTTTCTACACGTAAATGAATATGTGATTGCCACACTTACCTTCCAAAGTGGTTCCTGTGCCAAGAAGTGGATCGCCCAAACCGGTGGAGTAGCTGGCGCTGACAAATAGCTCATACTCAGTGGCTGCTTGGAGTTTCTTGAGGGAAACCTCGGTGGTATCTCCCTTCACAGTTATCTCCTTCCGTTCGCCGCCATCAGCGGGCTTGTAAGAGATGCGGTATTGCACGACATTTCCAGGAGCGGCTTGCCATGACAGTTTCATTGTGGATATTGTCTCGTCAAAAACACGGAGGTCACGCGGAGATCCACGGACTGGAAGAAAACAAAGTGTCATGAGACAACTGTTTATAGAAAACTAGTAGTGAGATGCTTGCCGAAAACAATATAGCCACTGTTTTAACCACGTTGGCTGACCTTCTTTAGTGGTGCCTTCGACCTGCATCTCCTCCCCAACGCCAGTGGGATACTCAGCAGACACAGACACACGGTAGGTAGTGATGGGGAAAAGCTCATGGAGAACTATGGTGGTCTCAGGTCCATTTGTCTGAGCCTGCAACATCTCGCCTGCCCCGCTCACGGGAACATAGGACACTCGGTATCGTAAAACTGCACCCGGGGCAGCCTTCCACGACACCCGGAAGCTGTTTGTCGTCTCCTCTGTCACCTTTAGGTTTCGCACACTTCCTTGTTCTGAAATGGGAAATAGAACTCCTCAGACAGGTGTTGGACCACATCAATTGTGTTGAATATTATGGTGCAACTTGGTGAGCCAATCTCTCCAGTAAACACAATGGCAGTTGTAAGGATTTTCTAATAATAAATATGTATTACAATGAACTCACTGAAAGTCCAGAAATTCCCCTTACCTTCGAGAGTGGTCTCTTCACCCGTTAAAGGGAAACTGTCTCCTTTTTGATACTGGGCAAAGACGTTGACCTCATAGGCGGTGAGTGGAAAGAGGTTGGGCAATACAGCTGTAGTGGTGTCACTGGCCACTGCCATGGAGATATAGTCTCCAGTAACGTCTTCGGCCTTACGGAAGCGCACCAGGTAGGACAGGACACCGGCGATGGATGGTGCTGTCCAGGTAGAACGGAAGCTTCTGGATGTTACTTCAGAGAACTCCAAGTTTTGGGGTGGAAGTAGACCTGCATACCAACAATCAGATGTAAGAGTGTGTTTGTCACTGAAGCCATTGCATTGGTCCAAAGCATGTTGGCATGTTCTGTCAGTACTGTGTTTTTTTTCAGCGTGCAACATAAAACTGTACATTAATGTATTCATTTGCAGCTTTGTTCAATTTATTGCCTTTTGACTACTGCTCCCTCGTAGCATACTGCGTGAATTTAGAAAAGCCCAAAACAAATTCTGAAGTTCCCAGGATATTATTTTAAAGAAACAATTTCTCTGAGATTTGAGACTATAAGCCCCAGTACCACGAAGCATAGTTAGGGGAGTGATGTCATGCCACCACTGTGTAAACAAGTAGCTGTTATTCTACTGCCTCTGAGAGTTGTGTCCATTTTATTTGACATGTAGAAACACTACTTTCCAAGGAGCGATGTGATATACAATGTTCAGAATTATGGACCTCCAAGAAGGTTCCAACATGAGGAAATAGAAATCATCCATCACCCATAGAATCAGCAAATTTGTTTTGGGCATTCTGTGTAGATAAAGAATGGGTTATAACGACCATGATATAATCCTACTTACTCCTCTTCTTGATGTTCAGCAACTCTTGCTCTATCCTCAAACATATGGACTGAGTCAGCTCCTTGGAAATCCTCTGGAAGGCATCAAAATCTTCCACCTCAAAGACATGACTGGCAGCCGGTGGGTTAGCGATGGCTTCCAGCTCTGACCTGACGGCGTCCTTGACACCAACAGCGAAGATCTCCACGTCAACATTCCTCAGCTTGGTAGCTGCGTCCTTGAAAGAGTCCGAGGATTTTCCATCTGTGATCAGGACCATGACTCGCGGGACGTTCTGCCGTGCCCCACGGTTGGGAACAAAGATCTTCTCCCTAACATAACTCATGGCTTTCCCTGTGTTGGTGGAGCCTCCACGGTAGGGGAAGGTGCGCACGGCTTTGACCACGGCGTTCATATCATGGTGGGTATTGAGTGCAAACTCTGTGTGGGGGTCGCGGCTGTACTGGACCAAGCTGATCTGTACCTTGTTGGGGCCGATGTCAAAAGAGCTTACTAGGACCTCCAGAAATGCGCGGACCTTAGCAAAATTTTGTAATCCAATACTGTAAGAACCATCGACCAAGAGGACCACATCAGCCTGGACATCAACTTCCAGTGAGCATTCTGGGAAAAGAGAGGAAATCATTGGTTATGTACAGATATTCTTTTGTCCCCATGTTGAAAACAAAAACGAAAGGTGTGGCTTTGTCCCAAAAACACAAAAAATGTCTAGATGTTTTAGTCCATATGCCAAAACAGTCTTCTCTCTGATCTGTAGTAGTAAAGCGGCTTAAACCAGCCTCCAAAGCAGATTATGGGTAAAATACAAGTGTTTTGGAGATGTTTTCAGTGATGTGCAGAGTATGGAGACGCCCATTCATAAGCGTTAATAGAAGCATACAATAACCATGGAAGGGAAAAAAAAAAGATTGGCTGCAGGGCAATTGTGTCATTCATTCTTCATAGATTCCAACTTCCATGATTGATTGTAATTGAATGACGCCAAAGGAGCCTGCCTTTCTCATTTCAACACTTGCTCATTTCCTATCGCTCATTGGCAAGAGTAGTGAGTTAGGGGTAGGGGTACCAGTTCAGTAGAAATAACATAGAATTGGAACACAGCCCTATATGTCCGCGAGTAAGAGCGCGCGTAGGACTTTCTGGAGAAGAGGATAAAATTCGGAAAAATCCCCCCCGTGAGCGTTTTTTTTTTACCTGTGGACACTTTGACAGGTTGAGTCTTCTCCATGGCCACAACAGGCTCGCTGGGGGTGAGACCCTTCAAGGCATACAGAGTTATCTCGTACTCTGTCTCCGGTGACAGGTCACGAACGTTGATGGAGGTCTGTGTGGGCCCAATGTACAGCTCTTGGCGTTTCATGCCGGCGAGCATTGGGATGAGGGTGAGTTTGTAGCCTGAGATATCACCCAGGGAGGTGTCCCAGGTCACCCTCATGGACTTGGAGGCAATCTCTGTCACCTGCAGGTTAGAGGCCGGCTCCACCACTGGAACATAGACATAGTACATACAGGAAAAGAGATTTATTATGGAATGTGATAGTTGGGGTGCGGGTTCGAGAATCTATTGAGTCTGATGGTAATAGGTAGATGCTAAATAAGCTTACTTTCTTCTCCGCTGACCAGAGAGCTGAGCTGGTCATCAACACCGGAGCACACCTCCATGATGATCTTCTTCTGCACCTCTTGGATCATGTCAAAATTGGGCACGTTGTACACGTGTTTGCTGTAAGGTGTGGAGGCAATCTCCCTCAGCTCGTCCTCATCTGCTCCTTTGATGCCTAAAAAAAAAAACAAATGCGAAATTCAACAATTGGAAAGAAGAATGTGTGTTCAAATAAATAAAGCCGTTTAGAAGCGCAGAAAGACATTTAACCTGGAAGAGAGTTCCAAACATTTTAGAATAAAACCTACCTAGAACAAATGTTTCCACTCCAATGTTCCTGAGTCTCCTTGCATTCTCCTCCACTGGGTCCTGGGATTTTCCGTCAGTGATGATCATAGCCACCTTTGGAAAAGTTTTCCTGGCACCAGCCGCCTCCGTGAAAATGTTTTTCAGGAGGTGGTCTATGGCATCACCTTCAAACAGAAACCATATTCAAATAAATAATTCATAAAGCAGATTAAAATGGTAAATCGACATAAAATTACCTTTCCAGGGCTATACGTTTATATATACAGCTGCCCTGCATCTCTGATTTATGGACGCTTGTGAGAAAATGGAAAAAACTACTTCATATAAATAAGTCCATTATGATTGAGTGTGATCGGACGTTGCCGTAACTGGCCCTGATCTCTAATCAATGCTTTACCTGTCATTGTATTTCCTCCCTTGTATGGCAGTGTGGTGATGGCTCTGAGCAGATCTCCCCTCTTTGTGTAGAAGTTGAGGGGGAACTCCGTGCGGGTGTCGGTGCTGTATTGGACCACGGACACTCGGGTCTTGTCCTCGCCAATATCGAAAGCCCCCGCCATGGCAGCGATGAAGCTGCGGATGTGCTTGAAGTTGTCCCTGCCCACGCTCCATGATCCATCCACCAGAAACACCAAGTCAGCTATCGCACTGACCGAGCACTCTGGAGACAGGTGGTTTCAGGGATAGAGAAAGCAAAACAGTCAAATAACGCAATGGGAGCCATACAGGTATTTAAATTGTCATAGTATAGTAATAAGTGAACACGTGAGGTCCTTGATCCAAGGCCAAGTGCTTGATGGACCTTTGGGCTAAGCTCCCCTGACATGAAGATGACATGAAGGCAAGCAGACCATCTGTGTCAGGAGCACAGCTTGCTGTTCGGTCGCCGCTATATAACCCTATGAGATCAGAAGTGCCAAGGTATGGCTGCAACACCTTGGACTTGGACTGGAAAGTGGGTCTTCAACACACTCACTCTGCAGCCTAAATAAAAATCGAATCCCTGACAGAAAGTTGGATGACTCACATCCTCCCTTCTCACATCAAAGGGAATATCCACCCAAGAAGACCTGTGCCAAACAGTGGGCTGGTAGAGTCATTCCAGGGGACAGAGACAAACATCTGGCTTTATAGACCAAACAATCAGTAAAGCTTTCAGCAGCGATGTTTGGTTTTTATGCTTTCAAAAACCTGGTGGCCTTTAAATAACAGATGAAATTTTCCGGAACATTTGGTATGACTATTGAAATAATTGGCCGGTTACGATGAACAGACTCAAATCCTTCATCCTCGGGGTCTCCTTGACTCTAAAATTCTGTTCCTCACATCTTCTAATCCTCAGGTATTATCCTCACAAATATGGGTTCCTTGCAAATACTCAGACATTAGTTCAATGCGAAGGCATCAACGCTAGTTATGAAAGAGGCTCCATGAGAAATTAGGTTTTTGGACGATCGGGGCCCAATTTCCAGCAGAGATATCAACACAGCGAGGGGAAAAAGTTAAACTGTTTTCCTGTTGCCTACCACAGACTGGACTACCCAACAGGAGCTGAAGACTTAGCTTATTTGAATAATTAAAAAAAACAGATTTCCCACCAAGCTTTCATTTCCACACCTTTCAGCAATCAAAAAGACAAAACCAACTGCAAGGTGACAAGAAAATGACGTCATTAACACTACTTGGGATTACATTTACCCCCTCCTCTCCTCCCCTCCCCCCCTCCCCTCCCCTCCCTCCATGACTCATAATAGAACCCCTGTCTCCTCGCTTCGAGCCTTCCTCTCTGAACTGGTTTCAATTAAGGGAAATAATGCGTGCGTTCCCAGCCACCGTCTGCTTTCCCGGCGACAGCTCAGCACGGAGCAGAATGTAGGACTTGTGCAAATGATTCCGGACAAAAAAAAACAAAAAAAAAAACAACAAAGATATATATTGAAATAATTGACCGAACTCCCATGGAAAAACAAAACCTTTATGAAACTGGAAAAGCTGGTGGACAGGCCTCGGGACACAGCCGGGGCAGAATTTGCCTTGACAGAACGGTAAACACACTCACTGATTGCATCTGTCTGTGGCCTCCTGACCCTTCCACTGGTGTTACTGGACTGGACTGCAAAAACACAGGAAACACCAGCACAAGTTAGCAGCCGCTGTGCGCTTTTTTTTTTCACAGTGGAAAAGAATCGACACATCATAAAAAAAAGCCGCTCGATGGAATCAAAATCATCCGCACGCACATTGCGTTCCGCTACGTTATCTGTAAACAGCGAGCGAGTTCATCTTCAATGAACAGATGTGATGTCTCTCGACTCCTTTCACTCCTTTTCTCTCGCGACTGAAGGGAATGTTGATGGGTTTGGGGTTGCGTTCAATGAGAACGCCCCTCGTTTCAGTTGGAAATAGTACGACTATCTGTATTAGTCCTGTTATTGTTCCCTTGTATTTTCTGACCATCTCAATAGAAAGACGTAGAAATACCTTCCAGTGGAATGGATCCAAGACCTGTCCTGACCGCATCCCCATAAGTTAGAGTGTATATACTGTATATGTATGACCGTATGTACATGTATGTGACAAATAACCTCTTGCATCTTGAATATCTTGACATTCTAACCCAAACCCAACACATGGATGGCATACTCACTGGTTAGTTGCCCATAAATGGTGATGCTTTCGTCAGCGCCATCGTAGGAGTTTATTGACACTGAGTAGTCCAAGTCAGGAGTCAGGTCAGTGATGGAGGTCTTAGTGGCGGTAGAAGGGAGACTTAGCTCTCTGGCCGGTTCGTCTTGGAGAGGGAGCAGAGGCGGTGGTGAAGAATCGAAGGCGGCCAGTTTCGGGAATAGCACTCTCATCAAGCACGAGGGTGACCGTAAATCGTCGAGGGATTTCCTCTCAAGGAATGGGAAAAGTGGTACCAACCTGTGTCTGAGATTACTTGTATTCTGTAGCCCTCTATCCTCGATGAGGGTCTCGTCCAAGACATTTGCACTGTGTTCTCATTTAGAATTGTGAATTTCAAATTTGAGGGGGGTTCCACTGCGAACAAGATAAGGAACAAATGTTAAACCCCAGCGAAGAACATACGATATGTATCAACTTGTATTTTTCTGGCAAAAGGGCACAAAAAAGGTGCGTTTTTTACAACGAGGCATTCACATTGATCCCAACGACAAACACTTCATGACTGAAGCTGGACATTGCTCGTTGTTGGGGACAGACAAATGGACCTAACATCCGTTTGCGAAAAAGACGCGACAAATAAAGAACACGTGACGACACGGAGGAGGTGAGACGCCATTTCACAGGATGGGGGGGGGGGTGGCAAAATGGCATTTGTTTGAGTTGCTGAAGAACCGAGACGGCCCCGGCAACTCAAGCACCGGAATACACATCGTGTGCACGACTTCAAACAAACTTGACCAGAGTGCAAACATTAAGTGAACCATTCAACACATGCTGAGTGCACACACAACACATGCCCTTGTCGCATAACCATCCCCGCCCTTCCAAAAGAAACGAATAATGGGACTCTGGTAACGGTGTCGATCACAGAATTTAAAAAATCTCAACAGTCACGGTATTGATTATACAATGGAATCAAAGTTGCCAGTAGTTGAAAAAGTATTCTACCATTAGCTCTCATGTTATATATACAGAGTATATAAACATGTCCCAACAAAAATCTGAAGATGTAAAGGTGTAAAAAAATAAAAATAAAAAAATAAAATAAAAAGAAAAAAAAGGATAATGCTCTTTACACAAGTCCTTGGCACACGTATCCATTGCAAACCTCTCAAAAGAATACACAATTCGTCAACGGAGACTCTTGTGTACTTTCTTTTCGTGGCATGAGAAAGCTTTAAGCGACGCCAGGCTAGCTGGGGTATGATCGATCAGTGGAGAAGGGTGTTTTTTCGGGTGATCTTTAAAAGACCGGTGTACATTTAACGACGAAAAAAAGTAAACAGTACAACACGAGCCGGAATGAGCGTCCGCGCACGGCGCTGAACTGGATCATGCACGGTGTACATGAGAAAGTTGTTTGGCATCAACAACTTTGACTGGACAGTGGCTTTCATGTACAGTGGGGACCACACAGACAGAGATGACAAACTGTATTTTAGAATGATATTCCTCCGTGCAGGCAGAAAAGTTCAAACTACGTTTGAAAAAGGGGAGGGGTGTTAGTAGCTTGTGGTTTAAAAGAAAAAAAAAAGGTATTTTTAAAGAAGTTGGATTATTTTTTAGCATGCTTTTTAATGTCTTCCATTTATATTCAATCTCCATTAATGTATATTAATGTATAACTGGTCAACTGATTAAATATAAATTGACTTCTGCTTATACGATAACCAAAAGAAAATAATGCAAATATTCCAAACAAGGCCGACTACTTATTAGTATTGTGATATGTTAATAACCTAAATGACGTTAATATTAGTTGATTAGTTTGGGGAATTAAAAGTGCGGTGTGTATAATTTAGTGGCATCTAGCGGTGAGGTTGCAGACCGCAGCCATGGCGGTGCAGCATGGCGGCCTCCCTGGAAGCGACCGGGGCCGCCAAACTTGCAACAAATGGCCCAGTCTAGAGCCAGTGTTTGGTTTGTCCGTTCAGGGCTACTGTAGAAGGAACACGGCGGTGGCCCATGGCGGCCTCCGTTGAAGCGTACGGAAGCGTACAGGATGTAAAACCGCTCATTCTAAGGCAACAAAAACGCAACGATTATTATTGTCATGGAATTATACACTAATTAAAACATACTTGTGAATATTATATTCCATTTGTGCCAAGTCCGTTCTGTAAATTCTACACACTGCACCTTTAAAATGAGACGCCAGAACCATGAAACGGCATTACCGAATAATTAATTATTCATAATAATAATTAATTATTCATTAATTGTGTTTAAAAAGTTATAAGTATGAGTAGTCATTTCCATTTCTAGATGAAAACTGGTGGAAGCCGGATAGCCTGGTGGCACTGTCAGATGATCATGCAGTTGTGGTTTAAAAAGGCTGTAACTGATAAAGGGCCATATAAATGGACTGGGTGACACTCAGAAAGAAAGGTATAAATGTACCTTTAAGGACCTTTAAGGTACATTTTGGTACGTCCGCTGGCGCTATTCCTAAAGCATCCATGCACGGGCCTCTCGGCGGAGACCTTGACTGTAGAAGCGCATGCCAGTTGCAGGGGTCGGGTGCACGGGGGAATGCGAGAATATCATTGTGAAATACACTTGTTGGGTAGGAAGCCATAGCTGGGGAGACACTGAATGCACAGGCAGATGACAAACAGGACCCCGAGCCCGCTGACGAAAACAAATCAGGAGCTGGGATTGGAGGATCACCAACCTGCGGCACATCAATTTTAGGAGCCCGGATGGGCCGGTCTCCCCCCTCATTTCTCTTCCAGAACTCATCTCCAACGCCAAATGCAGTTTGACGTGTTGTCAAAGGGGGAAGTGTGTGCGTGTGTTTGTGCGTGTGCGTGTGTGTGTGTGTGTGTGTGTGTGTGTGTGTGTGTGTGTGCTAGGTGTCTGCGTAAAAAGAGGCGAGGCGGATAAAAAAAATAAATAAAAAAAACCATCGGAAAGAAATACGTCGGCCCCGAATCGAGCTCCACGGGAGCGACTTTCTATTTCTTTTCTAGGGTCAATAAAGCTCTTCGGAAACGGACGCGATATCGTCGGGATAACAGCGTCCAGCATCTCGGATGGAGCGAGGTCTCCCCGTCAGGTATATTTATAGGACAATTGGCTGGTAAAGGAGCGCGTTTCGGCGCCCGGCCCCCTTTCCCCGGAGTCTGGCTACCGTTGTGTGAGCAACCCGGGTCTCCATTCATCTGGCCCGCCTGCCAGCCAGCCATCCTGGTGTGAAGCGCTGCCAGGAGCACAGGAAAGAGCTCCCACTCTCCCACAGCGGCCAGGACACATGCCAGATTCATTCCACAACATGTGCTGACATTAAACATTACTGCATATTAACTTTCCATATGGAAGTGCAACTCAGCGTTTTGGGCTGGAAAAAAATAAATAAATTGAAAAAAAAAAAAAAAAAAAAAAAAAAGAAAAAAAAGCGAAAAGCCTCCGAGAAAAGGCTCTTTGTTTTTTTTTTTGTTTTTTTTCCTCTCTTTTCTTGCGCTGTCTGAGGATTCTTTTTTTTTTTGTGCGATTCTCGTATTACATCTTTCCATTCCCTTAGTGGAGATATATGGGAGCTCGGCGTGACGTAGCCCTCCCCTCCCTCCCCCCCTCCCTCCATAACGGGAAGCTTTCAAAGGAGTGAGGAATAAAAGAATTGAGAACTTTCCATTCTACATTTCCAGTTTTTTTCGTTTTTTTCCCCCAGTATTTGGATGGAAAAATGTTCACGGATAAAAATCACATTTTGACAGAAAGCGTTAACAGATTATTATCGCTCTATTAGCAATTGTGTTACATCAACACTGCTTTAATAAGTCTTTCGCGTATTTGATGAAAGCAGGTGGCTTTTTCTACTTACACTAAAAATGCAACAACTTGAATCAATAACTTTCAGAATAAAGCGTACATATGTGTGACCTGTGGAAATATATGGTTTTACAACGACCTGCCGCAAATTTTGTTGAATTCAAGAGCATATTTAAAGCAAATGACTTGAAGCGGTGTTATAAAACCATACAAAACCCTGATCGAAGCGGCAAACACGAACATACAATCAAGAATATTTGCTGTTCAAAAACAGGACATAGGATTCAAAGTCTTCATCGAACTTACATGTTATGCCTGATATCTATCAAATTCGCACCAGTATAGTAAGTAGGACTACTTCTTGGAGATAACACTCCACAGATAAACAAGTAAGATTTTACATAATCAATCTAGATGTCTAGCAAAACATAGGAGTGGGGGTGGGGGGGGGAGAAGGGTTTCAAGTACAAGCATCATTAGGATTTTGAAAACAAAAAAACGAAAAAAAAAAACCGAAAAAAAAACCAAACCAACAAAAAAATCAGAAAAGTAAGTCGATTTCGATGTGCACAAATAAAAATAGCATACACGTGAACCTGGGAATGACTTTATTCAATTTAGGAATACAGGACTCTTTCTGCAGCATTTTCATGTGATTTCTCTCTCTGGCTAATTCCTGTAACTTCAGGGACATCATAGGGAGTAGAGAGAGAGAGAGAGAGGGGGGAGAGAGAAGGAGGGAGAGAGAGAGAGAGGGAAAGTGAGTGATGGTCAGATTTACCTTGAGCCTCGACGCAGCAGAGCAGAGCCGCCACAAAGGCAGCCGTGGCTAGTGATAGCCCTATCTTCATTTTTAGACTTTTGGGGTCAGCAGCGCATGAATCGACCTGGGGAAAGAAAAAGCCAACGGAGAGAGGGGGAAAAGTGTCTTTGAGTTTTGACAGATACACAGTTATACAGTTTTCCTAGTTCCGTATCTACTGGCTTAGTTTTTGTAGTTACTGCTAAAATCATTAAAATGAATTATCAAATTAAAATAATAATTAAATTACGATTTAATTATTATTTTAATTATTAAAAATAAATTGTTTGATTCCCTCTCTCCAAATACATAGGTCTATATATAGGGAAGGAAAATAAAAAAAAAATAATATTAAAATAAATGAATTGACATCTTCTTACTATGGGCACTGCACCCCTCCTAGTGCACGGAGGTGCGTAACACAGCCACAATTCAGAAAATGTACATGAATCAAAATATCAGCAAGTACATGTTCAAAAACTTCCAAATGTCAATTAGTACATGTTAAATACATTGAATAACGTATAACTTTGACTGATAAACGCAGTCCATCGGAGCACTTTAAGGAAATATCTTGAAAAATAATAATTATTATCTTTCTGTCCATCTCTGCAGTCAATTTGTAACAAGATGATGTAAAAATAATAAAACGATATAGTCTACAAAGTTACACTTCGACAAAAGTGGTGGATTATTAAAAACATTTTCAATGGAAAAATAAATCATTTTAATTCCCATCAATAATCACGTTATTGCAAAATAAGCGGTGAAAACGCAGAAGGAATATTTAGGATTTTGATTTTTTTTTTTGTTTTTTGTTGTTGTAGAAATCTTATATGAAGTTATCCTTGCAAGTGGACAAGCAGACAAGTAAAGGCAAGTGTTGTACGACTTCATTCCACTCACCTAATCGACAGCAAAGAATGAAAAATGAAAGTGAGCAGAGAAAGGTTTGCAGCGCAGCCTCCTCGCAGCCTCCCCCTGTGGAAAGTGAGCGCCTGGACCTCAGGAGCCTGCAGAGGTACTCTCTCCAACGGGGGAGAACCTCGCAACAATTGGCTCCTTAATAGGGGGCAGTTCCACAAACGTCTCAATTCACCATCCTGGGATTTCTCAAGGCGGGCAGGAGGAACTCGGACCAGCCCCCCTCCTCCCCCACTCGACGACTTTGGTCAATTGCATTTTTGTCCCAACTTTTGCCCTTTGTTGGAGATGAGCAGCTGCACTGGAGTCCCTGGAGGGGAAATAACGCTTGATAACATCGTCAGTTGAATGATCGTGGTTATGTTATACTTCATGTCAATCTCAATTTTTTTATTTTTATTTTTTTTTTATTTTGGGCCAAAAGCTAGAATGATAAACACATCCCTACGCATAAAGGGCTCTACTTAGGACGTAGTTTGTTTGTAAGGGAACTACAGGCAAAACTTTGGTTATTAAGCTCAGTGAAGGAGCGTGTCAAGAGCTCAAGAGCGGCTCTCCCGTGCCACACGCGATCATTCAGCGCCATCTAGCGCTCAAGTGACGCACGTGCTCTTGGCAGGAAGCGCGCTGGTGACGTCATCCACATTTCAAAGGCGACAGAGGACGGCACTGCATTGATATGCTGTTACGTTCTTTTGTGGAAAGAACCATCATAAACAAAAACAATAAGAGAAATTAAAAAAAAAAAACCACTTAGATACCATTTTGTTTATTATCGGCGCATCAATAATTGTACAATCAATAAATAACGACCCCGAGCGCAAACAAACATATTATTGAACGGACAAATAATCTCCCAGGTTTAAAATCTCTACCACAGAGAAGAGAGTTGGGCGCCACCACTCCCTGCATGGGTGTGTGTTTGTATGTTAGGTGCAGCTGCACCTGCGAGACGAATAATAAATGATTCTTGATTCTTGATTCTTGATTCTTCCTGGTTGCGTGTTGACTTTAGGGGCAAAATTTGAATCTCATGTTTGCCGGCCACTCATTTCACTACTTCTTTGGCATCGCTGCGCTCAACAGCTCATAAAGGACGAACCCAACACCTGGGAAGAAATGAACAAGAAAAAAACATAATGGGACTGTTGTCATGAACAGAGACAGAACGTGAACTCAGTAAGACACACACATTTTATGGAAAATTAAGTTTAAGTGTCAACAACAACATTAAGGAGCCATACTCCATCAACAGCAACAAATAAATGCTAGATATAGAGTATATCTGTGACCTGGGGATTTTGGGACAGATGGACATATTTCATTGCAGTTGACAGCAACATGAATGGATGAATGAATTTATATCCAACTAGTATGAACCATAGTATTAGGAGTGTTCTACAAAGAATAACCATGTAGCCTTAGAAATAGTGCAAACATTCAACATTTCAAATACTTCATAATATCAAAAAAGGATAATACAGCGTTCATTCTGGCATTCCAAAATTCAGTTCAAGGAATTTCAAGTATTTTTTTAAGCAATCTTTATTTTCATTTTCAAGCAAAACAAATAATACATTTTCAGTTTGATCTTTGTTCATTAAGCCATTCTGCAAATGTTTTATTACGTTTGGATTCGAATAACAAAATCACAACGTCTTCCAGGCACAGGACTCTTCAAGCGCACAAAGGGGCTACTTTCAAGGCATTCCAGCACTTCAATTGCTGAGGACGGAATTTAAGCACTTTGAGCACCTCAAGGACCTGGTAAGAACCCTGACGTATTATATCTTACACGCCGTTTGGAACGTGGACCTACCGAAGACAGTGAGCGTCATGGTGGCCCTGTACAGGAGGGCGTCCGAGGACCCGCCCTTCAGATGGACCGGCATTCCGTTATCCTCCTGTGCATTAGGACGAAGGAATAATGACGTTTACAAGAATGGTGAATGTAGGCACCGAAAGAAAATGGACAAATTAACAACATGATGTTTTGATATATGTTGGTTTTCTGAACCCACACTCCAGAGCACGGCTCAAACTTGTATTAGCGGCGATGGAGCTCATCTCAACGTACGCACATATACCACAAGGCAAGCAGCCAGTACTTGAAGCTCTGAGGTTTAAAAGCGGGGGAAGGCTTTATTCTACATCTACAAGGTAGGCTTGGGCAGGTCTCCGATTAAATCGTCAATCAGTGATCGACTCCATCAATTGCGATTGACATTGATGACAATTTTTTTTTTATTTTTTATTTTTTTATCAGCCATTGAAACGATGTAAGTGCAGTTTACTGTGTTCTGAAACTGGAGGGGAGAGGGAGAGGGAGGGGAGGCTCTCGTCCTCTCCTCTCAAAGCTGTCGAGTAACCACTTAATTAACAGAATTAGAAAGAAAAAAAACAATAAAGTTCAATATAAGTCCATCCAGTTTGTTGCACACATTAGAGATAAATATTCACGGTAACGGTGTGCGATGTCTGCGTCAGCAGAGACACGAGCGCACCGATGCATTTCTCTCTCCTCCGGCTTTCACAGTGTGTACAAGGGAGAGTGCGCCTTTGACCAGAATGTCCAGTAATTCCATTGATACGCCAATGAAAGTGGGAAATAAACCCGACCATCAGGGAATGTCCTCAAGTGCAGAATGTCCTCTGGTCTAGTTGGTTCACAACTTGGCTTGCTGGACTGTGTCGGGCCACGGGGTATTTGACATGAGAAAGCAGGCGTTTTTGTTTTTTTCAGGATTGATCTGCTCCACAGCAGAGCTGCACCAGGAAACGGAGTAAATTACATACATCTAGGTTTTTTTTTTTTTGCTTTGTTTAGAGAAAAGATCGCTCTGATCGGAGCTGCGGAGCAGCAGGTAGTAACTACATTTTTACTACCAGCATAACCCTCTGGCAAAACAGCACTCAGTAACTTAAAAGTAGTGCAATAAATAACTTGTTGTTTATTATACTTAAAGTCTATTTTTGATAAAGCTCTTAACTGTTTAGATGTGTTGTTTAAATACTCATATTTTTGTTACTATTTAGGATTCTTAATATTCAAATAAAAGTTACTTATTGAAAAACAAGTGTTTTTCTTTAGAAATCAAGACTCAACCGTCTAACAACGGCATAGCTGTCAGTGCTGAAAAAAAAAAAGTTTAAATCGAAAATGGAATCGTGCCTTTAAAATCGAAAGTGAAATCAAATCGTGACACCCCTAGCTTCAGCTGTTCTCTAACTAAGACGCATGCAGTATAAGTACAACCGCTCTCAAGCCATTTGATCGCCCCTGGGATCAAAGTCATGACACATATCTGTCAAGGCTACACAGGGGGGGAAATTATAGGATTCAGATTCCAGAACCTACAAATATAAAGTGGAATTTTCCAAAATTCATCACCAATAATACAGGGTTCATTCTGCCATTACAAAATTAAATTCAAGCACTTTTTTGGGGGCTATTATTTTATATTTTCAGGGACTTCACATAAAATAAATAAACAATTTCAATGTGATCATTATTAATTAAAATATGATAATCTCATTCATCTTATTGTCTATCACACACACACACACTTAAAACCACCTGGTTAATATTGTGTAACTCCCCCTCATGCCACCAAAACAGCTCTGACCCATCGAGGCATGGACTCCACAAGACCCATCACCGGGTGCGTTGCATTACATTTCACTGCATATATGTATGGAAGTATGTATATGTATGTGACAAATAAAAATCTTGAATCTTGAATCTTGAACCTCTGAAGGTGTCCTGTGGTATCTGGCACCAAGACATTACCAGTACATCCTTTAAGTCCTCTAAGTGCTGAGGTGGGGCCCCTATGGATCAGGATTTGGAGGCCAAGTCAACACCTTGAACTCTTTATCATGTTCCTTTGTCATGTTCCTCAAACCATTCCTGAACAATTTTTGCAGCATGGCAGGGGAATAAGGGATTGGCGTTGCCATGAAGGGGTGTACTTAGTGTGTAACAATGTTTAGGTAGATGGTACAGTACAGTAGGTCTCAAAGTAACATCCACATGAACACCAGGACACAAGGTTTCCAGCAGAACACTGTCCAGAGCATCACGCTGCCTCCGCAATCCTGCCTTCTTCTATAGTGCATCCTGGTGCCATCTCTTCCCCAGGTAAACGACGCACATGCACCTGGCCATCCATGATGTAGAAGAAAACGTAATTCATCATACCAGGCCACCTTCTTCCATTGCTCCATGGTCCAGTTCTGAAACTCATGTGCCCATGGCTGACCCTGGTGGATAGGGGTCAGCATGGGCAATATGACCGGTCTGCAGCTATGCAGCCCCATAACACAGTTAGCTACGATACACTGTGAGTTCTGACAGCTTTCTATCATAACCAGCATTAACATTAGCAGTAGCTCTTCTGTGGGATCGGACCAGACGGGCTAGACTTCACTCCCCACGCGCATCAATGAGCCTTGGGTGCTTATGACCCTGTTGCCGGTCCACCTGTTGTCCTTCCTTGGACGAATTTTGGTAGGTACTAACCACTGCATACCGGGAACACCCAGTAGGGTTAGGGTTAGGCTAACCCTGACCCCAACCCTAAGCCCCTAACCCTAACAGTAGTGTTATTCACTTCACCTGTGTCTGTGTGCGTGCGTGCGTGCAAAAATGATGACTTGTAATTAAAGCAATTCTTGAATAACAAAATCTGATGACCAATGATCAAGTTTCAGTCTGACGGTACAGCTGGAAGTGACGTTGGTGAAGTTCTTTATTAGAACTGGCTTTAAAACCAAGGAAATAAGTCACGCATTTCAAAATAATGTTATTAACGCTAACGTTGGGTGTCACCATTTTCACAATCAATAAATCTGTTTTTTTATGTAAGGGAATTGTGTGCATTTCTTAATTTTTTTTGCACTTTGCAAACACTATATAAAGGGAGTTTTAATCTCTTATTCATGGGACTCAAACTGAGCAAACTCCTCGCTGTTGTACTGTAAAAAAACAGCTCTCCCATTTTCCTTGACATATTTTGTGATGCGAAACTTTAGACTCAGTTCATCCGACGGCCACTAGTAGGATGATCAGACTGTCTGATGCGGATACCGACAAGGCGTAAAGCGCCGGTGTGAGTTACCTGAAACAGCTTCTGCTTGCTCTTAACGGTGTTGTCGATCTGTCTTCGGGCGCTGCTGGCGATGGTCCGCTTGGAGAGCTGCCCGAGTGCCTGATGGTGTGGGACAATAACTAAATTATACTCACAGCTGCACATTTGGCCGTGGTGGAGAAACTACTCAGACGTTTTACTGAAGTAAAAGTAGAAATACCCAGACACCAAATGACTCTCGCAGTAAAAGTGAAAGCACCACATTGACATTTCTACTTATATAAAAGTATGTCCTTAAATGTACTTAAAGTATGAAAAGTAAGAGTACTTGTCATATCCAGAGCCTAAAATACGGGATAAATATGTGTCTGACTGTAGGTTTTTAGTTTTAACAGCGGATGAATGGAAACACAATTTACCAGTCCCTGGTATATAACGCAGTATGAATAATATATAGATATTTGTATTGAAATGTAGTGAAATAAAATTTTACGTGGAAAGTCTCTGTATGGTGAGGGTCATGTACAGGCGAATACACATAAATAGCACTTGCGTACAATAACCAAGTGCCTGCGCTTGTGTCTGAAATACATGTTTGAAGAGGACTCAAGAAATATGGTATAACAGAGGAAAAACATGTTTGACAGACCCACCAGCCAACGTGGTATGTCTCAGCCTTTATGAAACATTTTAACGACTGAATCTTTTAAGATTCCATACTTTGGCTTGATAAACAAAATGACCTTCTGACGTCACAGCAGAGCAGACGTATCAAGTCACCTTTAAACTGAAGCCAACTTTATACAGTATATATATTATTTTTTCATTTAAATTAAAATATATATAAAAAATATATTATTACCTATATTTTGATCAATTATCTATATATATTAGTAACATGAACGCGCTAACTGAGTTTGCTCTGGTATCACATAGGGAGTTGCAGTTAGCATACTTCAGCGTTTAGCATTGAGACGTCGTGCTAAATGACACACAAGGTCACAACGTGGGCTGGAGTTTGAAATCATGAATATGACGCATTAAATTGACTCCTCACCGTGAGTTGTCTGTACATGTTGGCAGAGTCTTTGCAGAACACACGACTGTACGAGGACGAGGCGAGCGGGGCGCGCACAAGGACACTGACAGCTTGTTAATGTCGACGCTTCGGCTCAAACGTCACATCCGGTGCGGGCGCCTCAATTTGGAAATGAATAACAACAATGGCGAAACAAACGAACGCGGTTATTCACAATGTTAAATGATAAATTTAAAAAAAATAATAATAATTTTAAAAGAAAAAACCGCATTAAAAAAAAAATGCAATGACTTCGGGAGAGAATGACGACCCAGCCCGCTTCCTGGTACGTCATATCCGGTCTAGGCAACCAAACTTACAGAAACGTATGAATTGAAAAAAAATATGTATCGAAAAATCAATAATTAAGTCAAGTATCAAAGTTAATTTGAACAAAGCTAATCTTAAAATGGTAAATCTAAAAGAAAAGTAAGTTTGGTAAAAAAAAAAAAAAAAAAAAAAAAATCAGGTTGTATTTTATTTGAGGCGCCTATATTATACTATTACAACATTATATATTGTAAAAGTATCTCAATAACATGAGCTTTTAAAAAAAAAATGGAACTGAGACGGTGCATAAACATTTGTATATTCTTATTTTTTTTTTTTTTTTAGACTGTAAAGCTTTTTTATACAAGTTATCCACCCTTACGAAGACAAATCCCTTTTATATGAA
This sequence comes from Zeus faber, assembly GCF_960531495.2. NCBI lineage: Eukaryota > Metazoa > Chordata > Actinopteri > Zeiformes > Zeidae > Zeus > Zeus faber. The sequence continues at coordinate 19,736,833 of NC_137198.1, forward strand.
AATGTACTTTCATGATCAAACATTATAGGAGTTCACGAGCTTTCGCGAACACGACAGCTCATCCAATTTGCCAGGCCATCATGCTGTCAGTCTGATTTATCTCATTGCCATACTTTCCCGCTTTTATATCCCAAGATAGTGCTCAACAATATCATAGCAAATAACAAACGACACCATGTATTTGTCAACTCTCCTTTAATATAATCCAACAAACCATATGCTGTGTGTGTATACAATTTATTCAGGTCAGAATCGTCTTACCAAAGAACAAAAAAAAAAATCTAAAGAGTCAGACAGTGAAGAGAAAGAAAAAAAAAAAAAAAAAACATCAAAACAAACGTGACACTTTTAAAGTGCATGCCATTTGGTCATCATTTGAATATGCCAGGGGATTTAATTAACAATCAGGTCAGAGCAGGCTTTGGGGCCATTAATGGCAAAACAGGCTCCCTGATATCTTAGCACTTACGTTTGAACAGAACAATCTTCCCATTGTTCGTGAGCGTTTGATTGCATTTGGTGAGATACGATTCTCAGTTATTTCCAAAGAACGATTCCCGTGATTTACCCAACCTGAAAACAGCGCCAGGAGCAGATATCGATTATACAGTATGTTGAATATCCCATTGCTATGCTACGACTTTGAGAGGGTAAAATACTTGTCGTTAAACCCAACGCTCATGCTAATCCTTCAGAGAGGAACACTCTTCACTCCCATAGTGAAGACAATCTGAAAACAACTGCAGAGGTATATCAGCGAGATACAGGTACATTCATCAGCAGGACACACTACAGTACACGGAGCTTTCTTTTTTTTTTTTTTTTTTTTTTTTAAATACACATTCTTCATTTCCTTTTTAAGTCAATCATAAAGCAATGTTGAAATGACATAAATATACTTTCGTAAAACATATGGATATATAGCAAATAAAACACGGTCAAGAACTCGAACGCAACATCATCGGCAGGCGTTTCGAAGCCACAGCCAACTCACAAACGCCCAGCGCCTTCTCCCGACTTCTTAAAAACACCCGCGCGTCATCTCGAATGCTAAAATACACATGACGGACGCACGCCAAGACCAAGTGCATTCAGGCTAAAACACAAAAACAACAACTAAACAAGCAGTCCAGGATGGGGCCAGCGTTGGTGAAGACACGCAAGCACTTTGCCAAATCGCATCGTGGTGCAGGACCATTCCCCTCAAATAAAACCTTCTTGCCATTTCTACTCCGTTCGCATGGTTTTCATTTTTTTTTTTTTGGGAAGTTTACACTCGAGAAACACTCATTTACTTCCTCGTTTGGGGTCGCACTCCTTTCACCTTCCAGAAATCCGACTCTGCTCCATTCTTCCCCCGATGATCCCGTCCCACGATGCAACGCAGGTGGCCGCCCGGCTCAGTTGGGAATGTCGGCGCTGTTGTTGCGGTTGTCGTACTTGTGGTGGATGATGAGCAGCACCACACCCAGGAAGAAGCAGACCGAGCCCACGGTGATGTAGGCGATGCCCAGGAAAGGGTTCTTGCCGCCCATCCAGGAAATGGTGCTGAGGATCATGCGCTTCCGGCCTTCGAAGCTGCGCACGGGGTAGTCTGGTCGCGCGCGGTTCAGGACTTTTCAAAGGTGGTTAACTCTCGCCTGACACCTGAAATTGTTGTTTAGCTGCTTGAAGCTGACCTGCGACGCTGTATCAGACGTGTGATGGGACCCTGACCCGAACGCCGCGTCCGTCACTTTGTCTTGACTCGCATAAAGCACAGGTTTAAACCCGTCTCAGATCCTCATTACAAATAGTGACATAAAAAGAATTGAAAACCGGGAAAAAACAATGTTTGCTTACACTACAAGACTGCAGGTAAAATTAGAATCCATAATCCCGTAATTATATTCAAAACGAGAAAAAAACGATGTGACGTAAATAAGCACCAGAGGCTAAGACGTCCCTGTAGTTTCGACTGGGAAGGATACTGTAGACGACCTCCAGCTCGTACTTGCCGCTGGGCAGAGTGGGGGTCATGCCCGACTTCTTCTGGATGATCCGGTAGAGCTTGCGGAAGGTGGGCAGGGCGGCCGTGCGCATCCACACGATGAAGTCTTCGTTGATGAAGCCGTTGTTGTCCGGGTCCGACGGGTCCAGGTCGTAGACCGTCTTCCTCCAGTTCACAGGCTTGGACGTGCCTGGAGCGAAAAAAAACCAAAGTCGATCCCAAACGCAGCCGCGGCGGCTTCAAAGAGATATGACGTCACTCAACAGGTAAATAAATAAACCCAACCTTGAAAGGCCACGGTGAGGTTGTTATTTCCACCGGGGTTCCTGAACTTCACATGCTTGTCCGTCCACCAAGCGATGCCTTTCTTGACGAGAGGAATCGGAGTCTTGGAGCCATTGTTTAGGTGAAACAACTCCAGGGTGTCTGAGAATGAAGGAAACATGCATTCTCCAGTCAACAGCACCATAGGTATAAAAAAAAAAAAAAAAAAAAAAAAGAGAGGAGCAAGTAAACTTTTGCTGGTCTTATGTGTTTGCAAATTGATGAGCCGATGTTTCGTCTAAAAATATTGTCGAGACATAATTGTAAGCGAACAGGAGGCGGACAGTAAACCCGAAATGGCTGAGGAGGGGAAACCGCGCACCGTTAAACAAACTGTTAGCGATGGCACCGCAGGGAGCGATGGGAAGGCTGTCGCTGGTGCGGTACGGCTCACATTCCTTGCTCGGGTTCTTTAATAAACAAAAACACAAAGAACCTTAACAAAGTGGACCAGGAAGTAACTGAAATGTACTTCCTGAAATTTTCTTTTCATTTTTTTTTACATCGACTGTAACAGACATTGCTTTGTGCGGACATACCTTCAAAGATGACCGGTCACCGTTGAGTTGGCTGTCGTCCCGGGATTTCACGTAGCGTCTGTGGTTCTGATAGAAGTTGGACAGGCCGTAGTACATGAAGACGTTGCTCTACGGGAGAAGAGGAGGTGGTGGCGCAGAGGATGAATAACACGCGCACGCGCGCACACGCACACACACACACACACACACACACACACACACACACAATAACCGTTGTGCCGCTGTTCACTATGACGGCCGTGATTTCCTCTGCGTCAGGTTAAATCGGCTGAAACAACCTTTGCTTGAAGGCCGATGGGATTGAAATTTGATCACTGTCGTTGAGCTGAAAGAGGTTTTATTAGGTGGTCCTGCTCCCTTGTAGAAGTTGAGAATACGGGTTTGTGTTTATCAGCCAAACCCACTGCGTTTTCGTATAGTTTCAAGAAAGCCTCAAGATAATGGACAGGTATAAAGTTTCCTTCCGTTTACACTGGTTTTCTAAAAGAAAGGGGTAAAGGCTGAATTCCAAGGAAATGACCGGAATTAAATATTAGCGGCGGGTTCTAAAGCTGGAGCGATCAATCGTAATAGGACTCTGAGCAAATACATTTTGAGAATAATCAATTGCGATTAAGGTTCTGAGACAAAACCTTAAGTGCCTCCTTTACAGCCGCTCATAGGAATTCAATGTTTCTTGGTACTCGTAGCACTTTGATCACGTTCGAGCCCAAATGCATTATTCATCGGGTACAAATAATGAAAGCTGTCCTGAGAGCGCTTCTACCTCAAAAGGTTGTTCCAGGGTGAAGGGGACGGTGCAGGTGCATGGACTCGTGTTGTTCCAGCTGAAGTTCTGGGCGCAGTTGTAGCACGGGCTCGACATGTCAACGCCCGTGTAGTCGATCTGGAAACGGCACGTCATTATTTATCCGGAGAGGGTGGAATCAACACACATACTTGTAAGGCTGTACGATATCGATTAAATTTAATCTTTTCTTATTAGATGACTATCGCTGCTTTCCCAAGAGATTTACACACAATACATGTTTGAGAAACAATCATTAGAAATGTGGATGTTATGACCAGGCAGGTGGAGGTGTTGATGAGAACAGCTAGAACAGGCCATGAAGTTCAGAAAAATGTTATTACTTTACAGACTTAAAGACGACATTTAGTGATAGCACAATATTACTATAAGCAAAATGAAATCAATATCATGACATCGACATTATATTGATAGAGCCTCCTGGACCAACAAGAAATATGTGAGAAACAACCATGACATCATCAGAAATGGCTATAATATTCCACAAAGGTTATACATGTGCGTTACTTTACTCTAATGCAGCCTTCAGGGGACAATATTTAAGAGACAATATTTAACCATATTAGGATATCACCACAACAAAAACCTGAATATCATGTCACCCAGTCCCACAATAAATATCTGAAAAACAGCCATTAGTAATGTAATGTAACATAACCATATCATATCACAAACAGTCCATGGAGTTCAGAATGATATATTGCGTGGCGGAGAACACAATTCTTTCCTATATTTGGATATCAAAATAACCAGATGGTATCGAGCGTCATGTCGCGATATCAAAATCATATTGACTTACCGACAAGATCTACAAGAGTTATTTGCGAAACAATCAAATCACGTGGCCATATTGACCAAGCAGGTAGGGGCGTTCATTAAAACACAAATGTGCGTTACCCCGCGGCAATATCACGACATCACGACGAATCGATAGGATGTCGTATCAAATAGACGTGCGCGTGTGCGACACTTAATAACTGCCGCAGTTGCCGTCACCGACGCACTCCCTCGCGCGGTTACGCAAGCGAGCCATCACCTCGAACTCCTTGATGTTGTTGGACGTGACGAAGAGGCCGATCCCTATCGGGATGAAGATGAGGCCGATGACGAAGAAGGCGGGCAGCACGGTGCCGGCGGTCAGGATGGGCTGCCAGGCGGGCAGCCTCTGCTGCTTGAACGCCGTGTTGTCGGGCTTCTTGCTCTTGACGGCCCCCGGCCCCAGCCCCTGGCCCGGGGCAGCGGAGTGGGGTCCGTCCTCTTCCTTCGCGTTGTAGCTCGACGCCATCATGTTCGTGGTCGCCGACGGGCAAAACAATCCGCTTCGCTTCGGCGACGGTTACGCTGAGACGGGTAGCGCTACAGCGTGCGGGCGCCGCGGGGGGGGGGGGTCGTCGGGCCGGCGCGGATCTACCGACTCGTCATGACGTCGACCGCCGCGCTGAACGGAGACCGACACGGTCCAACCGGAAGAGGAAAGGGCGAGAGCGGCTCTCAGCCAATGGGGTGCTGCCACGTGGTGGCTGCGTCAGAACTGGTCGGACGCGCCCGCTTCCTGGCGTGGCCGGTCCGTTCCGCCGAAGCGCCGGTCTCAACGTTTGAATGACGTTATAAAGTTGTCTTCGCTGCTCTGTGTTTGAGTCACTCACCCATACTGGAGATCTGCACCGTGACGTGAATGTATGTGTGTGTGTGTAAATACAGATATATATGACAGAGATATACATATGGGTTCGATCCCCGCCTGGGGCGCTGTTGGCACCGTGCTCCGGCGGGTTCTCCCCCAAATAGGAGCCTTTCTGTGTGGAGTTTGCATGTTCTCCCCGTGCTCACATGGGGTTTCCTCCACCTCACGTCAGTAAGGACCCCCACCAAAAACATGCACCCATCATCGTCTGACCAGCGATGGACACTCATCACCTGGTCCCCGGGCGCGTCCACGTATGCTGCCCACTGCTCCTGGCTGTGCCCCCGGAGGAAGGACAAGCCAGGATGGGTCAAATGCAGAGGATCCATTTCACCGGCCACCATCAAAGCATGTGCATGTGTGTGTGTGTGCAAGCATGTGTTGTAGTGTGGTGTGTTGCGTGACTAATAAAAACTGTTTCTTCTTTCTTTCATATATACGGATATATAATTGTAAAGAGCCATATGTAATATATGTAAAGACAATTACGTTGATGACCTTGCACTATTAAGAAATTATGTATTATAATAATAATAATAATAATAATAATAATAATAATAACATCAACAAAATATGATGCCATATAAAAATTTAAAATTAAAATAAAATAAATAAAAAATATTAGATAAGTTATATAATATGACAATTATTATTTAACTATATAATAATGAGAGAATGAGAGAGAGAGAGAGAGAGAATAATTATGTCATAGGACCATTAGAACTTTACTATCCCCTTCATGGACACAGGTTTATGGCAATCTTTTAAACGTATTTAATTCAAAAATCTAATTTTAATATTCATCGATTATCGGTGATCAAATTTGACTTACATTTGAGTGGAAATTGATGAAAAAGCTGCATGCGCTGTACCCCGACCCTGATGCAAAATTAAATATTTAAACATTATGTTCAGATTCAGATTGCATGAATATGGTTTTGCAATAGTTATTTTCACACATACATTCAGGTTGGACACATCACATTTCCATTTGAAAATTTTATTTAAATTATAGTTCATTATAAAATTCTTTAAACATAACAAAAACATTACTTATATAAACAATAATGTCACCTCCGATGAGTCAAACCTTTACAAAATATATCAAGAAAGAGTTGGGATATGTGAGACAAACACTCATTAATGCATGGGGCAGTGAGTAGCAGCAAAGCTTACATTTTTATAAGATAACCCTCAACATTCATATTGAATATATGAAGCATTAGTCTCCACCTACACGTCAGAAACAAATGAGACAGACAAGCACGAAAGCCGATGTAAAATATAAAAATATATACTCAAGATTTTACTTATGGCATTCCACCACGTACTGTGATGTTTAGTCCCTTATGTGGAGTGGATTGAAAGGACAGCTCCACGGTTGCTTTGGCTGTTACGAATCTCCATTGCTCTGTAGCACCATGTTTTCATATCAGTGGGTTTCTATTCAGTGTTATCATTGAAGACCTCATAACCACTCAACGCTTGAGGCCACACAGGCTGATCTTTGCCTCAGGTGAAGCTCAGGCTTTTCCTCCATTTTGAATGTTGTTTAGGGCAGATTTCTTCACTTCTATTCTCATGGGCTGACCCTCTGTCCGAGACTCCAGCTTCACTCCACCTGAGATTCCCAGGACCCCCAAAACAGTCTTTCCCGTCTTCAGATTTTTGGACATAGGGATGCGGGTCAACCCTGTACGGGGTTGGTGGGCCTCGTGCCCACTCTGTTAGACGGAGGAGAAAGAGGGAAAATGAGTAAGAGCAACGCGGCTGGGAATACGGATCAAATCAAATGAGAAATTTAGAAATGTAAATATCTTTAAATTGCTTTATTTCAGACATCAGCCATCTAGATTCCTGTTTGGTATGCCAAGGCTGTTTTGCGTCAGCTAGAGTGCACCGAGTCCTACGAGGCTAACTATGAAGGGAAACATTGTGAAATGACTATATAGTATGTGAGAGTCTAATTGCTGCATGATGGCAGCATGCCACATGGCAACAGCACTGCTGTTCTCAGGCTTGTTTCACCAAAACACCACAATGTTGCCTCCTCAACAAAAATCTGAAGACAAATACAGCAGGGTGCTGTATTTGTCTTCAGATTTTTGTTAATAATCACAACACAACCTAGATACAAAACATAGACACAAACATTAGAGCATTAGTTGAAATGCAACACAATGAACCACAGCCTTAATTTACCTGAAGGGTCCTTACCGTACTTTGTGAAGGCCTGGAAGGGGTGGATGACACCGGGGTTATAGTAATACTGCTCATCACCTTGCTTGGGTTGACCTTTGCAGCAGTGGTAAGGATTTGGCGGGGAGAGCGCAGAACTGTCCCAGTGGATAAAGTCATCTCCTTGGCCTCCGTCCCGGGTCTGACGACCATTTTAGGGCCCATGTTGTTGCCTAGATGAATATGGATCTTGGTGTCGTCGGTGGTCGTGATGATGTTGGTGCTGGTGTTGGTCTTCCTGATGGGCACCGGGACCATCTGTTTCTCTGGAGTGACCTTGAATACAGCCCGGCCCATGGTCATTTCCTGGTGTTCTGGAGAGGCTGATGCATCGGATGCCGTAGAAGTGCTAACGGTCATAATGGAGATAGGGGACAGCGGCCTTGCTGAAGGCCAAACCCTGCCACTATCGGGGGATTTTGCCCTGGATATTGCTGTAATTGTGACTGGAGACTTGGCTCTTTCGGGCCCACGAAGTCCGGTAGTTGACTTTCCCCTTTGGCCATGTGTAGTGTGGGTGGGAATGATTGTGATTTTGGACTTGGGTTGAGCAGGGTTTGGGCTGAGTGGAGTTGAGCTAGAGTAAAAGGCATCAGCTGAGGGGCTTCTGATCTCAAAAGTTGCTGTGCTATTATCTCGGTCTGGCGTCACTCTAATATGCAATGGCTGCCCTTGCTTTTGGGACATAGTCAGTTCTGGGGACAAAGCTTCTCCATCGATATGCAACGTCTTTTCCACACTATTCCCCGGATGGGCCACTTCTTTTTTCCTCATCCAGGGAATCCAAGATTTCTTTATGCCCATGTCACTGCTGGATGAAGGGCAGCGTTCAAGGGCACTCGCCTTCTCAGTTGACTTCTTCAAGCACTTCTGCCTGAGGTTGTTCATGATGTGGTTCTCTTCCTGAACAGATTTCCTGATAAAAACAGCTGGGCAGTCCTCCTCCAATGCCCCGTTTGGTAACACCTCCGTCTGCACTCCTGTCGATGCCATCGCTACATCCATCATTCTCCTCCCATTCAAGCTTGGCCGTAAAGCCCGGCTCTGACGTTTAGTCACCTCCAGCTCTTTGGTCAGATGATTAACCTCAATGCCCATGTTCTTGGCTTTCTCCTCTTCTTCCAAGAACCTCTGTTGTAAGATGGCGTAATCTACCTGGAGCTGGGAAAGCTGGTCTTCTTTGTTCATCAGTTCATGGATTTTCTCCTTGAGAGCCACAACATCCGCTTGCAGGTCTCTGGTTTTAGCCTCCTCTCTTTTGCACTGCTGCCGGAGGTCTTCCTCCTGGCTCGCCTCTTCTCCTTTCTCTATTGCTTTGTTCAGTGCAATCTGACTCCTCATCTCCTCAACCTGCCGGGAGAGAATGTTCGCCTTGTCTTGTTCAGTCAGGAACTTTTTCTCCAAGAGGTCGTACTGATCCTCAGTCTTGATCAAATCTCCCTCGACCACCTCAAGTTGTTTGAGACGGTTTTTCAGATGCTCAATTTCAAAGGTCAGCTCCTTTAATTTGTTATCATCTCTGTTATTATTGTCAGACACTCTTCCCGGTTCACATTTGACCATGTTTGTAATTGGTAACTTTTCCACTTTATCCAACCCATCTAATCTCTTTTTCAGCTGAAGGACCTTAGAATTCAGATCCTTATTTTTATCCATTTCATTAGCTAACTTAGTGCTTAGTTCCCCATTTAGGATGGTGAGAGTCTCTACTTTGGTTTGCATTTCTGATTTTAACTTCAGAAGCTTTTTGCTTTCTTCTATTAATCTCTCAGTCACCTCCCCAACCTTGCCCTGTTCAACGGTGACCATATTGTTTAAATCCTCCTTTTTCTTCTCCTCGGACTTCAACCTTTCCATGACAATTTTTCTTTCATCCATCAAGGCAACAGTCAATGACTTCAGCTTACTCAAGTCATCTTTTAGGCTTAGTTCACACTTTTCCAATCTCAGCTCAGAGGACTCAACCTCTTTCATACGAATCCTTAGTGCTACAAGTTCATCTGAGAGCTCTTTTGTCAAACCCTTCTCTCTTTCCAGAGCGTTGTGTAACTGGGAGCACTCCGCCTTGCTGATACCGAATGTGCCCTCTAACTTTTCCAGATCCATCATTCTTTTCTGGAGCTTCTCAACCTCCACCCTGAGTGCTTTGCTCTTATTATCCTCTTCTTGAAGTCTCTTCCTCAGCTCCTTACACTGACTTTCAGTCTTAGTGATCTCCTCATCCTTGCCCTCCATCTCGAGCATCCGTTTCCGTAGGTTCTCCAGCTCAGTGACCAATGTGGAGTTTCCACACTCTCCTTTGCTCATCTTCTCCCTCACCCCCTGGAGTTCCTCGTCAGATTTCTTTAAAGCCATGTTGCTCTCCTCTAGCTCCTCCACTTGATGAGCAAGCCTCAAAAGATTAGCATTAAGCTGGCGATTTTGGGCCTCCTGACTGGCCAGCTTGGTGCTCATTTCCTCGTGCTGTTGGGTGAACTTGGATGATTTCTCCCTCAGTTCCGCCTCCAGGCTCACCATTCTCTGGCTTTCCTCCTGAGCATGGCCACTGGCCTCGCTCAGGGCATGTTCATGCTGCTGCAGCTGCTGGCTAAGTTCCTGGACGTGCTGGCTCTGTTTGTCCATCTGCTCCAGGTGGAGATGCCGCTCGTCCACCAGCATCAGGGCAAAAGACTTGAGTTTTATCAGCTCCTCCTGCACCTTGGCCAGCCTCTTAGAATGTTCCTTCTCCTTCCGCACCTGATAGGTTTTCTCGTTCTCTAGTAGCCTCTTCAATCTAACAAAGAAGGAAGAAGAAAAAAGGCACCGCAGGTTAGAGATGAGTTTTTACTTATTTCAAATTGGAAACTACATGACTCGATTAGTGGCACTTCAGAAACATATCTCATAAAATCCTATTTGCACAGTTTTCTATCGAGTATATAAAAAAAAATTGTTACTGAAAATGAGTTAGTGTTACACATTTCAAAAAAAGTTAAATGTTTATCTCCTTATATCAGTAAATAACCTCAAACAACAACTACCCACGGACACAGTTTTGTAATTAAATCAAATAATCACGCAAATAAATAAATCAAATAAAACTCAATAATATTATTATGTATAACTCAATTCAGTAAACATTAGTGGATAGAAATTACAAATAAGAAAATATTGATATTTGTAAGACCCTATGATATACACAGTATTCAAGATAACAAATGATAGTTATTTTTAATGCATTTGCTTATCGTAAGTTTTGAAAATTAAGTTGAAGATAGAATGTAAACGGTAAGATACACTGTAGACAAATGCCCCTTCATTTCCCCCCAAACATCTCACCATGGAAAAAAAAAAGAACAGGAGTAACAGCTATGGTAATAAGATATAATATACAGTGCATTTCAATTTAGACATTATGAAGTATATTGAAAGTACAATGAATGTGCAGATAAAAGAGCAGTAACAACATAAAGTGTATCATACATATGTAGAGAATGGCATAAGTATCATAAATATTTTCAATACAAATGTAAATAGCATCAAATACTTATATAGGATGAGAATCTAGGAGAGGATTCCTGAATATAGAATGTGTTGAAAATCTTTGCTCTCAAGAAGACGTGGAAAAAGGGCCCAAACTGGTAGTACTCACCGAGCTAACGTTTGAGACTATATGTTCGTAATTGTTCCAGTGCGAGATGGGATGATAGTTATTTAAGCCAGTGGCTGATGTGAGGGCACGACACATTTTTCCAGTAGATAGCGATCGAACGCTTTGTGTGAGTGAAGCAGAGATCCACCGTTTTCATTTCATGTCCTCTCAAAGATTTTCAGGGTATGGGCCCAAGATGCAGAAGCTGGGACTAAGAGGGATAGGTTTAGAGGTCATTTGGGAAATTATTATTATTTCTTTCCAAAATGTTTGCACCCTTTCACATTACCAAATACAGTGGAGGAGGGTTCCTTTATGAGTTTGACATTTAACACAGGTGTCTAAAGGTGTAAATATATTTACCTTTACAGAGGTAATGTAGGTTCTCATTATCCAGTTGTAATGAATCAGTTTAGGTCTAGAATTTATTGAGAGGCTTTGGGACTTAGTGCTATCCAGCTTCATTCATAATCCAGGAGAGTCTCCTGCAAAACCTCACTCCATGATGCTCTTTCAGAGTCGGATGATTCTTTAGAGTTAGATGAGACTGTATCGTATGGTCGAGCGATCAGGCCTCTGCTATGTTGGCGCTGGGTTGTGAACTGTTATAGCACTGTTTGTTATAGGTGGACAGTTATTGAGTTATTGATTGATTGTTATTGATCAACTGTAAATATTTAAAGAAGCGGGACTGTGGAACATTATGTTATTCTTTGAGCTCATTAAACAATATCAAAGTATGCCCGTTGTAAAGGTCCATCATCCTACTCGTGCCTTTTTCGCGACCACTGCCTGGATCCTAGATCATTTTTCCCAGGTCTGAAGTGCGTGTTACCCCAAATAAGGGAGAAACGAGCTAGAGGTAAAACTTCGCCAAGAGCATTCCTCATGCAATATCAACAGAGTATTTCTAACAAATGGATTGAGAGTGATTTTCTTCAAATCATTACGAGAATCGGAACATGATAGTTAGGATGTGGTCCATTAAAATAATGGTTAGAGTTTAGGGAATCATAAGCCCTGAAAACAAATACTTAACCATGATTCAAGTCGTGTCTGTGGTATCCAAACTGGCAAAGACCTACCGAGCAACTGCCAAACTCCTAATACTGTCATTACCCATCCCTTTTACATTGGCCTGAGAATGAGAAGGTGCAAGTGAAGGCTTTCTAAAGCCCCCTTACTGAGTGCTCTCCTTTTCTCTGAGCTCCTTTCTATGCTGCTCATGTCCGTTCACATCTCACCCTCAGACAAATTACATGCAAAACAGCAATGAATGTAAAGTTGCGCCATGTGTCTGCATGCGCTGCCAGTGCTAGACCAATGGAACACTTAATCACAATATTTTTGCAATGCAAAAACCAAGCAGAATTTGGAACAGCATCCATGAAAAAAACACAGCTCCTGCAAACACAGCAAAAATAGGCTGAACATTTTCCAAACTTACCCCCCCCCCCCCCCCCCCCAATCCCAGATATACTCAAAACAACCTCATACCGTTTAAAAAAAACAGCTTCATGTCCAACTCACCTACACTGTAAGCTCTACAAGAAGCTCGTGAAAACTTTTTCTGCCATTGTACAGAATCCGGTCGAGGGCCCCCTTCTCCACCGTCACGTCCCTAGCACGCCATCAGGACAGTGGAAGGTGAATAAATAACAGTGGAGCACTACCGGACCTCTGGTTGATTATGTCACCTCCACCGCCCTATATATGTGTGTGTGTGCATGTGTGTGTGTGTGTGTGTGTGTGCGTGTGCGTGTGTGTGTGTGTGTGTGTGCACGTGTGTGTGCGTGTGTGCACGTGTGTGCGTGCGTGCGTGCGTGCGTGCGTGCGTGCGTGAATTTGTGTGCGTGTGGGAGGGTACAGCACTAGTTTGGGCTCCGTGAAGGGGGTGGGACCTTTGCCAGAAGGAGGCGCTCTGCAAAACTCCCCCCCTGAATGTGTTCACTTTTTGTTTTTTAACACTTTTTCACTCCCGTGAAACGGAGGGAAAACAAACAACACAAACAGAAAAACATACCTGCCTGGGATTGTGTCTCAAAATGATTATAATGTTGAGTTGAAGTTACTCCCGTCCAAACAAATAACCAACCCCCGCCCCCCCCCAAGAAAAATAAGGAAATTGCCTTCTCAGACATGGGAGCTTTAGTCTCACTGGTATATGAGACAGGACAGCGATAGGTCTGCTATAATTCCACCTGGTGGGGAAACAGACCTGAGCTGCTCACTGTAATGTGAAAAGCAGATACTGTGCTGCGTGGATGAGCCAGGTCCGCCCCCTCGAGGTGGAGGAGACCCGCGGAGGACAGAATGGAACCGTGACTAAAGCTTTATGAGGTGTTGCATGAACTGCTGCATAGGACGGTACGGGAGAAGAATAAACACTGCCTTATTGTATCTGATATATTGGCGGAAGTGGGCGGTATAAGGGAAATGTAGAGATTATAGAGAAGGTAATACAGATTTGGTATTTAAGCTGAACGACATCTTTCAAAGCAGCTTCAATTAGACATTATAAATTTAGGATACGCACTCTACGACAATACACAACTGCATTTGTTTTTATCTTCTTTGCCTCCTCTTCACTGCTAAGTGGGATCGGTAAGGTTGGCTACTGTATAGAGGAGTCATCCTGATCCCAGCATAGAGCGTTCCATAATCATACTTCCACCGCCAGAAGAATCTGACACCTTAGCGATCGGCGGGCTAAAATGGACGTCCGGCGAAGGTTAGAGCGATGATGTCAGGGGCGCTCGGCGGCGCTGGCCAAGTCACGTGGCTGAAGCAGCTTGACCCTGAGGCCGAAGGCAAGGCTCCACACCGTCACTACGGATGTCCAAGCGGGAAGACGTATCCGTGGTATACGTGGCAACCCGAGAGCACTTGCAGTGCCTGGTAGAAATCCACCATCATGAACTACAGTACATGTAGTCCACACACACTGTAGAACGTATAACCATAGAACCTATAGCTATGGCATGGTCTCTCACTCCTTTTCGTTTCCAGGTTATTAAAATATGTCCGTTCTCCGAGTGCACATTTCGAGAGAACACAGGTGCAATCTGGACCGCATCGACAGGAAAAAAAAAAAAAAAAAAAAGCACACTGCGCTCATCGCGGAACAGCATTTCACTCATCCCATGCTTTCTGGCGGAATTTGCTCGGAGGCTTAGCAGTCCGTCTATTAGGGGGGACGCCGAGGATTGAAGCAGACCCGAGCTGCCAAAGAGCTGTCAAAACAATGTGATGCACGGCAATGGCCGCTCTTGACAGAGAAAAACACATTAAGTGCTTACCAAGAGAGCCCCGGCGATAGTGTACAGTAGAAGAGATGGATGTTCTGTTAAAAGAGGGAAATCAGATGCAAAGTGGCCATGGGGCCATTTGAGCGGAAACACAACAGACCTTTAACGGCGTGTGTGCCGCCTCCTGTAGGATGTTAGATTAAGGTGTTTGTTTTTTGTCCCATAACAATTTGTGAAAAGGAAAAAATAAAGGCAATCACGTTAACCGCAACAGTTGCTCGCCTTGTGGATCCACTGTGGGTCCTCAAACATCTTTTCCGTGTGACTCAAAATGTCCATACCGCACCCTCAGGAATGGGAGGTGTTTTTCTCCCCATTATGTTTTCACCTCCTGACGTACAAATTGCTGTGTTGTTGGAAGGGGTGTTAATCACCGATGGCTACAAGTCAGAAGCAACCTTTTTGGCGCCCACTGATCACATTCCGAGGAATGCTATAGGCTTTTTCTTTTTTACATTCCTCATACTCGCCAAGATGGCAGGAGGTGATGTGGCTGATAAGGAGGGAATGATGAGATCCTTCAAAGAGCAGATGTCAGAGCAAGCGCCGTACACGTGATGGACATACTGTCTGTGTGTGTGTGTGTGTGTGTGTGTGTGTGTGTGTGTGTGTGTGTGTGTGTGTGTGTGTGTGTGGCTATGACTAAAATCTGGTGAACCAGCATGTCTTCTGCATGTTTCTGTGTGTGAGTAAGTAAATGTGTACAATGTGCACAACCACCAAAATGAACATCTACAGAGTCCTTGGATATTGCAACCCTCCAGTTGACCCACTGTTCCATTGATCAATCCATCCATCCACCCATCCATCCACCCACCCACCCACCCATCCATCCATCCATCCATCCATCCCTCCCCAAAACTCCAAGCCAGCCTTTCAGGAACCAAAGTGTAGCAAATCAGTTTTTATGTCCTACTCTTGCCCTGGTCATGGGGAATTTGGGCTCTGCAGGTGCTGAAACATCAACCGCCAACACATGTCCCCTTCGATCTCCCAGCAGGGTGAGAGAGGGCGGCCTGTAAACAAGCCAGGGAACCTGCTGGAAACTACCTGGCATGGGAAGGAGGTCGCCTCCGTTTGTGCACTCGATCCGGTCAACCTTAACCCGAGCCTATAGGATCAAGTGGAGCAGGACTCCCCGCCAATAATGTGCACCCAGCTCAGGCTTATATCAGCACATTCACCTCCTGTTCGGGTCTCGTAGCTTAGACTGACTGGTTAATTGGTTTTCAGGTTCATATATTACCATTGAGCCAACTCCTACTGTCATTTAACTTCCCTCAAGGTAGATCAGACGACATACCGGCAACCCCTCTTTGATCGCTCCTCCGCTGTACCTCCAAACTCAACCATGCGCACATTTCAGCTCCAGGTGAAACGTGTCTCCGAGCCAATCACAGCCGAATGTCGCTCGGCCGAGAACCCCGAGCGAAGCTCCAGTTCACGGAAACAAATAAGTGTCGTAGTACTATTCCATAGTACGAGCACGAGAAACAGTATTCATTTCTCAGCCGAGACACAATGTGACATGACATGAAGAGGAATCCGATGCAGTCCTAAAGATACCCATGCCAGCATGTTTTTCCTTTTCTAAAGATAAAACAAAGACACGCTCCTCTGGTCTAACTCACTAGTCGCCGAAACCATCGCTTGCAACATGTGAAAAGACTGAGCAGCGGATTCCTTGGGTGGGGCTAAATCGTGACTCCATAAACACCATGTCGGAATCGAAGCATCAGCGGTGGGATAAGCCGGAACCAACCCAAAACGAAAAAGAACCGTCACGTTGGCGGGCCGCGGCGCCCCCGACGTGGCCACCGGTTATTCACAACAATGTAAACGTTTCACACGATCAACGTGACTGGGCGTGGTTTCAGCACCTTCAGCGGACACACCCCCAGCATTTCAGAGCAGAGGGAACTGCCGATTTTTGAAACCAAATTTGACATATTTTGGCGATTTTTTCCGATCATTCAAATTTGGCCGGGTGGTTAAAAACACATTTTTCCTGTGGTGTGACAAACTCAGAACATTTATCTTTGCTCTACGGGGAGTTGAATCATTTACCGCTGCATTGTTTTTTAAACCGTGACGAAAAAACTCTTTCTCCCTCTGGGATGCCTGCCAGGGAAGTATAGACTTCGACCCAAGGTATGCGCCTTGTCTCTCAGCTCTCATGGTCTGTGATGGCCTCTGGACTGTCATGACAGTGATTTAGCTTCCACGGTCTGTTTCCTGTGTCGTCTGCTAAAAGCTGAGGGGAAGGAGGGCTGAGCGATGGTGTGTGTGTGAGAGCGTGTCCGCTGGGTGAGACCATTTGAAGTTTTGACAGTGTATGAAATGCAGCAGGAAGTGTACGAGCGGCCCACAGGTCTGCCCCGCAGATGACACACACACGCATGCATGTACATACAACACACACACACACACACACACACACACACACACGCACACACACACACACAGAAGAACACACAGACGTACACACACACTCACGTACACATGCTACAGTTGTTATCACACACACACATGCACACACATGCACACCCATGCACCCATGTACATACCACACACACATACACACACACGGACACACTCACATACACTTGCTACAGTTGTTATCACACACACACACACGCACACACACACTCTTGACACACGCTACAGTTCTATTCACACACAGACGAACACACACACACACACACACACACACACACACACACACACACAAAGACACACACACACACACACACACACACACATACACATGCTACAGTTGTTATCACACACACACACGCACACACACACTCTTGACACACGCTACAGTTCTATTCACACACAGACGAACACACACACACACACACACACACACACACACACACACATACACACATACACATGCTACAGTTGTTATATTGCTTGGACGCAAATTCTAGGCTACATACTGCACACTAAAATCAAACGCATAGTATACAAATCACATAAAAATAAATTGACAAATGTATGTACACAACCCAACTCAACTCCAAAGTCTAAAACCTTGTGGGGGAATCCGAATCAGAATCGGTTTTATGTGGCTGAGTACATTTCTATATACGAAGAATTTAACTCGGTGCATTGTTGTACTGTACAAAGTCAGACAGCCAGACAGGTAAGACTAAAAAAGCTTCACAATCTAGAAACAAAATATACAGAATATACAAATAGGGCTAAGTGACAGTAGGGTGGCGGCAAATTTACATTTCTGTACAGAATAATATGAATATGGATGAAGTATAGGTGTAAATCATATGATAATTAGAGGTCCAAATAAGAACTATGCAATACAATAACAGATTAAATCCATCCATCCAAGGTGTTTAACGGAGAATGAGATGCGCCTGAGGTTGCCACCTTTTACTCGCCCCAAATCTCATCGAGCGACCGAGGACAAGGTGTGATTTGTTTATGCGGATGAATGGAGGTGGCGGGCGTTCAGCACGTAGTTCCAGTTGGCAGACGTCTCAGGACACGTAGCGGTCACGGCTGCGGACAAGCAACTGTCCCCTCAACAGCTTTCCTCTTTTGTGAGCAGTTTTAGTTTGTCGGGCCCCTCCCGCGCGGGGCACATTATTTGCACCGACACGCACGCACGCACACACGGACAGACAGAGACACACAGACAAAGCCGTGCTTTTTAGATGGCGAGACCCTCTGCTATGGCAAAGTCGTTGGTGAAGTCGCTTCGGTTCCCACACTTGGTTGCCTGATGCGACGGGGACCGTGGCAAGCGGCCTCAATGAGAGCAGGACGGGCGAGGGAGGTTTACTGTGGGAACTTCCACTGAGACGGAAGGCCCATTGCATCACTTGACAGGGTTGTTGTTTTTCCTTTTCTTTTCCATAGGTATCACTTATTAATACAAACCGGCGAACACAAAGACACACGCACACACACACACACACACACACACACACACACAAGCACGCACGCAGACACACACAATCACACACACACACACACACACACACACACACACACACACACGCAAAGCCTTGCTTTATAGATCGCGAGACCCTCTGCTATAGCAAGCTGTTTTAACGTTGAATCCATAGAACGAACTTGTCACTTTATACTTATATTTTAGTTACTAGTTGCTCTTCCAACACCAACTATTTTAGTTTTTCTAGTCAAAATGTATGAATTGCTAGTACTTATTTATGAGATACTAGTTACTATTCCAGTGGTTACTAGTAACTATCGCAATGTTACCGGTAACAATTTGGACAATTTTGTCATTGAATTTCTTGCTGTTACTCGTAAAAAAAAAAAAAAAAAAAGGTTTTACCAGCAACAATGTATTTTTTACCGGTCAGGAGAATTCACGGTGCGTTCCATTTGAACTGGGAAGTCAGAATTCCCGAGTTCCCAGTCGGAAATTTCTACTGGAACACCCCCTCAGATCGGAGCAGTCCATTCCCCGCTCCCATATTTGTTCTGTGGTTGTCTGCTGTGTATTCCCAAAGAGCAGGCGCAACCAATGAGGCGTCCATCTTAGTGTTTCGATTTGCTGTACTGGAATGTGGCCGACGCGGCTGTGACGTCATTCCACACCATTACTAGTCAAAACAGCTTGTTGATAGTTGAATTTCAAATGTAACAAGTAAAAAATAAAATGTTACCAATAACAATTGGAAAATACACAAGTCCCTAATGAAAAGTGACTAAATGGAAGTAGATACTAGTAACTATCAGAATAGATACTGGTCAGAGGCAAATATTTAATATCTGAAACACAGAGTCCCATAGTATTTAATGACTAAATTGTCCAAACTGTTAAGAGTAGATAGCCATTAGTAACAATCTGAATAGTTACTAGTATCTAATACATAAGTACTAGTACCTCATACATTTCAACGAGTAAAACTAAAGTAGTTACTAGTAACTGTTGGAATAGCAACGACTGTAGTAACCCAAACATAAGTACTAGTAACGTTTCAATTCAAAATCTTTTTTTTTCTTTTACTAGTAACAGCAAGGAATTCAATGACAAAATTGTCCAAATTGTTACGAGTAACATCGCAATTGTTACTAGTAACAATCTGAAGAGTTACTAGTATATAGAAATAAGTGCTATTAGCTCATATATTTTGTGTAGTAAAACTAAAGTAGCTACTCGTAACTGTTGGAATAGCAACTAGTAACTAAAATAGAAGTACCAGTACCATGTTTAAAGTGCTATGGATTCAGTGTGAAAGCATCTTGCCATGCTCCGCGGACATCACCACCTCGTCCTCCCTCACCATCATCGTCCTCCCTCCCCACACATCTCCACCTCGTCCTCCCTCACCACACATCTCCACCTCACCTCCAACACCTGCCCGCCTCGTCACTTTGCGTTTATCTTTGCGCCCGAACCTCTTTACACCCAGTCGTCATCTTCTTCGTCCTTCCTTCTTCATCCTCCACAAACTCCCACGTTTCCTCAAACTTCCACCTTTCTCTTACCTTTTCCACCACCTTTCTCATACCTTTCCTATACCTTCCTCCTACCATTCCCACCACCTTTTACCCACCTTTCCCCACTCTTCGACAACATTGTCCCCATCTTTCCACCACCTTTCACCCACCTTTCTCCTCCCTTTTCTCCACATTTCCCCATTTTTTGCCACCACTTTTCTCCTACCTTTTCCACCACCTTTCTCCTACTTCTCCTCCACCTTTCTCCTACCTTTTCACCGCCTTTTACCCACCTTTCCCTACACTTCCCCAAAATGATCCCCATCTTCCACCACCTTTCCTCCACTTTTCTCCTACCTTTTCCACCACGTCTCCTACCTCTCCTCCTCCTTCCTCCTACTTTTCACCACCTTTTACCCACCTTTCCCTACACTTCTCAAAAATAATCCCCATTTTCCACCACCTTTCCTCCATATTTCTCCTCAATTTTCCACCACCTTTCTCCCACCTCTCCTCCACCTTCCATCTACCTTTCCACCACCTTTTACCCACCTTTCCCGACTCTTCCCCAACATTGTCCCTATCTTTCCACCACCTTTCCTCCACATTTCTCCCTCATTTTCCACCAACTTTCTCCTACTTCTCCTCCACCTTTCTCCTACCTTTTCACCGCCTTTTACCCACCTTTCCCTACATTTCCCCAAAATGATCCCCATCTTCCACCACCTTTCCTTCACCTTTCTCCTACCTTTTCCACCACCTTTCTCCCACCTCTCCTCCACCTTCCTCCTACTTTTCCACCACCTTTTACCCACCTTTCCCGACTCTTCCTCAACATTGTCCCCACCTTTCCACCACCTTTAACCCACCTTTCCCCACTCTTCTACAACATTGTCCCAATTTTTCCATCACCTTTCCTCCACATTTCTCCTCCATTTTCCACCACCTTTCTTATACCTCTCCTCCACCTTCCTCCTACCTTTTCCACCACTTTTCTCATACCTTTCTTATACCTTCCTCCTACCTTTCTACCACCTTTTACCCACCTTTCCTCACTCTTCTACAACATTGTCCCCATCTTTCCACCACCTTTCCTCCACATTTCTCCTCCATTTTCCTCCACCCTTCGCCTACCTTTTCCACCACATGTCTCCTACCTCTCCTCCACCTTCCTCCTACCTTTTCACCACCTTTTTTACCCACCTTTCCCCACTCTTTTTTACCCAAAATTGCCCCCATCTTTCCACCACCTTTCACCTCCCCTTTCCACCACATTTTCCCCATCTTTCCTGCACCCACCTTTCCCTCTCCTGCTCCAGGAGGTTGGTGAAGTCGTCGCTCTTGTTCATGTAGTCGACGTGCTTGCGCTTCTCCGTGTCCAGCTCGTGCACCGTGCGGCGGTGGCATTTCTCGGCCAGCAGCAGTTGCCCCAGCATGCGGCGATACGTCTCCTTGTGCTTCTCCTGCAAGCGCTCCAGCTGAGGGCGGCGTAGGGCAGGCACACATACACACAAGGCTTTTACGCTCATCCTAACATCATATTGATGTTTTATTCAGTTCTGATACTTCTGTTGATTCATTTTTACATTATTATTTGCGTCATTGTTTCTAGTTTCTGAAATCCTCTCGCATTCTCCTCTCCGTTACGCTGTTACCCCTGTTGAGAGAAGCTCGAAGACGGATTTCATTGCCAGAAGCTTTGTGTTGTGATTGCGCGTTAGACAACTAATACACTGAAAACAACACACACACACACACACACACACACACACACACACACGGTTACATTGATCACAAAGTATTATATTTATACTATAGAAGCCTATACAAGCAACGTGAAACAGGCCATAAACACCTATTTGTTGCACTGCGTACAGTACTATTGTACTTTCCAGGCTGCCGGACATCGAGACATTTTAGCAGGTTATCCGTTTTCATCAACATGTGATTTATTGTGGATGCGAGGCCATTATTTCACAGCTGTGACACGGACATTCTCGGTGTCCGACAGCGGGTGTCTGACCTCGGCCATGGGCTTTTGGTAGGCGTGGTGGTTTTGTGGTTTAGTGCCAGTGATGAGGCCGTCGCGCTGCAGGGCCTGGAGGACCGCGCCTGGCACCGCAGAACCGTAGCGCGACTCGGGCAGCTCTGGAGCAGCCTGCCTGGACCTCAGGATGCAGATCACGTCTTCTCTGGCCTGAAAACACCGACATACATATGATACTGGTTGTTGTAGCCTGATTAAAATACGACTGTAATACTCTCTGTTACAGACTGCTGGGCAATCGTGTGTCTATTAAGACGTCAGTGGTTTGATCTTTGTGGGTATATATCTCTAAATGATGGCTATTCCAGATCATAGATCAGCACATTATAACTCAGGGTCAACAGAGACAACACCAGTCACAGGCCTGTGTATTTTCTCTGGTATGTCTTACTGCCGACTCCAACCACAAGATAGTGCTATAGTGCTAGAAAATTACAGACTGCTGCACTCCAAGGCAAGCGGCAGGCATTTTTCATACAAACCAACTGTGTTCTACCGCATCATACCACCATTCGGCATCACGCCATATTTCTCGTTCCTCGTAACTGCCGTCAATCGTAGGGTGTGTAGCGGCACAAGGTCAAACATCCACCACGAACCCACCTGAACCTCCCCCTCCATGATGCCCAGCAGCCTGAGCAGGTCCTCTTTAGACTGACCCATGAGGCCCGATCGTTGCTCTCCCGCCTCTCCTTCTCCGGAATCCACCGGTGACTTCTCTCGCTCGGACGTGAGCTCCACTTCCTGGCTCTCCTCTTGCTGTTGAACTTTGAGGCTCTTCATAGGTAGGGCCACTTCCTGCTGTGGGTGGATGTCGCGGTCGCCCTGGGGCACCCCGAGGACCCCGTTGGCCGGGCTCTCAACCCCGTTGCTTTTGGACCTCATGTTCTACCTAGGCACACAACCAAAGCAGAAAAAAACCCCAAAATAAAAAACTGTGTTTTAAAGTTATATTACAAGGACGAATTTCACATAGAATGTACACATAGATTTCGTGGAACAAATCTAATAGAACATGTTGAGAAAATGTTGTCTTCGTTGTCAGTTGCTGCCATATCAGCATTGTCTTTTGTTCATGTTATGGTAGGTTATGAGAGCTTTTCACAGTGGAAGGTTTAATTGCATTTTATTGCTCGTTCACTCAAAAGCTGCTTGGTTTTTTTCCACCTGATTTACATCATCGGATATTATATTGCTCTCGAAAAAGCTTGCAATGGTGGCAGAGAAAATGAATCAACAAGTGGCAGAATAAAAGAGAGGTGCAAAGGGCAGTTGGCATGCAGCTGTGAGTGAAGTGCACATCACTAGTTACTGTGTGTTATTATACACCGCTAAAACGAGGAGACGCACGCGGCATTCTTAAGAGGACCGTGAAGGCAAAGAGAAGTGTGGAAAAGGGTCGATGGAAAGAAATGAATTGGATGAAAAGAGAGAAAAGGAGAAGAGCAAACAAAGATGAAGACTTGGAGCCTTTGAATGTCTTCATATCACAACTCCTTATCGGTTGGCGGGGCAATAAGATTCAATAACACACACATGCACACGCACGCACGCACGCACGCACACACACACACACACAAAACCATGTATTTATGTATGTGTGTGTGTGTGTGTGTGTGTGTGTGTGTGTGTGTCTGTGAATTTAACAATGTGTCAAGACGATTGTGTTTCTGACACACCCTGTTCCCTCATAATATCATCATAAGGGTGGTGTGCGTCTCATGTGTATCTCATAAGCACTGACTGCACTCCTGGCACCATGACAATTCTTTTTTTTCTTTGTCTCTCCTTGCCTCGTTCTGATATTGCAAACAAACTTCCCAGATGTGTAGGTTTGGAACTTTGCTCTGAACATGTGCCGTGGAGTGCATGACGCCTACAGCACAATTGAATAATATTATTTAACCGCAAACTTGACTGCAGTAGTGCGGCGAGATCGCTTCGGGAGGCTTACGGTCAACAGTCACAGGCCATATATTCACTGTTGAGTCATACTGTGTCATTATTGGTCAAGAAAACCATTGTGGGTCACCAGAAAGGAACTGAAAACATTTATTTGTGTGTGTGTGTGGGGGGGGGGGGGGGGGGTGGTGGTGGTGGAGCAGTTTTTAAAGTTAGCCTTTAACTATTTTTGTTGTTTTTGCATGTGAAGCACATAGAGTCCCTGTTGCTATGAAAAGTCCCGTACGGATGAAATTGACTTTATTTGACTTGTTTCCATCAGCGAGCGTGCGTGTGTGTGTGCGTGCGTGCGTGCGTGTGTGTGTGTGTGTGCGTGTGCGTGTGTGTAATCTACACCTCCGGGACGCCGAACAAGTGTGCTCCGTTTGATAGGTTTCAGATAAGGCCTCGGCAGGAGACTTTAATTACAAACAGATATCGCCCATCCCCTCACATCCCAACAGCACCTCCCCGGTGATGTCATAACAGCCCTCTCCCCTGATTCACATATTGAGACATCGTGAGTGGGCTCACCAAACCATGTCACGCATTCTCCCAAGCACACGAATACAGGCAAGGCATCCGACACGCCCCAGAAAATGCACCAAACGGCCCCCGCGATCTCTATCGCTGAGGTCTCTGTTTCGAGGCTTCCTCGACAACCACCTGAAACAGTCGGATGGAGATTGAAACAAGATGTTCTGGTACAACCCAGTTGTCAATGGAAGGGAGTTAGATTCCCTCCACGTGTGATATACAAGGGACAGGCATCTGGACCGTCGGAGGGTTTGAATCCTCCGCCCTCGGAGCACATCTATCATCTCGAGCGGCGGTGGCGGCGCGCGGGGCAGCTACGGACCCAAACAACCTCTAATGACGCTTGAAAGCGATCCCATACCCGCAAGCTTTCCAGGAAATAGGTGAGGGTAGATGAAAGAGGGGAAGATAGCGTGGGGTCACATCTCCACTATAAAACAAAAGGGGCGGCGGGCGGCGGGGGGGGGGCGACAAAAATGCAACACAGAAATCCCACAGTTATCTTATCAGAGCTTTCAAAGGTCGTTGAGTCTGCATTGCCTCCAATGCCCCCCCCCCCCAGCTCTCCTCTCCCTCCCACCCCTGCGCTCGAACGGGTGGTGTAGAGTTGGAGCGACAGAGAAATGCCACGCACCGGGGGGTTGCAACTGGGGCACGGGGGGGGTGATGCAAGCTGCACGCTACCGTTTGCCGCTTTAGCGCCGAGCTGGGAAGCTACGGACTTAGGGATCTGAGGGTTTATTTATAGGTTTCTGGGTCGAGGCCCACGTCCCACGCCACCGCCCCCCGACGCCAACGCCCCCCCCCCCCCCGTCGGCTCGGCGAGGCGCGATGTGTCCGCCGTGATGACAGCTGAGAGGCGCTTGGCGAATTAAACGCGGAATCAAACCGCGTAAAGGGAGAAGCGGACTTCCAGGGGGTCAGGGAGGCTTTGATAACACGGTGAGCGTCTTCAAGTTAATGGTAAGTGGAGCAGGATGGAGAGGATTTACACCCAAACCACTAAGCCGACTGTTAAAACAACAAAAAACACCAAAATACCAGTGTCGAATTCCTGAGGATGTGAGGTGATCCAAAAGCACTTTTACGACGGGCACGCCGAAATTATTTCCCCTGAAAGTAAATAAGATTTAAAGAACCTTTTTGGGTGATTTTGATGTGGGGATCTGCAAATGTTTTCGTTAAAAGTGTTGTTTTTTTGTTGTTTTATTTATTGGTTGCTGATGTTTGTTGATGTATTTATGGTCTTTAAAAAATTTCTATGTATGGTCATTGTAACCAGGGCAACATGTAAAATGAGCCCTCGCTCTCAGTGGGTTTCCCTGTATAAATGAAGGTTTAATAAAAAGAAAAAAAAAATTGCTGTTCACGTCATTGCAACGCGATGTTTTGGCAGAGATGCTGAAATAATTATTAGAGGTATTCACTATGATAATCAATCGCTCCGGGTTCACTGGCCTGCCTGGTGTAAACACCTCTATTTGGTTAGAAACAACATACATGGTGTCGCTTGGTGCTTGATCCGCCAAAGGCGGGTTGTTATTTTTCCACCAATCCTCTGGAACAGTCTACCACTCTATTATTATAAGATCTTAAAAAATAATTTGTTTGAAATAGAATTGTTATATTCTTGCCTTAAGATCTGTTTTAAGTTTAGATTATTGTTATTATTATTATTGATCCATTACCCAGGATCCTCATTCATTCCAGACGGAAATTCCAAAGGCAGATAAGCCACATTCCAGCCTGGCATTAAACATTCCCATTTGTCTTTATAGCAGAGCTGGCAGGTCTCCGGCAACTGCCATTGCGCGCATGCACGCACGCGCACACACACACACGCACACACACACACACACACACACACACACACACACACACACACACACACACACACACACACACACACACACACACACACACAGAGTCGCGGCATCTGAACCATCTGTAGAATGTAACTCATTTGCCTCGCGACCAAATATCCCAGTACCCTCTGATATGAAAGAGGCCTCATTCAAGGCCTGGACCTTAATTTAAAGCAGGACCCCAAACCCAGCCCCATAGCTTTGGGCTATGCCGGTCCCTCTGCAACCTGGCACAGCTGTCACACAAAAGGTATTTATAGGTGCCTCCGAGCATGTGCCGCTCTTTCAAAGTGAAAAAGGGGTCATTACATTTCTTTCTTCGTGGTCAGCAAGTCACCTCTCAATCTCCATGACTTTCATCTTGGGCTCTGAGGTTGAGTCCCTCGAGGCGCCTCTACACAGCTACAGGATTCATATTTGAAATCAAAGTTGGTTAACTTTGCCTTTTCTACGGCGGCCGCACACCCAACTAATGCGAAACTGCAAGTTCAAATAGAGTACCGTTTATTTTATTCCAGACATAATGAAGACATTGATGAATGAATGGATAGATGGATGAATAAATAAATACTTATACTGTATATTCAAAAAGGGCTATGACCTCTAACGGCCTGTTTACACCTGGTATTAACATGCGTCCTGGGTGATCCGCTCACAAGTGGACAGCTCTAAGTACGTGTGTTCACACCTGGCACGAGGATGCGACTCCACATGCGTCTCGAGTAACCACTTGTCATCGGATCTCACTTCCCTGCTCTATATGGAAATAAACACGAACATCATTTCCGTTTGCAAAGACAAAATGAGAAGGCCTCTGGCACGCTGGCATAATCAAAATAATAAAGGCGGAAATTTTGGTGCCGTGTGCAGCGCAGTGTTAACGAAGAGAATTGGTTTGGTTTGAGTTTAGTCCCCTGCAGACAGTGGTGCGCCGTACACGCCACGCCGGTTTTCCTGTGTGATTTAGATGGAATTCTTTTTCGTTTGTTTCCTACTTGTATAAGACCGAATCTTTAAACACAACTGAGTTAAGGGACTGTCCCGATCACTGCGTAGTGGAATGAACGTTGCTTTCCGTTGCAATGGGACTCAATTCAGTAAAAACTGGATGTTTTTGTGTGAATACTTTCCGTATAAATAATAAATCCTGCACTTCTGTGACGGGGAGACTTGTGAATGCCAGGTGTAAACAGGGTCTAATATGACTTTTATTATGTGTGTAATGAACAACTTTAGTGTAGGATTTTCTAAGTGGATTTAAGTGGAATTACAATGGAATTGGAGTCTAGAGTCTATCAGTGACAGTGATATTCCCTCAGCTACAGTAGTTGAAGGGGTTGGGGGGGCTGGACCACATTGATTAATTTAAACGATAAAACATTGGGACGGCGCTTGCAGATAATTCAACCGCCCGCTTCACAAATTCATCCCAAAAAAACCTAACGGCTTGATCGGTTGAGTTCGTCCGACAGCGACAGTTTGACCTGACTGTGAGGAGCGGGGGAGGCAGGAGTCGTTTGGCCGAAAAGATGGAACACTGACAGAATACAGCGAGCCCGAGAAGCTCGTCTGTCCTGACAAGAAAAACACCAGAGCCTGACAAGACTTGAGCATTCCGATCGACGCCGGAGCCGCGGATAAGACGGAGGAATCAAACGCCAGTCGGTCAGACATTGAAAATAAAGAATCCCGAGCAGCTTGTTTGTGCGCGATGGCACAAACCGGTACAGCGGCGTATCGAGGATACTGTTTGTGCTCGCTGTCTGACGGGGGAGATTCATTCCATTCCAAACAACCAAGGGCCTCTGAGGGTTACTTATTACATCATACAGCATGTTTCCTGGGAAAATCAAAGATTTTGCTGCAGTCTCATGGAACACGGGAGACGGCATTCCTGAAGCACGGGGGAGCGAGGGGGAGGTGCCACGGCAAAACATGATGCTTGTAATGTTTGTGGCTATAAAAATGTAGCTTATTATTAATATTTTATTGCAAACTTAAATTACTGTTAAAATCCCTGCAAAACGCATTGTCATCCATAGTTGATTAACTTTACACAAGCCGGCTATAAAGCATCATATTCATCTCCAGTCTGGTTTGACAATTTATTATTTCGCATTATGGGTATATTTATCGATATTTTTATGCAGCTTCAAGAGAGAGTGCATAGAGATCGGTTTCCTGGTCGTGATCAATGGCTGATCACCTGGTTTCCTCTGGCAATAGAAACCCTTCTTTTATTATTAATTACTCATGTTTAATTATATTATTATATATGTAATAACCGGGAGCCACAACTTTACCGGACCAACCACGCCACCACCACGTCCGAACCCTTCACGTGCTTCGTCGCTATAGCACCAAACAGCCTCCACGCAATTAATAAATAGAAAAAAACAGCTTTTATATCGATCCATGTTTTTTATTTAAGCTATTTTCGTGCGATATTCTATTGAGAAACCGCATCTACCGCGTCTGCCTCCGAAACTCCGGGTCTCCCGCCAGACGCAGCAGACATGCGCGGTAAAGTGAATGCCGCATAAGGTGAATGCCGCCTAAGGCAGACGAGGTGGACGAGCTCTCTCTTTTCAAATGGACACACACTAAAGACACGAACGCTTCCCTGAACATGCTGCATTTCTGAATTAGTGACGAAGTCTTATCTCCAATCGTTATTCCACCGTGGACAACTCTCTGTGAACCGCAGCCTCGTGGCGTAACGGCACACCCGAGTCAAACATTTACAGTTTATCTTAGAGCAAAGTTGGTTTCTATTAATATCTGAAAGTGTCGATAACTCTTTATGTTGGCGGGCCGGCGCGGAGTGAAATTTCAGAATAGGCGGGTTCCAACTTTGAGTGTCCTCTTCATATTGAGAGAATTCCAACACATAATTGAAGCTTCCTAAACCCCTGAGGCATGGCTAAGAAAACTCATAGATATGAAAATAAGATTTTGCCTGAAAGGTATCCCAATATTGGGTTATGTCAGTTGAGCAGCTTTATACCGTATAAGTGATATTTACGATACAACAGCTGATTCCTCAGCATTTTACTCTCTGGCATGTTAACAAGGCTGCAGTGTTTTTACGGGGCAATTTCTCATTTTGACAATCGCAAACAAGATTTTAACTGGACCACACACACACCTGACCTCGGCGTGATGTGACGCCCATCCAGGCACACATGATATCAAGCGGTACAGTAGTCAGTATCAGCAAGCATGTTGTACACACTTAGCTCGTAGGATGGCATTTATGACCACGTCTTGGTATGGTAAAAGAAATATATTCAGTTGTGCCCCAAAATTGTGAGCTCATTCCCTCGGCAACAGCACTGAGGTAACTGAAAGAGAAGGCCAGGGCGCCTGCACGGAGGAATAGCTCCATCGGGCATCATATGATCTCACCAGATCATCTTTACAGAGTTGAGATCAAGAAAGGGATCATGTGAAGGCTGATCTATGAATAGGGATGGCAGAGCGACATATGGATGATGCAGACTCTAAATTCAGTACTAAGTCATGGGGTTCACCATTTGTCTAAAGTCTGCAGGCAAGATGCCTACTAGATCAGGGGGAATTCCACACATTCACATTGCTCGCTTGGGTTGGGAGATTCTACGCCGTTCTGCACTATTCTCTGCAGGAATCTTCAGCTCAACAGTAAAAACTCAACTTTTACTGCGCTCTGGTGCGTGTGATAAACGTATGTTAGTTAGTGCTTCCAAAGCCGATGACATCACCGGACAGATGGAAGTCTGGGG
Organism: Zeus faber; assembly: GCF_960531495.2. Lineage (NCBI taxonomy): Eukaryota > Metazoa > Chordata > Actinopteri > Zeiformes > Zeidae > Zeus > Zeus faber. Next base: position 19,766,948 of record NC_137198.1, read on the forward strand.
CTCATCTCGCCCCTGTCTCTATGAGATTCATGATGATGTCACTTCCCTCAGGGGTCCGAGAAGGGTGTGCGCATGGGAGGGGAATCGCTGATCACCCATTGTTGGTCACTCATTCTCTTTTCAAAAAGGGGTGACTTAATGTCCGTCATAGTGATCCAAAAGTAGTTAACCTTTCATAATGAAAGCTGTGCCTGTGAAGGAGTCGGGGGGCTCAAGAAATCGCCACTCTTTAAAATACTACTACTAGACACAGTCTAGTAGTCACACAGACAAGGAAACAATACCTCACAATGCTATTATATAGTTGAGACAAAAATGTTGTGTTCAATATTTGTTAAATGTCAATGGTGGGTACTGGTTGCAAGGATCCCCTGTTTGTTAGATGTGCAATGTACAGTATACACTAAATATCAAAGTACCTAGAAAAAGATCTTGGGTTGCTATGGCGATTTCATAACTTATTTTTAAACAGAGGAAACATGAGATATGAGCGCCACTGTCCTGCGAAATGACTAAAAGTGTCGGAACGGCATTTCTGGCACTCATGTGCGTGGCCCTTATACGACCGCGCTGTGCATGTGTCAGCGGCAGCTGTTGTTAAGGCCCACCAGCGTGATGGGGTACGGTCGCATAGGGTGCAGCCACCGCTGGCAGCACTGAGTGACCGGCCCGACCTCCTGCGAGCTTTTATCCTTTCAATTTAGCCCGCCTTTATTTAACCAGGAAGCATGCTCTTATATAAGAGGTGCTAACATTATCGGCAGTCACGCAAAAGGTTATACGCCATAAGTTCATTCCATATGAAAGGGAAATATGAAGACTTGAAATTGCACATTTTTAACTGTACATTTTACCTTTACCATGTGTATATAGATATGTTTATATATTTATTTATATATAAATATGTTTCTTAATAATTATTATATGTTGTATGTTAATATGTTGTATGTAAATATGTTGTATGTAGATTGGAGTTGTAATGAAAGTAATTTCCCCCTGGGATTATTCAAGTATTTCTGAATCTGATTATGATTCTGATTCTGAAATTGTGCAAGATATGACCCCAAATCCCAGAGAGCTACATGGTGGCCCCTGCTGCGAATTTCCCTGCGTTATGATATTCTGCGATATCTTCATTCTTCTTTTCAGAAATGAAAAGCTGAACGAAAACGCAAAACCAATGAATTTCTGACGTCGAGGTTCCGGTTCCTAGTTCCCTTTTTTCCCCCCCTTTTTTTCCAACTTATGTCGAACCCATAATCAGAATCTTAGCGCGGCGACATCTCAGCCCATGTACGGCATGAAAGAAAAAAAAAAAAAAGGACCTGCTGGACAGGCACTACGTATTTGTTCACGCGGTGTTACAGCGTGTCAGTTAATCAGGGGGAACTGCTTACCGTAGTAAAGTGCTCGCAAGCTATCTCATCCTGCAATCTCATTCTGGCGCTGAAGGCCGATACACGTTACGGTTTAAGTATGTCCCTATCGCTCCCGGCATCAGAAATAACCGAGATGACGCAAGGGTGAAACAATGTCATGAGGTAAGCCGGTGAAATGTTTGGTAGGGCTCGAATATACCACAATACTCCCCCTTATGCAAAACTCAGAAGATTAGTCAGTGTGAATCCGGGCTTTTCGTTATTGATAAGTCTCGCCGACACGTTGGAGCCGATAACTCCCTGGCGGGATGCTCACAAAGAGACATTGTGACCGCGGCTCTCCTGGGGTGGGCGTGTGAATGAATGAGCTCCGGCGAGGCTCCCAGTCAAGTGCTGCCTTGTGGGGGAAAGAAAAAAAAAAAGAAAGAGAAATCCCCACGCAAAAGCGGTTGGACCGCTGAAAAAAAATAAATAAATCAGCCATGTCTGCAGCGTTTCCACGTCTGTGATGACATCATGATGTGCACAGAGACACAGTCGGTGTTTGAGGAGAGACAGATATACGGAGCGCGAGAGCCAGATAAAGAAGGACGTTCTTATCGGCATCGTGGCAACTTTCGAGTATCCCCGTCGTTCGGCGGCCTCGTTATCTGTCTTTTGAGCCCCGGCTTTTGAAGAATCTTATGTCGCGCCTCACAAAACACACATTGTCAAATGTGTCCGAATAGTCGCGTCTTTATCTCCCACAGGTCTGAATATCTCAAAGGGACCATCGTGCAGCGTCAACTCTGTACACACCTGTTCCCTGGTGGAGCGAGTTGGGCTCCTCTTCCCACGTTCGACTCACAAGAGAAAGCCTCCCACACAGCGTGTCTTTACCGGACAACGACGGCGATGTGAATTATTGGAAATGCATTATTCATCCCCTTTGCTGTTCTTTATGTACTGTCACAGCACGCCCGCTGTCTGGGTCCTCGACTATGCACCGAGAGCCGTCACTGGTGCGCGTCTTGTGAGTCATTAGATGCAAAAAATGCAAAAAACCACATGATTTGCATCCATTAAACACGTCCTGAATTAATCACACGTTCCAGTGAAGACTGGGTTCATTCACGGCGTGCCAGGAATCAGTCAACTGCCACTTACTTGAAACGTGGAAACGTATAAGCGTTATTACTCGACGGAAAAAAAAAAAAATTCTGATAAAGTCAGACAGACTATGTCTTTTCCAGATATGGCAGCAGCACAGCCGATAAATCTCACTCTGTCGGAGGCACACGGTATCCTCAGCTGATGACCACCATGGGACAAGGAACACACGACGGCTCTCCTTTATCGGGACCTTGATAAGAAGTCGACTTACCTGTCGCTGTGCGCGGTCCCCAGGTTTAGATGATAGAGGTCAAACCTAGGGTAGTCTGCTAACAGAGACAGCTCTGAGCAGTAAGATATCCACTGAGGTCCCTGTGTTGGTGTGGTCCACTCGTAGTGTCTCTGGTGCTGACCACTGCTGCTAGTCACTGAAAGGTGGTAAGTGCCATGGCTGTAGACAAGCTCAGCCCCCCCCCCAACCCCTTTCTCCCACAACTCTCGCTCTCTCTCTCTCTCTCTCTCTCGCTCCCTCTCTCTCCCTCCTAGTCTCTCTTCCTCTCTAGACTTGACTTTGGGCCAGGGAGGGAATGGAGGACTGTAATAAAAGAGCGCTGTAACTTTGCCTGCCTCCTTCCTGCCTCACTCCCTCACTCCCTCCCTCAGTCACTCACTCACTCACTCCCTCCCTCACTCACTCACTCACTCACTCACTCACTCTTAAGTCTTTAGCGACACTCCACTCTCTCCTCCTTCGCCCTCCTCTCTGTGTGACGTCCCTCTCTCGCTCTCCCTGCATCTTTTTCGGAGTCGGCTGGAGAGCGTGTCAGACTGGGGATATTGAGGGGACGGGGGGCGAGGCGGAGAGGCTCTGGGAAATATAAGGGCTTTTTTGGTGGAAGGTAGGCAGCGGGGTGTCCTGAGTGAGTGAAAAGGGCTGCTGCTCAGCGAGGGGAGGTGTGACGCGACGCCCGTCGCCACCAGGCCAGAGCTCTTCACTCCACCACCTCCGCCATTGTCCCGCTCTGCTCCGTGACTGGAGTCACCCAGGCTAAAAGCATGGCCCTATATTTAACCCGGCTTCGCTTGCCAGCGTGGTGGCTGTTAGCAGCTGAGGCTCCGTAGGCTGAATGCAACGTTCTGCGGCTGCCGGGCGGCCGGCGAACCCTCCCCGCTGACCCCAGGTGACAGCTGAGCCGCTCCGTACTGTTTTCCGAGCCTTCCGAAAAAGCCGGAGACAGCAGTCACATAAGACCTCGTGGCGATCCGAGGAACCACCGACTGCTGAGTGGTGAGATAGGAGGGCGGGGAGCTGCCAAGCCATCCAATGCCACCCTGGCCAGCCCGCCAAAACCATCTAAATTAGGCCAGCGAGCTAAATGCGAGGTACAGTAATCGTGGGCAGAGTCACCGGGAATGGCTGGCATCGCTGTGTCGGCATTCTTATGTTGGGCATGTGACGGGTGTTGCGTTGCATTTACGCCTGAGTATATTTATTTATAGGTATTAATTATGGTGGAAAAATGACGTGCATGGACGGCAAACTGTGTTTTGATTGAGTAACGCCAAGTACACACCAAAGGACTCTCACTAGGCTTTTTGAGTCCCAGAAATGTTTTTTTTTTTCCTCCTCAAGATCTTAAGAGAATAATAAGGAAATCTCTTGGCATCAGGCCAAGCCATAATATTATTTTACGAGCGGGTTACAAAAAAAATTCCACGTTGACTATTATCACCACGGTAGCCTGCACAGAAACCAAAACAAATAAAAGTGAACAGAGAGAGAGGGCGAACGATACTCCCTTTCGAGTGGAGTCTCCCTGCGCTGCTTCCCACTTCCCTCTGACCGGGGGGAACGGTCGTTTCACACATCAGCCGCCGCCGCTGGATCGTGCGGGTGTGGCGCTGATGTAATGCGATGATGTAAGAAAAAACACACTCTTATATAAAAACACACATGGAAGTACAAGTGACATACGGGCACTTACTGTACCGAGTGTGAACACGAGCACATACCAGTGCATCCCGCCCCCCCCCCTCCAGTATTACTCTAAGCCTGCACACTTCCAAGCTCCACTTGATAACCGCAGGACCAAAGGTAACCCCGCGGTTTCACTCCCTGATCAACCGCCTCCAAAGCCCCGTTTGCCTCTTTGTTGTCCTGTCCGTACCGATCAGAAGGCACCGGGGCAGGAAGACAGAGCGCGATTGTTTGACAGTCGCCTTCCTCCCTTGCGTATGATGTCACGATTCCTGCATGTGGTATCAAAGGGGAACATCTCCCCGAGATGAGGTCACGAGAATTATATTTTGATTGAAAGTCATAATCACCCCCCCCCCCCCCCGCCGCCCCCGACTCCACGCGCTTTGTGTCGAAAAGTGAGGTCATGCGCTGGGGAAGATGTTGTTATGATTGCAGTCTGTCTGTGTATAGAATGCCCACAGGACAGTGGTCCAGTTTCGGAAAATTAGGGCCTGCGGTTCTTGTGATTCACAGCGCAAGTGCGCCTTCGGTTCCCACACTTGGTTGCCTGATGCAACGGGGACCGTGGCAAGCGGCCTCAATGAGAGCAGGACGGGCGAGGTAGGTTTACTGTGGGAACTTCCACTGAGACGGAAGGCCCATTGCATCACTTGACAGGGTTGTTGTTTTTCTTTTCTTTTCATAGGCATCACTTATTAATACAAACCGGTTAAGACTTGGTACGGATACACTCCAAACCCCACAAACCGGCGAATACAAAGACACACACACACACGCACGCACGCACGCACACACACACACGCGCACACACACTGAAGAATTGTTCTGTGTCACCCATAGCGAGGGGACCACAACACTGAGGTATCCCATTCAACAGTCCTGTCCGTCGTCAAAACACTGTCATGATGAGCCCGTCTTGCTCCACTTTCTCTACCTATGCTCAGACATGATGTCAGCTCTTTGTTGCTCTTTGCTCCATCTCCGACGACAGCTGCTAATGGGCTTTCCCTGGACAAGGAAAACAGTGTGATTGGAATAGAGGAAATGAGTGGATTTTGGCCGTTGAAAATGAAAGAGGGCTCGAACTAAATAGCGTTACACTAAATAGAAGTACTGTAAACCTGCTTTAGGCATTAAAGATGTGTACTAGTTACTAGTACACATCTTAATAGTAAGTTTACAACTAGTATGCCATTCCCATGACAGGCTTCTTCCAATTAGAAGGGGACTTAACACTGCTGCCACCAAGTGGCAAACTATTAGGACTTGTGCCATAGCCAAGATTCAAAATGTGGCCACTGCTTCCAACTGTGGTTCTGAAATATCTTCATTCTCCATTTGTAATAAAGACCATTGATGTTGATTGATGTTCCAAAATATTCAACTGTATATATTCTGGGTAGCGGGGGCGTTGCTAGGATGCAAAGATAGGGGGGGTGGGGCAGTGATGGAGAAAGTATCCCCATTACGCACGGTGCTTTTTGACGTCCCATAAGGAAACTGAGTAAAAACAAAATAACCTACATCTCAAATAAAAACACACTGTTTTTGCGTGCCGATCAGTCAATTCCGTCAGAGACGATGGGATGGGGATGCAGAGCCGGCTCCGCGGGGCTTTTTTAGATCGGGGGGCTATTCATAAAACCGCCACTGCTGGGTAGTAATATTTCCAAAAGGATACTTGGGTTATCCATCTTCACACATTTTATGCATAGGTGACTCAGGAAAACGTGTAGAACAGGGGTGGGCAAAAGTTTTGGCTCGAGGGCCACATTTCATTTTTAAAAGTGACCGGCGGGCCGGACGGTTAGTAGATGAGGTGAAAAATGAGCAAGCCTAAAGTGTAAAATATATGTGAAATCTATTTTCCCTTATCCCATTTTTTTTTTTTTTTTTTTTTTGCCGGTGCAGCAAGATCCGGTGCCATTTTGGTTGTGGAAATTGGTAGGACGGCGCTCAGGTGTCGATCAGTAAGCTGGGCGCTGTGGCCTGTTTTGTTTAAGTCCATCACACGGAACGTCCGTTCACACACATAGGTAGAGCCAAATAACAGCAGCATCTTCCGTGCCAACGGTGGGTTGTTTGTTAAACCTTGTCTCATTCAGTTGCAGCATAAAACGTTTCCAGTTTGACGGACGTCGAACTTCTCCTTTAGGACAGAGTCCGACTGGAGATCAGGGAACGTGACACCTGATGTGTCAACGTGATGCCTCGTCATCCAATGACGGGGGACGTGACACCAGCTGAAGTGACTCCCCAACTCCCAAACTTTTCAAAATCAGAGAATCGACGGCAGAATCCTCTGCGCAGGTCGCCCGGTGACTTACTGTATTCGCTGGCATGTTGTGGGGGCTTCTTCCTGCGGCGCTAGCGCGGGGGGAAATGAGCAAATGATTTGTTTGCCCTTTGTTTAGAGATCGGATTCAGCTTTATCTTGAAGGCTTTCAGCTTTGAACGCGTGTCGTGTACAAAGTGATTGTAGCAGCACGCACAGCTCATTCATGTGTGCCAGTATGTCCACAGCGAACGCCAAGTCACAAAGCCGCTGTGCGTCTTTCAGCTCGCTGTCAATTTTGTGCTTTTTTTTTTTTTGTCCGCTCATTTTGTTACGGTTGATGCTTACGTGACGATCAGGTAAAGTGAAGAAGAGTGACTTGACATCAGGGAAGGCCTGGCAATGCGCCATCTGGTGGTACCATTAAGTATTACAGGAAAATAACAGTGTAATGAACGCCACAAATTTAAATATATTAAAGGATTGTTGTCAATGTAAATGTGGGGTGGATTAAAAAACGCCGGGCCGTAGTTTGCCCACTCCTGGTCTAGAAAGACCCGCGGAGGGTCCCCGACCATACATTGAGAATACCTAACTAAAATCCCCTCAGTTTCCACTCCAGCCCTGAAAATATATGATATATTATAATGCTAAGTAATACAATGCATGGCCCCGGGCCACATGACCACATATGTCTCTGCATCTGGTCCCCAGAGTCAAGGGCCCTTCACATACTAAAGCCCTGCCCCTCGACACTCCAAACTTCCATTATTGCCTGTGTGCTGCAGGTACTTCATTTCCGGATATGATACGACAACACTTTATTGCCTGAGTTGCTCAGAAAATGGTCTAGCGGCTGGAAGGGCCACAATTCTGGCTGCAAGCACCTGTCCGGCCCTTCATTTATGATCCAAACTGACACTAGAATAACGGACTGTATATATCGTTTCCCTCTTGCCTGCAGGTAAGAGCCGGTACTCTCTATGCATCTTGGAACATCTGCGCCACAGGAGCACCAACAATCTTAGATCACACATTAAAAACGGGGAAACTTTGTAACGTGTGCTCTAAGACTGTCGTTTTATTTCCATTGCACAGATAGACCGACACATACTAATTCCCTGCTTATGTCATAAACCCTTACCGCTAGATTATTTTGCAGTTTATAATGTAATAATCCGATGCAATAATTTACCATTATTGTAGTAAGACACCTGAAACTTTTTCTGCTGTTGATGTAACAATCCATACCATAGTAGGGCATTCTTATTTACCATTAACATATTTATTTCAATGATAACGGTCAAAATTCAATGCATAATTGTCAGCTAGGTCATTATTATATTTTATGATATATGACACTGTAACAGTGACCACGTGCTGCGCAGATCTGAGACCTTTTTTAATTTTCACAAGATCCGGTTCCCTGCAAAGAACCGTAATGACCATCGCTACAGGAAGTGCCGCCCCCCAATTTTTTTTTTTTTTTTATCGTAATGCATGTTCCAAAGGCGCAACGGTAATCCTTCGCTCAGGGCCGGGCGCCATGGAGGCCTGGTACATGGACGGCTCGGATGGCGACCAGAGGGAGCCTCACCGGCGGGACCCGGACCAGCCCGTGTCCCTGGAGACGCTGCAGGCGCTCGGCGTGTTCCACTGGAAGGTACAGGGCGGCGCCGCCGGCGCCATGTGGGGCCTTCGAAGCTCGGACAAGCACAAGAAAGTTACACGCGGCGCTGAACACTTGGAGGGCGGCGAGTCCAAAACAGCGCTAGTGTATGATGACGACACATTTCATGTGGGGTTGCGTTCATACATGATGTTAAGCTGTTTAACAACTGTTTAAACGCTGTTAAACCGCTGTTTAAACCGCTGTTAAACCGCTGTTTAAACCGCTGTTTAACGGCTGTTTAACGGCGGTTTAAACGCAGTTTAACCGCTGTTAATCCGCTGTTAATCCGCCGTTTAAACGCTGTTTAAACGCTTTTTAACGGCTGTTTAAACCGCTGTTAAACCGCTGTTTAAACCGCTGTTTAACGGCTGTTTAAACGCTGTTTAACCGCTGTTAATCCGCTGTTTAAACGCTGTTTAAACGCTTTTTAACGGCTGTTTAAACGCTGTTTAACCGCTGTTTAACCGCTGTTAGACCGCTGTTAGACCGCTGTTTAACGGCTGCTTAACGGCTGTTTAAACGCTGTTAGACCGCTGTTTAAACGCTGTTAAACGGCTGTTAAACGGCTGTTCAAACGCTGTTTAACGGCTGTTCAAACGCTGTTTAACCGCTCTTTAACCGCTCTTTAAACGCTTTTTAACGGCTGTTTAACCGCTGTTTAAATGCTGTTAGACCGCTGTTAGACCGCTGTTTAACGGCTGCTTAACAGCTGCTTAACGGCTGTTTAAACGCTGTTAGACCGCTGTTAGACCGCTGTTAGACCGCTGTTAGACCGCTGTTCAAACGCTGTTCAAACGCTGTTTAAATGCTGTTTGACCGCTGTTTGACCGCTGTTTGACCGCTGTTTGACCGCTGTTTAACGGCTGCTTAACGGCTGCTTAACGGCTGTTTAAACGCTGTTAGACCGCTGTTTAACGGCTGTTCAAACACTGTTTAACGGCTATTTAACGGCTGTTCAAACGCTGCTTAAACCGCTGTTTAAACCGCTGTTTGGGGTTGCTTTCACCGCGTCCCACCCCTCCCCCCCAACTTCTTAACGTCATCCCGGGTTGACAACTATAAGTACAATAGTTTATGAAATAGACCTGGTTTTATCTGGTCAGTGCGGAAGAAATCCAGTAAAATCCACCGTTTCCCTTGTTGTCACAAATAGAGAACAACCTCCACAAACCAGAAATGGTGTTTTACGTGCAATATGCAGTTGTTACCATGATGCAGCTCCGGAAACCCAGTTGCTGAAAACAAAAGTTGTGTTGTTGATGTGAAGACTTGGTCATGTTGATGTCGACGTGTCCGTGTTTTCCATCGCTCGGGTGATGGTTCGATAAACCCAGCACGCGCGTCACAAGAAAAGCTGCGCGAGTGAACCAATCAGATGACGAATGGTTGAAATGACACCGCGTTCAGCCAATCACCAATCAGACCGGGCGGGCGGTCACCTCAGGTCCTGCTCTAAGTCTCGCCGCCTCGTGAACTAATTAATTAAAGGGGACCTATTTTGCTCATTCCCAGCTCTATATTTTCATCCTGGGACCCCACTCGAGTAGCTTTGCAGGATTAGAACATTTACATTTACATTTAGTCATTTGGCAGACGCTTTTATCCAAAGCGACTTACAAGGGAGAATAACATTCAGCTACATTGCGACAGAGATTAGTGTAACAACAACATTGGTGTAACAATAAATACTGCAAACAAACAAAAAACAAACAGAAAACAAACAAACAAAAAAAACCAACATTATTCATGTTATACTGGCGCTTTACTCAGCCCTTCAGTTCCGCCTCTGTGAAACAAGCAAGGCCCGCCTCCGTAAAAACCTTCTTTCTTCTGATTGGTCAACTTCTGGCCGCCTGCCGAGGGGCGGCACACATATCCCCCGAATAAGTAAAGCAACTACGGCCTGACTTACGTTGACAGGGACGAGGAAACACATTCGGACTTTCCACACGATCAAATCGACACCCGAGAGATCAGTTATCTTTTTGGATGAAACGTGTGGGCAGTCTGTGAAGCGGGCGAACAACTCCCACAGACAGGAGCGGGTGGGCGGGCGTGTCCCTGCCCTCCGTGGGCTTGCTGTGCCTGGATGAGATGACACTTCACTTACCAAAGATTACTTTGTCATTAGTTGATCTCATTATTTGACACTTTGGCCACGTCTAATGTGAACATCCGACAAAAAAAATAAATATGTACAGTATATGTGTGTACAGTGGGGCAAAAAAGTATTTAGTCAGCCACCAATTGTGCAAGTTCTCCCACTTAAATAATGAGAGAGGCCTGTAATTTTCATCATAGGTACACTTCGACTATGAGAGACAGAATGGGGGGGGAAGAATCCAGGAAATCACATTGTAGGATTTTTAATGAATTAATTGGTAAATTCCTCGGTAAAATAAGTATTTGGTCACCTACAAACAAGCAAGATTTCTGGCTTTCACAGACCTGTAACTTTTTCTTTAAGAGGCTCCTCTGTCCTCCACTCGTTACCTGTATTAATGGCACCTGTTTGAACTTGTTATCAGTATAAAAGACACCTGTCCACAACCTCAAACAGTCACACTCCAAACTCCACCATGGCCAAGACCAAAGAGCTGTCAAAGGACACCAGAAACAAAATTGTAGACCTGCACCAGGCTGGGAAGACTGAATCTGCAATAGGTAAGCAGCTTGTTGTGAAGAAATCAACTGTGGGAGCAATTATTAGAAAATGGAAGACATACAAGACCACTGATAATCTCCCTCGATCTGGGGCTCCACGCAAGATCTCACCCCGTGGGGTCAAAATGATCACAAGAACGGTGAGCAAACATCCCAGAACCACACGGGGGGACCTCGTGAATGACCTGCAGAGAGCTGGGACCAAAGTAACAAAGGCTACCATCAGTAACACACTACGCCGCCAGGGACTCAAATCCTGCAGTGCCAGACGTGTCCCCCTGCTTAAGCCAGTACATGTCCAGGCCCGTCTGAAGTTTGCTAGAGAGCATTTGGATGATTTAGAAGAGGATTGGGAGAATGTCATATGGTCAGATGAAACCAAAATATAACTTTTTGGTAAAAACTCAACTTGTCGTGTTTGGAGGAGAAAGAAAGCTGAGTTGCATCCAAAGAACACCATACCTACTGTGAAGCATGGGGGTGGAAACATCATGCTTTGGGGCTGTTTTTCTGCAAAGGGACCAGGACGACTGATCCGTGTAAAGGAAAGAATGAATGGGGCCATGTATCGTGAGATTTTGAGTGAAAACCTCCTTCCATCAGCAAGGGCATTGAAGATGAAACGTGCCTGGGTCTTTCAGCATGACAATGATCCCAAACACACCGCCCGGGCAACGAAGGAGTGGCTTGGTAAGAAGCATTTCAAGGTCCTGGAGTGGCCTAGCCAGTCTCCAGATCTCAACCCCATGGAAAATCTTTGGAGGGAGTTGAAAGTCTGTGTTGCCCAGCGACAGCCCCAAAACATCACTGCTCTAGAGGAGATCTGCATGGAGAAGTGGGCCAAAATACCAGCAACAGTGTGTGAAAACCTTGTGAAGACTTACAGAAAATGTTTGACCTCTGTCATTGCAAACAAAGGGTATATAACAAAGTATTGAGATGAACTTTTGTTATTGACCAAATACTTATTTTCCACCATAATTTGCAAATAAATTCTTTAAAAATCAGACAATGTGATTTTCTGGATTTTTTTTTTCTCATTTTGTCTCCTAGTTGAGGTATATCTATGATGAACAGGCCTCTCTCATCTTTTTAAGTGGGAGAACTTGCACAATTGGTGGCTGACTAAATACTTTTTTGCCCCACTGTATATAACAGAAAATATGGAAAAGCATAATAGTTCTTTGCGTTATATTATTAGGTACAGTGTGGGTATGTAAATAACAAAAGAAAATACTTTATTGATCCCTGCAGGGAAATTACTATCGTCAGTGGTAGATGAAGTACTTTGCTCTTAAACGTACTTAAAGTGAAAGTACATCCATTTCCCTGATATAACAGAGCCTATAATACAGCCGTAGGGGCTGATGTACCGTTTTTCTCTTGCCTATCCTGATAACAATTTACAAAACAAATAGTAACGGTGATGAAAGGCTCCGAAACAGGATGTACTTACAGGTGCATTGTGTAGAATTTACTTGGCAGAAATGCCATTCAATATTGATAAGTATGTTTTAATTAGTGTAAAATCCCATGAAAATAAGAATCATTGTGTTTGTTTGGTAGTGTCACGGAGGCCGCCATGTTGCACCGCCATGTTTCTTCTACAGTAGCCCAGAACGTACAAACCGAACACCGGCCTTAGAGAGGGACTTTCGTGGTTTTCCCCGAGGTTCGGGACCACCGTCTCTTCCATGGCGGCCGCCATTTTGCACTGACATGGGGAGGGGTATTCAGTTGGTTGCGATCTGCAACCTCATGGCTAGATGCAGATTGGATAGATTCTACACAAGGCACCTTAAGTAAGTACAGACACTTGAACAATTTACTTTAGCACAGGAACAAAGTATTAGTACCTTGTTACTTCCCACACTGACTATAGTTAGAGAAAACTAAAGAATGTTGGATAAAACGTCATTAGGTTCTAGACAACCTGCTCATTCAAAGAGCACCTACTACCTACTACTAGAGTTTTAACAACAAATATGATTCTGTCCCATTTTTCCCAGTTGAATGCAGACATCTATGAAAAGGACCCGGAGTTGGAACGGATTCGCAAAGACCAAGGCTACTCCTACATGGACATCATCACAATTCGAAAGGACACCTTACCCAATTACGAGGAAAAGGTATTATTTCAACGCATGCAGGGCTCAGCAGTAACGCTTGCCTCTTTGCCCTTGGCATCCGGATTAAGTCAATTGGCAACCATTTTGTGGCCTCTGGTTGCCCCATTTGGCAACCGCTTTCTGACATAAAATAGGGACAGCAAATACATTTGTTCCATTTGTGGTATTTAAATATTACTGTTACAGTCCAGGACGCCGCACGTGTGTTGGTGCGTTTACCCACTTCGTCCGATGTGAAAACATCACATTTCCACACAGAGAAAGTAAAAGTGTGCGTCCTGCTCATAGCTGAGTTATAAAATCCCAGACTCGGCGCAGGGTCTCTCCTGCCAGGCTGCTGACAGCGCAGTCAGCCGAAGAGTCAATCACAACGGACGGCAATAGAGTGAGGTTATACAGTCGGGGATACAAACAGTTCGCTTTTCGGGAGATGTCGCTTTTTTGGTGAAATTTGTTAACGTACAGCTGTTACAGTACAATAACCAGCTCTTGTCTTCGTAGAGAGACAGTATTAATGATCACGGCTCAGACCTCAACTGCTGTAAAGCTACTTTAAAATGGAAAGATGCCAATTAGAATGCACCGTTGATCACGATGAGGGGTCAAACAGGAGGACTGTTGAGGTTCTTATTGTCTGTGTGGTGAGCGCATACATGTGGGTGTAAGAGAGAGACAGAGACACAGGCTCAGTGTGATCAGGCCAAGTGTGACCAGAGGTGTTAGCGTTATCGCAGCTCTTGTCTGTCTCGACTTGTGTCTCCTCAAATTCTGTCAAGTGCCTGAAAAAAAACCACAAACTACAAAGAATTTTGTTTGGTTACTTTAATAAAGCTTTTGAACATTCTTTTGTCACATTTTCATTATTAAGCTGACGTATAACTGCGTAGTATCTTAATTACTCAAAATATAAGGTGACTAAAAATGGCAACAGTATTTTCAGTTTCGGCAACCGGAAGCTGATGCCTGGTTGCCAACCTGGCAACCACGTTTAAAAGCTAGTTTGAGCCCTGGCATGGATATTCAAACAACGTGCCATGACATCATACCACTACCACCCCATGCTTCATTGCATTACATTACATCATTCAGCTGACACTGAATGACGAATGTTATCACCCCCGTTATTTTTGTTCCTCTCCCCAGCTGAAGATGTTCTTCGAGGAGCACCTCCACCTGGACGACGAGATCCGCTACATCTTGGACGGCGAGGCTTACTTTGACGTCCGCGACAAGGAGGAGCGCTGGATCAGGATCGCCATGACCAAGGGAGACCTCATCACTCTGCCCGCCGGCATCTACCACCGCTTCACCCTAACCCAGACTGTACGTCCGCCGGCACTCAGACAGTAAAATAGCCGAGAGGGGTTATTTAGTGGTAAAACAAAGCCCTGCTGAGTTTCAATGGTTAATAATATGTAGCACAGAACAAGATTGCAATATCGTCAAATATCAATCAATAGCAAAAAGGGTATGGGGGTGGCTCTCCATAACCAAAGCTGTGCTCTTGTCATCCTACAGGTCGTCCACAGGACAGAGTTACTGCAGCAGTTCTTGATGATTTAAGAATTAATAAAGAGTTGCGAGGCAGGTTGAGAACTTGAACTCCTCTTGCAGACTAACTCTGTCCTGGATGCTAATGGCACAAATACACTGTGTTGTATGCCCAGCATGCTGACGGCACAGGTTTAAAAAACAAAAAAAAAGGGTATAAAAATAAGACATTAAATGTGACAGTCATTCTACTTTTTTGGCAATACACGTCAAGCAGATTTGTTTACGTGCGTCGTCATGTGCGAGTGCAGCTGCCTGTGCCTGGATTGAGAAATCGTTTTCGTAGGGTTCCTTTCAGTTCACGGGCCTCCCGGTTGCACCCACCCTGGTTTAATTGAGATTAAGGCAGTTCTGGCAGAGGCTTTGTGCATTGGGACTGCGGTTGAAAAGTAGGGGTGCCTCAAGGCACTCTGCTCTGGACTGTGGGGAAATGATTCAGAGGCTTAAGTGGGCTGTGCCTCAGAGCTGCATCAGCAGTTCCCATCTCCCGCTCCCAATTTCACCTCCAGGTTGCCCAGACCTCAGCCAGCTTCTCGCTGTCAGTTTGTTGACTGGGCCTAGTTGTTTGCAATAATATTCAGTAATTAATAGATGCTAGTGTAGCGCCTGCTCGTGAAAGTCGTGGTGAGAAAAACACCAGGGAAATACTCTCACAGGAAAAACTCACACATCACGCTTTTTCGATAAAATCGATGTTCGCACGTTTATTCAAAGTTTATTAATATTACTCGTGTTGCATATCCCCACCAGACACGCCTGTTCGGAACGGGCCGATCGCTGTCACGGGAAGCCCCGCCCCCTGCTGGATCGCCGTTTTGCACCGGAAGGCTCGCTGTTCACTGTTCATTGAAAGTCTATTAATATTATAGGTGTCGGTGTCCAAACTGCACCAAATTCGAGACGGCGTGTCAGTGGGTCCCCAGCGACGCGCCCGCCAAGTGTGGAGTAGATGGGATGAACGGTTGCCCACATAATGGAAGGACATACAACATACAGACTGACAGCGATTCCTTAAAGATGGACATACTGTCGTTATACACTCAACCAGCCACAACATTAAAACCACTGGCCAGGTGTGTCTGCGTCGTTTACCCGGGGGAAGAGATGGCACCAGGATGGCGGAGGCAGCGTGATGCTCTGGGCAGTGTTCTGCTGGGAAACCTCGGGTCCTGGTGTTCATGTGGGTGTTACTTTGACACGTACCCCCTACCTCAACGAACCGGTGGCTCGCAGGCGACGTGAGATATCAAGCAGCTTTAATATCTGGTCGGGAGTGACACAAGGAGCTACAGCCAATGGTTGCCCCATTGTCAACCACCTTGAAGAATTTGAGTAAATAAGTGGTTCATCCCCTCTGTGTTTAGAGACTTGTGCAAGGACCATGTGTTATCCTGGTGGGTTGATTTGCATCGATTTAGTAGAGAAAATGGTGAAAGAAGAGGCGAACATTTGGTCATTGTTATTCAACTCTTCATAAAGCATTTAATCAGCGTGAACAACCAACCAACCGTATACAGTGTGCAGCATCTGATCACTCCAGCACACCGCCGTGCGTCTCCTGCCACTAACGATGCCGTTCCACAGTAGCAGAGGCATCTGAGAGCTCGTGCAGACGGCGCGACTTGGAACCGAGCTGTATTCCGAGCTGTCGCCAGGTCGGACTGGACTAAAAAGGCCGCAGCCCCAGGAGTCGCCGCAGATCGCCGCTCAAAAACACCCAGAGCCAGTGATTTTTCCGCAGAGGGGACATGGGAAAAGTGATTTTGACATTTATAGAGTTTGGGTTTGTAAATTCTCAGCTCCAGGTTGTCGACGTTCTCGCTAGGTGTAAGCAGCGAGTTGTCGTCGGGACGGCTGGCACGTCCCAATTAACTGTGACCTCTCCACTATAAAGTCATTTCCCCGCCCTTCCTTTAGGGGCATCGGCAAAACACCCAACAAAGAATGTTCACGCGATTTGACGATTTGACAATGAGTAAATTCACCTTTTTTTCCCTTTTTCACAGAACTTCACCAAGGCCATGAGGCTGTTTGTCGGGGAGCCTGTTTGGAAAGCGTACAACCGGCCAGCCGACCACTTTGATATCCGTCAGAAGTACCTGCTCTCTGTACAGAGCTGCGGAGCTGTCCAGATGGATGGATAGTTTGCTAAGTTGCCATGTTACATGTCAAACTAGAGACCAATTGTTTGTAATCCTTACTCACTGAAACGAGGTCCATTTAGATTTGCACCTCAAAACAAAAACAAAAACAAGCAGCAGGAACCTTAGTGCCTTGTTTATTTATTTAGTTTTTCCATATTAGGTGCCAGCGTGTGTTTAAAAGGGCCCTCGAACAGATCAAAGTCAATTAAAGGCTTCCACATGATATTCCTATTCAATCACTGGGAGAAAAACACTACGTCTATCATTCTTTTGGGCAAGTTTTCGACCTTGGCCAACTGTGCCGGTGAAAGGAGATGAGAGGACTTGTTGAATGGCAAATAAAAAGACGCCACTCTGCTTTTCCAGCTCCTTTGTGTGTCTTTCTGATGACGGTCATACGTTCACCTCAAGCCCTAGTCAAGTGCGTTTAAAAATACAATTTTATTTGGGTAAAACCAATCGCTGCCACCTGCCCCCTCCCATACGTACAGAACAAAACGATGGGATTCAATAAATTCAGCACAACTTGTATGGTCAGGTTATTAGAGCATTAGAACGAATCAATAAAAAGAAGAGTATGATTCTAACAATAAGGTCCCTATTATATAATATGTACAGTTTCTGGATTACAAATATTTTACATTCCATTTTTTAACTGTTTACGGTGTTGTACACAACGCTGGCAAGTAAACCGCAAAAAAAAAAAAAACCCTGCTGTGAAGCAGGTTTAGTGGATCTGAAGGATCTCACAGCAGAGAGTAGGTAAGGGCCGTATTCCGTTTTTTTTTTTGAGTCCTTATTTGATTATTCCCCCAACACCAGGTTTGAAGGAATTAACGCCCACGCTGTCACCGGCCGCCCCACGGCTTCTCACTGGGTCACTGTTTGGATTGTAGCGTAGCTATCGCGCCCATTCGTTTTGCCATTCCTATTGTGATGGAGAAGGCGAATGTATTGTTTTTCACTAAAAAAATTCTTTAAAACTTTCCCCAATCGCATCACTCATGACCTCGAGGTTCATCGCTTCTCATTAACTGTGAACGACAACCCCCCCCCCCCCCCCCGCTACACCTCCGATCCTGTTAGAGAAGTGTTGAAGCATATTGAAACATGGGCAGAAGTCACACCATCCCAGAGTGAACTAATCATGCTTCTTCCTGGTGCTACATTCTCTTCTACAAGTTACAGTGTTGTTGTATCATCTCCAGAGTCTATTTGGGTAGTTTTATGTTACTGCCCCGGACTTAAACTAAAGCGCGGCGGTGCGTACGTGGTTGTTGGTTTGGGCAGCAGCGCGCGCGGGGGGGGTAGGGGGGGCGCGCGCTAGACCAGCTTGAGACACTGCGTGTTGAAGCTGTCGCCCTCCCTGCAGGCCACCGCCTCCAGCAGCGCCTGCTTCTTCTGGGTGCTCCGCGACGACTCCAGCTCGTACATGGTGGTGAGGTTGAAGAGGACGCTCTCGTGGAGGTAGAACGCCGGGTCCTGCTGCACCAGGCCCTCCAGCTGGCCCAGGGACTCCTTCAGCCGGCCCAGGTAGAGCAGGCACACGGCCGCGTTGTTGTTGGCCTAAGGGGGGGGGGGGGGGGCGGAGGTGTGAGAAGGGTGGAGGAACTGGGGGGGGGGGGGGATGGACTTGCTCGCTGGTTAGACGGTGCTTATTTAGAGCTTAGATGTATAAACCCCTCACACACGCTTCTTTGACCTATTTCTCTCCCCGTTCCTTTCCAACAACCTTTGCCAAATATTCGTGAAATATTATATATTATATATATTATTATATATATTATTATTATATATTATATATAATATAATATATATTCCCAGAGCAGCTTCTCCCAATGTCAGACAGTGAACAAACACTGGAGTGGGTAGCGCTTAGATCATGCGATATTCACATTAAATATTCTATTAGATTTAGAAATTTATACATTTAAATGAAGACATAATTATGTTTAAAAATGTGAATGTATTATACCTCAATTATATAAATTCAATATATATAAATCAATATACGTATATACTGTATATATATATACTGCATAATTTCCTTGTGCCCACCTGCAATGTCTTCATACACCACTAGGTGAGTTTGAATATCACTGTTTTAAGTCAGGTCACACTTTATTGATAAAGTGCATTTCATACCAGGGCAACACAATGCGCTTTCCAGCATTTCATTTTCTGTTCATTTCACTGAACAAAAATAGACAAGCTCACAAATAAATAAAAATGAACTGTAGAACTGTGTGTAACAGCGTTGATACAGTCGCACATACCACTGGGTTTTTGGGGTCGATTTTCAAGACTTCGGCAAAGGACGCGTGCGCTTCTGCATAGTTGTTCTGGCTGAGATAAACAAACGCCCTAGAACACACACATCACAATCACACATTACAGCCGTGGTTCCTAATGACGACAATATCCAAATGTCAGTGAATAAAAACAGCCTTGATGGAAGATGGTAGCATGAGAGTGTGTCACAATATGGCTGCTCCGCGGAGCATGCGTCTCAAATCAATCAGCCTCTGGACGCAGGTGCCGCCACCTTCGCTCGCTCGATACCTCACGTCCAACTCTGCGGCGGAGACGGAGGTGAGACCTCCTCGCGCGCCGAGAGGAGGTGCCAGCCAGCCCGGCGGCCTTGACGCAATTTATCCGCAACAATTTTGCCGCATGGGCGCGCGTGTTTGACAGAAGGCGCCAAACGTACGGCGTTACTCACACAAACGTAAAAAGACAAACCTGTTCATCAACACGTTCATGGTGTGACCGGGACGCTCCCCTGCTGGCGGCTGCGCCTTTTCCACATCCTGGAAATATCTCTCAGCCGTCTTGATGTCTCCGATCTGGCCAAAGACACGGTGTGTATTTTTTTTCCCCCCTCAACGTTCCCATTCCCAAGTGGTGTGTGTGTGTGTGTGTGTGTGTTGGCTGCGGGCTCTCGGGGGAAGCGGACAGGGTGTAAATGGGGACCCACTGGCACGCGACAAGAAAATGTTGTGCGCAAACCTGCAGGAAGATGCGCCCGATGCCGCTGAGCAGCTGCACTCGCTGCTGGGGCTCGTACTGGATGATGGAGTGATAAGTCTCCACAGCCAGGATGTAGTCCTGACACACACACACACACACACACACACACACACACACACACACACACACACACACACACACACACACACACACACACACACACACACACACACACACACACACACAAAAAGGGTGACCATCAGAAGGGTTACATTTGCAAAAAAGGTCAGTTTGAAAGAATGGCAGAGACAGATGTAAAGGGATAGATAGATAGATAGATAGACAGATAGATAGACAGATAGATAGATAGATAGATAGACAGATAGATGTAAAGGGGAAGATAGACAGACAGGGGGTTTACATGAGCTTGTTCCGTTGACTTGCATTGAAAACAAGCGTTTTCATGTCGTTCTGCTAGCGGCCATGAGAGGGCACCAGCGAGTCCTACATTAAAGACGGCAAAAAAGGGTTGAACGGTCAATTTCATCACCGTCTGGCTCCAGTTATCTTAACTTGGGCGCGTCAACCACCTCGGTTCAGTTGGCGTGGCCGGGTGACAATTGCCAAGATGTGTCGAATGTCCTCTTTCCAAACAAACTTCCAGTAGGTGGGAGAATGAGTTATGAACCAAACAGGGACAAAACTTGGGCTCTGATAACAATGTCGCATCATTACTAGGATTTAGACTGAAAGACGACACCGCCAACGTTTTCGGTGAAAAGGCCTTAAAAGGTAATGAGGTAGAGTTATAGCCAGATGTCCAAGCAATGTACAGACCTTCATATGTAACATAACGACCATGTTTGAACACTAAAATACAAAAAAAAACCCAAAAAACATTTTAGCGGCCAGAAGGAATTTAAAGGAGACCTATTGTGAACTTGTGCACTCACTGAGCACTTTTTTAGGTACACTATACTAATACTGGGTAGAGCCTCCCTTTGCTCTCAAAACAGCCTCAATTCTTCATGGCATGGATTCCACAAGATGTTGGAAACATTCCTTTGAGATTGTGCTCCATGTTGACATGACTGCATCACGCAATTCCTGCAGATTTGTCATCTGCACATTCAGGCTGCGAATCTTCTCGTTCTATCACATCCCAAAGGTGTTCTATTGGATTCAGATCGGGTGACTGGGAAGGCTGAAGGCAAATTCATCAGACCAGGCTACGTTTTTCCAGTCTTCAACTGTTCAGTTTTGATGAGCCTATGCCCACTGCAGCCTCAGCTTTCTGCTCTTGGCTGACAGAAGTAGAACCCGACGTGGTTTTCTGCTGTTGTAGTCCATCCACTTCAAGATTCCATGCGTTGTGTGTTCTGAGATGTTTTTCTGCTCACCACAACTGTACAGGAGTGGTGATCTGAGTTACCGTAGCCGTCCTGTCGGTTCGAACCAGTTTGGCCCTTCTCCGTCGATCTCTCTCATCAACAAGGCGTTTCTGTCTGCAGAACTGCCGCTCACTGGATGTTTTTTTGGTTTTTCACACTATTCTGAGTAAACGCTAGAGACTGCTGTGAGTGAAAATCCCAGGGGATCAGCAGTTACAGAAATACTCAAACCAGCCCTTCTGGCACCAACAATCATGCCACGGTTGAAAACACTGAGATCACATTTTTCCCCCATTCTGACGGTTGATGTGAACATTAACTGAAGCTGCATGATTATATGCACTGCAGCCACGCGATTGGCTGATTAGATAGTTGCATGAATAAGTAGGTGTACAGGTGTTCCTAATAAAGTGCTCAGTGAGTGTATATATGGGTCTCTGATTGGCCAACACAAACTGAAACCAACCAGTCAGATTTTGTGAGCTGTGAGCTCTATTTCAGCAAACATGTGATTCAACAAGCCGTTCAGATTCGCAGTACTACATCAAGTAGAAGCGTCAATAGAATCAGAACCGTCCTCCATCTGAGTAACTCGCGCCAACTGAATAAGAAACGTCGCTGGGAGCCGCTCCTGTTGCTTTCACAGGACCAGCACAAATCTTTTAAAAGAAAGCGTAATTAATACCAACTGTCCACAAAGAAACTGCAGACAAGGGAAATGTAAGTATTTAAAAAAATAATTCTGCTGTGTTTTTCTTTTAGAAAAAAAAAAAATGCAGCTCGCAATCTGTTGTGCGTTTCTCCGAAAAAACCCCCCAATAAAAAGAGTGTGTTTGTCGACTAGTACATGCCCGTTCAAAATGAAAGACATTTTAATGGCACAGTTTAACAAAATGTCATTGATTCAGTCCTGTGTGCCACAATGGAGGACGACATTGCCGGTTAAAGCCGTGCACCGGGGAAAGACGCTCTTTGTGAGTGCCCTGAAGCCCAGTCCCCTGCTGTTCGCTCTTTATTGAAAGTTGATTGATATAGATGTGTCGCGTGTCCAAATTGCACCAAATACGACTCTGCACATCCTCGAGTCCCCAACAATACACCCCCTAAATGTGAAGTCGATCCGGTGATTGGTTGCCGACATAATCAAAGGAAATAATAATCGAAGGACATACAAACAGAGGTTCCTGCCTTTATAGTGAGATGTATATATTATATTTTCCGACGTTTGTATAAAACAGAAAAAAAAAACGCTGGCGGTGTCCCCCACAAGCTTGCAGACGGGCAACGAAAGTCGGAACAAACTTTTAAATTGGACCTTCTAGATCTAATATGAGTGAAGGTTCAGCGACTGGATTGTTTCTATTGTTCCTATTTCTCGTGTCAAATTTGTACAGAAACAGGTTTTGATGAACTGATAAGGTGGAATCGGTGAACGTTTACGGACCAGATACAACAGAGCCCAGAGCCCTGTTGGCTGACAGAGCCCAGAACTTGTGCTCAAACCCCCTTGGCTGACGGAACTAGGGGCCTCAGGAGGGTGGTGCCACCCGCTGAAACAGTGTCCGGGAGCAGGATTACTTAGAGGCATGTTAGAATGCACAATAATCATGTTTTGGGGACCTCAGAGACTTAAGAGAATTAATTTGAAAAGGAGCAAATACACAGGTACCGGCAGCTAGCCGGATATATCCATTTATTCCATCCAGATAGGCAGGGACCTGTCACCAGCTTGTCAAGGACCAGCCGGCCATTCTAGATGGCTGCATCTGGAGGTCCCCTTTAACAGTGAATTGTGAACAGTGAATTAATGGATGATGTGAGGATCGCATCTTAGACCCAAACTGTCCAGTCGGTGTAATAGCTGTTATTTCCTGTTAGTCGGTGTGTGGTGGCTGCA